>NC_139231.1:91582976-92182976 GCF_977018435.1 Lepisma saccharinum | reverse complement strand
GGGAAACTCGAGTTAAGCCTAAATTTCGTCAGGTCAGTAAATTCTTCAGTGCAGAGGTTAGTAGAGATCAAAGAAACAAATATAATTTTTTGTATGCCGTCTTGAATGATCTCCATCGTTTAGCATTGCAAGGTAATTTCGATCGTCCTTATGCAAATGAAATAAAAGCGCAATTACTTGCTATACATAGGAAACGAAAATCTGCAGCAATAATAAAGAGCAAGATTCTTCCTATAGACCCTGACGAGCAAGCCACACTAAGTCACATTCTTCAAGAACATAAACACGCCAGGAGTCACGTTATTCATAAATTAACTTTAGATTCCGGTGAAGTTGTCACCAGCCCTCATAGTATACACGACAGGTTTTTGCAATACTATAAAAATCTTCTTGGTCAAGCCTTTAATCCAACAGAAACGCAATGCAATTTTTTGAACTACCTCCCTGCGTCACTGACAGAAAATGAAAGAACTGAGCTCACACAACCGTTTAGTAAAAAGGAGGTTCATGATGCAGTATTCAAAGCTCCGAGGAATAAAACTACAGCCGAAGATGGATTACCATCAGAATTCTATCAATGTTTCTGGGATCTAATAGGAGACGAATTAACGGAATGGGTCAACGAAGTGTTGACAACAGGGACCATAGGGAAGACCAGTAGCACGGGAGTTATAGTGTTAGTTCCCAAAAAGGCAAATCCAAAGTTCGTCACAGATTTTAGGCCAATTTCCATATTGAGCAGTGACATCAAACTTATAAGTAGGTGCATAAATCAGCGTTTAAAAAAATATATGGTTAAACTTATTGGCAATTTACAGTTCGCTTGTAATACGTCCCAAAGTATACATCACTTGCTACAAACGATAAGAGACGTAATTATTACCAAACAAAATAAAAATGCATCAGAGGCAATTCTATCTTTAGATTTTTCTCAAGCATATGACAGAGTGAGCCACGAATATCTGTACAAAGTCTTAGAAGCATATGGCTTCGGAGACACTTTTCTTAATTGGATAAAAACATTATATAATCATATGCTGCTAAAACTCAAAATAAATGGTTTCTTGACAACAAGTTTTAAAATGCGACGAGGTGTACTACAAGGTAGACCCTTGAGTAGCACATTGTACGTCCTCACAATAGCCCCCTTTTTGTTTAGTATCCAGCATCATTTACAGGGCATTTCTATGGCTTCCACCACAATACAAGTTGGCAGTTTCATGGACGACGTCACGATTTTTCTCAAGGATGAAAGAGATCTGTACAGTGTTAAAAGCCAAATACATACTTTTGAGCTCACATCAGGAGCAAAACTAAACAATCGAAAGTCATTCCTGATGCCCCTTGGCAAGGAGAATCCTTTCACAAACAATACGGAGATCCCTGTAGACAAGAAAAAAAAAGTTTTAGGTATAAACTTCTATGCAAATATCGATGAAACGATCGAAGCCAATAGTAATCTCACGTGCGAGAGGGCAATCTACGTCCTCAGAGTGAACAAGATGCGCTCTCTGAGTTTAAAAACACGAGTAAGATTTATCAACGTTTTTGCTCTCTCTAAACTTTGGTATGTAGCAAAAATCCTGCCCTTCAAAACACAGCACTTAGCCAAGGTCAACAAAGCAGTTGGCTGCTTTTTGTGGCACGATACAATTTTCCGGGTGGCAATAAATGAGGTCACGTTATCAGAGAAGACAGGTGGTTTGGCACTAATTCACGTGAACACACAGGCAAGAGCATTGTTTGTACAGACTGGCCTTAAAACAGCTTTCTCACTGCACGAGTCAACGACCCAAGCATGTATACAGAAGATAATACAGGACATTCCATTAGAAGCTCCTATCGATATTCAAAGTATCCCCAAAAGATTTTCGTTTTATAAGGACATCGCTTTACAGGTATGCTACCAGTTATTACGACATGAGACAATTACACCATCTGTTAAAAAGTTATATAGTGAAATCAATAGTTTCAAGCACACAGTACCACGAATAGTCCGGGATTTCAATACACATAATTGGCCACAAATATGGGAAAATGTCTCCGCCAAACACCTTTCAAAAGCTGCCCAATCAATATGGTACAAAGTGGTTCATCGTGTTATAGTGACAAGAGATAGGACATACCAATATGGAATCAGTGACTCTCCTAACTGTATATCATGCAACGTGCCTGACTCTTTAGCCCACAGGATAACCAAGTGTCGCAACTCCTCCACGGCGTGGAACAAATTGTGAACAATGCTCAGTCGTATATGCCGCACCTCATTAACAAAGTTTACGGATACAGATATAGTTTTTCCTGCTTTCAATTTTTATCCACCAACAAAACAACGAGCAGTACAATGGTTGATAACAGAATACTTATTATATATATTTCACAATGACGAGAGCAGTTTTCAGAAACAATTCAGTATCTTCTTGCAAGAACAATATGAAAAAATTCCTCTCCAAGCAAGGAAGAAATGGTATGCAAATTTCTTATTAGTGCTTTATACTTAATTTAGGTCAAACAAAAATGTAAAGGTTAACCAGATAGAAATACGAATTGTAATAGCAGTACTACACTTATGTCAAAAACAATGTAATTCCATAACTTGTATATCAGAATGAGACAATAAAAAAAAAAAAAAAAAGACGTTTAAAAGAGTACTCTTAGTCGACGAAGCTAATTGCTAGGGCCCTTATATTACTAAAATATTCTTTAATTTGCATATTTCTCATACCGCCATATGTTGTTCTATTTGACTTCTTCCAAAAAAATGCTAATTATCGAGAGTTAATTAAGCAAGGCAAGTAAAAGAAGCAAAATAGAACAACATATGGCGGCGTGAAAATATGTAAAAAATTCGATTCAGAGGTGGATCGAATTAAAGTTGGGGGATATTTTGCATTTTTTCCCTATAATGTACAAAACATTTACCGTACATAATCTTTTCCATTTACAACAGTATAAAATAAGAGGAATGTGTGACAATATCCATATTAATTAGGAAGGTATGTTGTATGCTAGGTTAGCTAATTGTGTCTTCTACAGCTTCACTGTATAGAGGAAAGATGGAAAAAGAGAGCTCTACAAAAACTGGTGCTCTTAACAATATTGTACGTTCGTGAAAATTATATATAAATAAGACTTAAGCGTATTATCTGCTTTCATGTCAGATTTTGCCAACCTGTGAGCTGTAGTGTTTAGGTGACAAGCGACCTGCTCAAATATGATACTGTTGACAATATTGTACGTTCGTGAAAATTATATATAAATAAGACTTAAGCGTATTATCTGCTTTCATGTCAGATTTTGCCAACCTGTGAGCTGTAGTGTTTAGGTGACAAGCGACCTGCTCAAATATGATACTGTTGACAATATTGTACGTTCGTGAAAATTATATATAAATAAGACGTAAGCGTATTATCTGCTTTCATGTCAGATTTTGCCAACCTGTGAGCTGTAGTGTTTAGGTGACAAGCGACCTGCTCAAATATGATACTGTTGACAATATTGTACGTTCGTGAAAATTATATATAAATAAGACTTAAGCGTATTATCTGCTTTCATGTCAGATTTTGCCAACCTCTGAGCTGTAGTGTTTAGGTGACAAGCGACCTGCTCAAATATGATACTGTTGATAATATTGTACGTTCGTGAAAATTATATATAAATAACACTTAAGCGTATTATCTGCTTTCATGTCAGATTTTGCCAACCTGTGAGCTGTAGTGTTTAGGTGACAAGCGACCTGCTCAAATATGATACTGTTGACAATATTGTACGTCCGTGAAAATTATATATAAATAAGACTTAAGCGTATTATCTGCTTTCATGTCAGATTTTGCCAACCTGTGAGCTGTAGTGTTTAGGTGACAAGCGACCTGCTCAAATATGATACTGTTGACAATATTGTACGCCCGTGAAAATTACATATAAATAAGACTTAAGCGTATTATCTGTTTTCATGTGAAATTTTACCAACCTGTGAGCTGTAGTGTTTAGGTGACAAGCGACCTGCTCAAATATGATACTGTTGATAATATTGTACGCCCGTGAAAATTATATATAAATAAGACTTAAGCGTATTATCTGTTTTCATGTCAGATTTTACCAACCTGTGAGCTGTAGTGTTTAGGTGACAAGCGACCTGCTCAAATATGATACTGTTGATAATATTGTACGTTCGTGAAAATTACATATAAATAAGACTTAAGCGTATTATCTGCTTTCATGTCAGATTTTACCAACCTGTGAGCTGTAGTGTTTAGGTGACAAGTTATTACGTAATATAATGATGTCATATCAGTTGTGTTGTTTTCTGATTGGCTTAGTGTCTCGAGTAAAAAACAGAGATTTTGATTGGCTAATAATTTATACGTGGTGTTTTCTGATTGGTTTAAGTAAGCAAGATTTCTATTGGCTGTCTAAATCTCACCTTTACTAAATTAACAAAGGAACCCACATAACGGGGATAGAACCTGAACGGGCTCCACCAAAGTATAGGAGACTAGAAGCATATAATTTGGCGGAAAAACCCAAGTAAGGCCATAGAGAATATTTCAAAAATAGATTTTTTTTAAAAAAAAAATTAACAATTATGTTTTGCATTGCACAGTATTAGGTATTAAATAACATACCCCCAAAAAATCTCTGTATTATGCGTTCTGTAAAAAATTGCCCTACGTGCCAAATTGCTGTGTCAAGTAAAAATTTTCAAAGACACTGTCGTATTTGTGTGCCGGGAAAGCGAATATGTGCAACCAAATTGTGCTCTAAGTGTGGAAAAAATATTTCTATTGCCAACTTCAAGCGACACCAGCTTATTTGCAAGAGCACTGGAATATTTCTACCGCAACCTTCCAAGCGAAAGGTAGAAGTAACCTCCCTCGATGCATCGCCACCTGCCAAACGCGTCAAGCTGGTGAAGAAAGCAGACCGATTTGCGTTTGAGCATTTATTAGAAGACTTTAACATAACATCAGACAGCTTCTGCGATGTGCGTAGCTTTCTGGAGAGCGAGCGAGGTAAGATAATATCCATCCTCAACGATGCATTGGCTACACACTCCACTAAATTCTATGCTGTGCTATGCTGCAAGTATAAGAAACCGTCTGATGAAATATATAAATTCTTCCATGCGACAAAAGCAAAAACACTGCATCAGGCAGATGTCACTGACCTCGACAGCATCTACGACAAGTTTGTCGAGGAGTTTGTGGCAAAGCACGAGGAGCATCAGGCTAAAGGCTCGGGCGGTTCGCTGTGTGGCGACCCCCACAAACTTCGTCTGAAACTTAGCAAGTCCCTGCCACTGGCAGGGTCTAGCTATATTGCCCTGCCACCCGAGGTTGAAGCAAGGAAAGCTGTTCTCAATATTCAGAACAAAGACACCAAATGCTTCCTCTGGTCGGTGCTGGCAGCATTGCACCCTGTTCACTGGAAAAACCACTCGTACCGTGTTGCACACTACAAGCAGTATGAGTCGGAACTGGAGGATGCAATGGCCGGGATTGCCTACCCTGTAGAAGTCTCGCATATTCGCAAGTTTGAGGTTTGTGCTCGTGACTTGTTGGGCCTGCAATTAGCCATCAATGTTTACGGTCTCACCGAGGCAAACATCGTCCACCCCATCCGGGTGAGCAACGTGAGCAACAACAACGAGGTACGAGAAATCAACCTCCTGCTCATCAAGGACGAGACCCATCACCATTACACCCTTATCCGTTCCCTCTCTCGGCTTGTTTCAAATCAGAAAAATAGACATAATGGTCACATCGTGGTGTGTCGCAGGTGCCTGTCCACTTTCGACAACCAAAACCATTATAAATTCAAACACTCTCGAGGACGCAACATTGCTGCTGAGAAGCTAGCTCGCCACATGCTCTACTGTGGTACCAACAAGCCTGCACGAACTATCCTGCCCGAACCTGGTGCAGTAGAGTGCTTTCGCATGCACAGTGCTATGGTGAAGCATCCTGCCTATATTGTAGCAGACTTCGAGGCCTTTCTTCAACCTCTGTCTAACTGCGAGCCCAACCCCGAAACATCCTCTACCATTCCTTTCCAAATCCACGAGGCCTCGAGTTACTCCTATGTTGTGGTGTGGCGAGACCAACATATTGCCTCCGAGCCCTATGTGTATCGCGGTCCCGACCCGGTCAAACACTTCCTGGAGAGAATGCAACAGGAAGCCATCAAGATAGGGAAGGTGCTGTTGGCCCCCAAGCCCATGCTGCCTCTGTCTCCGGAAGACAGGCATCAGCACGAAATAGCTCTAAATTGTCCTGTTTGCAACTCGGTCTTCACTGACGATAACAAAAAGGTCCACCACCATGACCATTATGGGACCGGAAGCTACATTGGCCCGTGGTGCAACAGATGTAACTTGAGAGCCAGGGACCCGCGCTTCATACCGGTCTTTTTTCACAATGGCTCGGGATATGATTTCCATCACTTGGTCACACATCTAGGGTACGACAATGCGAGAATCAATGTCCTGGCACAGAACGAGGAGCGTTATATTAGCATCAGCAAGTGGGTGCCGATCCCCGACTCAAGCAGCAGCATCGAGCTTCGGTTCCTCGACTCTCTGAGGTTCCTCCAGGCAAGCCTCGATGCTCTTGCTGGGAAGCTCAGAGACGACCAACTAGCCATTACCACATCAAGTTTCCCGAACTTAGATGTCGCACTCATCAGGCGTAAAGGGGTCTACCCCTACGAATACG
The DNA here is from genome assembly GCF_977018435.1 of Lepisma saccharinum. Taxonomy (NCBI): domain Eukaryota; kingdom Metazoa; phylum Arthropoda; class Insecta; order Zygentoma; family Lepismatidae; genus Lepisma; species Lepisma saccharinum. The sequence goes on along the minus strand of NC_139231.1, from coordinate 92,176,263 downwards.
TCACAGACCCTTCCAAGTTCGAAGAAGAGTTGCTGCCTCCTCAGGATAAGTTCTACAGCCAGCTGAGAGGTTCAGGTATTACCGACGAGGAGTACAAGCATGCTCAGTCTATGTGGGTCGAGTTGGGTTGCCGAACTTTCGGTGATTACCACGATGCATACCTGAAGCTTGATGTGACGCTTCTTGCCGATGTGTTCCAGGCGTTTCGGGCGACTGCGATAAAAATTTACAACCTGGACCCTGTATATTTTTACAGCCTTCCTGGACTGGCATGGTCGGCCATGCTCCTGCTGACTAAAGTTAAACTTTCACTTATCTCCGATGTTGATATCATGCTTTTCATCGAGAGATCTATCCGGGGCGGCATGGTCCAAGTGTCGCAACGCTTCGCACACGCCAACAATCACCACATGGCCACTGGTTACGACCCCTCCCAACCATCAAGCTACATCATGTACACTGACGTGAATAATCTTTACGGGCACTCCATGATGCAGCCACTCCCAACAGGACAGTTTGAGTGGGTTGATCCTTTATACCACGACATCGAAAAAGAGTGCGACGAGTTTGGGTTTTTTGCCGAGGTGGACCTTGACTTCCCCGAGAAGCTGCAGGATACATTCTGTGACCTTTCGCCTGCTCCGGAAGTCAAGTGTCCACCTGGCTCGGATCAACCGAAGCTCGTCATGGACTTGGAGCCCAAAAAGCGTTATGTGCTACACTACCGGAACCTCCAGTGGTTAATGCAGCAAGGGGTCTCGGTCAAAGCAGTTTACGACGTGCTCTTGTTCAGGCAGTCTCCATGGTTGAAGCCGTACATCGAACTGAACACCAACCATCGCACTGCTGCCACTTCGGAACTTGATTGCGATTTTTTCAAATTAGTGAACAATGCGGTATTTGGGAAGACCATGGAGAATGTGCGAAATCGCGTTGATGTGAGGTTGGTGACGAAGAAAACACAGTGTCGTCGACTTGTTGCAAGCCCGCTGTTCAGGTCTCGAACAATTTACAACGAACAGATGTCTCTGGTTCACATGAACCGGGGCAAGGTGCTACTCAACAAGCCCATCTATGTGGGAGCTGCAGTTTTGGATCTGAGCAAGTTGTGCATGTGCGAGACATATTACGGCATACTACGTGCACACTACAACCACAATATCTCGCTCCTCTACACAGACACAGACAGCTTGGTGTACCATGTTCGCACGGCCGATGCGTATGGTGATATAGCCAAAGTTCCAGCTCTTGTCAAGCTCTTCGACACATCGGGCTATCCCCAGCTAAACCGGTATGGAATTCTGCCCCGGAACAAAAAAATACCCGGCAAACTCAAGGACGAGAAAGACGGGGATGTGATTGTGGAGTTTGCTGGACTTCGTGCCAAAGCCTATGCGATCCGGGCTGAGGGTTCTGTAACAAAAAAGGCAAAGGGTGTAAGCAGGCAAGTGGTTCGGGAGCACCTCAAGTTTGAGGATTACCTCGAGTGCCTCAGAACAAAATCGCCCATTCTACAAAAAGAGCATCGTATCCAAAGCGTCGATCATGTGCTTACAACTAATATTGTCAGGAAAGTTGCTCTGGATGCACACGACGACAAGAGGTGTATTCTTGAATGTGGGGTCCATACACTTCCGTGGGGCCACTATCGCCTCCAAACTAGTAAGGCCTGCCCAGAGTGCAACAAAAAGTAATAGGCAATGCGAAAAAAAAAAAAAATTAATTTACTTCCACTTCCTCGATTACATGCATGCATGGCACAGCAAAATTAAACTTCTGGAAACTGCTAATTGCAATTTGTACTTATATATATAAAATTCCACATTTCTTATTGTGTGCTATTTTTTTTATTTATTTAAAACTGTTCAGTCACTCTTTCATTCTTGACGTCATACACAAATGTTTTCTCTGCAATAAGAATGACACTGCACAGAGTATCTGCAGGCAAGGCATCGTGGAACTCGCATACGATCTTGATGTTGGTACGATCGTTGACCACCACTTGCTTTCTTTTCGTGGTGTTGATGACGGTCATGGGTCTCCGTGCTTTGAATTCGCTGGGCGCGTAGTACACGTCCACGCTTCCCTCGGTCACGCGTTTGTAAGCCGTGTAAGCTTCGTAAAGTTTGAGGTAATCGTCTTTGGTCACGTCGAGGTTGTAATTCTCGCGCGGGAACACTTCGTTCCTACCGTTCTTCAGATAAACGTTCTTGATCTTGCAGTCGTCGAACTTGCTGGAATCTTTTTCCTGATTCTTGTCCCTCCCGGTCTGAAAAAGCACTACGACGAAATCTGGCATGTCGAACTGTATGTTGTTGAACTGCGTCGTCACGTCGAATTCCATGTGACTTCCCGTCGCCATCTTCTGCACGCACTGGTAACCGTGAAAGTGAATCGGCACCTGCGGACTTTTCAAGATCTCCGCTTTGTACTTGAGGGCGTAGTTCGTTTCGTATTCCACCACCGGCATTCTCAATTCCATGCTTCGGATGACGCATTTCGCTGCTTCGGGTAAAGTGTTGGCTATCGGCGTGGTGCCGTCCGGACCCAAAGTAGCGTATCGCATCAGTGCGTCGTTGTCGTTGGCCGCTCTTCGAAACGTGATCCTCAGTCCTCCCTTCCACATGATCTCCTTGTAGTCCGAGAAGAAACCAGGCAGCAGACGCATGGGAAAGAGCACCGTGTGACTTCTCGTCGATATTTTGGTTCCTGCTTCGAATCCCCCGGCCTGATAGTACGCTGCGTCCGTTTTGGATAATTTCAACGTTCCCACTGCCGTCGACGTGATGCCTGGATAATCTATTCTGTCGATGACGGTGTTGTGTTTCCTCACCTCCACCTGCGAGAACAGGTGAGGCACGAAGTTGTCCACGAGTATCAAGTTTGCTGCTGCGGGAAACGCGTCTCCGCTTTCTTTCTTCACCACGTCGAATTGAAGGTAGAGGTCCGCTCTGTGAGGGTGAATGAACCCGTCGCCCACGTCCACGTCGTATTCGATCTCCCTGTTCGCTTCGTTCAGATTGGCGAACGTGCGACGGTTGGGAGGGAAAGATTGCAATTCGTAACTTTCGATTTGCTCCATTTTACATGTATGGTTATTTATTATACGTTGATCTCCACGATGGCCGTCGTAGTGGCACCTGCGAAATCCACCACGTCTCCTTTCTCGTTCGTCACCACCAACTCTATGTCGTCTATGCGGTTGCGACATACTGGAAAATAGATCGGTGAAGAGGGCGTGTAGATGATCGGTTCCATGAACTCGGAACTTGGTTTGAAAGTGGCTATGATTCCCGTCTGCTTGTGACTTCCTAATAATCCGTCCGAAGATTTCGTGATCATGCCTTCCGCCACGTTGCAGTGTACGTTCAGAGTCTCTATGGCCAAGAATTTAGGAATGTTGGTTGCTACGTGCTTGATGCCAGCTTCGAGTTTTGGGTGGTTGTTCTCGAAACCTAAAAGTTCTCCCATGGTGCCCAGGTCCACGGTCTCCGTCGCGGATAGGATTTCCACTCTGTGCGTGACCGAATTTTGAGAAAGGTATGTGCCTTTGGGTAATTGAGCTTGCAAAGTGGAAAGATTGTATTGTCCTGGCGTGACGACGATGTGTTCGCTTCCGACGCTAATTTTGTTGTTGTGCTGCGTGACGTTAGGTATGAGGTACGTGCTGTAGAATGCACGCAGAGCCACGGATTTAGGATAGACGATGTCGTCGTGCAGCGTGAGTTTCAAGATTGAAGATTCGCTCGTGAGATGGAACACGCCCATCCTAGTGATGCTGTTTGTGGTTCCACAATGCTTTCTGGAAATCCTCGATCGTAGGGTTATTTATTTTAGAGAGAAACGCGAGCACGGAGAGGCAGAGATGACCGCAGTTCACGTCTCCGAAATTTTGAATGCGTTCGTCGTTGTAGTATATAGAGGTTTTGTTCGTTTTCAGATAATGAATTAAATTTGTAGGTGGAACACCTCCGAAAGAATCGAAAACGAATGCTTTATCATCATTTTTGTGGTAACATATCCAATGCGTGCCTGGATTTTCTTGACCGTCCAAGTTGACTACTCCGCATTCTCTTCTTTTAACGCTTGAAGGTAACGAGTCGGACATGAAAACTCCTCTGAAGTGTTTGATTTGTAACGGTCCGATCAGAGATTCAATGTCTCGGTTGGTGAGTGCTGTTGTTTCTTTTTTTTAAACTTCTTCATCACGCCCTTCCCCCCTTTCTTCTCCATGGCCAGGTTGTGACGTTTCTGTTCTTCCAACTCGGCCTTGTTCTTCTTCGAGTCGATGACGGTTTTCGCGATGGCGGCACTTCCGCCGGCCAAACTTCCCACGGCCCCCAATGCTGCCAGGATGGCGGGGATGCTGAATATGAAACCTCCGATCTTTTGCTGTTTCCGCGAACGCTGCAATCTTTTCAATTGAGATGTGCTGAGCAGTAATTTCATTCCGTGTCCTTTCGACAAGCAAGAACGTTTCTTCTCGCGTTGTTTCTTGGTGAGTAACCCATCGAGGGCACCTAGATTTTTTAGATTCGAATATGGTATCTGGTACACGACACCCTTGGGCTTCATGTTGATGCTTTATGTGTTATTTTCACGGTATGTTATTTATATATATATTCTGAGATTTTTTCTTGTGTAGTTTTTTTACGGTATGTTATTTATATACCCCACCCCAATTTTTGTTTTGTGTTCATGGCGATGGTGGTACCCAGTGCGTCGACCCGTTCACCCAGCGATGCGTCTCTGCTCACGAACCTTTCGAAAGCTGCATGTTCCAATTTTTTGTCTGCTTCGTGACGTGCGTCCAGATCCGTCTGCGTGGTGTTGTAGGCGATGTCGTGATCTTTGCATGCCGCGTCCAACGGATTCACACCCTTGTCTCCTCTCTCCAATCTTTTCTCGAGTGTGGTACCCGGTCCGCAGTACTGGTAGCCAGGTAGATGCATCTCGAAAGGTAACTTGTTGATGATGTCGTTCACGAGTCCCTTTCCTTCGGCCACGTTCCAAAATTTCGGAGGCAGCGTGTTGATGATTTTGATCAGGTAACCTATGCCCTTGTTGTCGTTCACGATGAAGTTGGAAAGTTTCGTGCTGATCATGTCCACGATGCCAACCTTCTCGTTGTAGAAATTACGGTTGCCTGCATTCTCTTCGCCGGCTATCACCAACAATCGGTCCACGAGTTTCCTAACGTCGTCCACCCAAACGAATTCTTTGGGTAACGTGTTGTAGCGTTTGACGCCGCTGCCTGTTTTGACCTGGTTCCAAATCGGTTTGATGAGATTCCTGTACTTCTCGCCGCTGCTCGATTTCACCCTATTCTGCGAGGCGTCGTTGTTCTGGTACAAGGCATCCGTCATGATCAGAATTTCCTTGTAACTTTGGTAATCTTCGTCGGTGTAATCTTTCGGCTGCTTTTTGGCGACGAGTTCCCACAGTCCCACCGTACCCGGATACCTGGTCCAACTATCCTTGTCGCCTAAATTGACTTTAATGTCGTTGCCTTCGAAGGTCACCATCAATTTCCCAATCTTCCACACCACACCACCGCCTTCGTTGGTTTCCATGCTGGGATACAATCCGAACACTTCATCCTTGTCGAATTTCCCCGTGCTCAGGTAGTCTCGTGCCAAAGGTCCCAACTCGATTTTATCCGAAGACGTGCTGCCTATGGCTCGACGTCGTGCCGGTGCATCCTTTAGTTCGAACGGCGTCGAAGGAATGCTCGAAATGGGCGTGGGTACGGCGTAACTTTTAGCTGCGAGCGGTACGAGTTCGTTGATCAAATTTTTATTTTGTTCCGTGACACTTTTAATTTCTTTACCTAGACCGCTGATGGCATCGATCACAGGTTGATCCTGACGTTTCTTCTCTTCGTAGAATCCGCGATTCTCGGATTTCCAACCTTTGAAGCGTTTCGCGAGGTAATCGCGAAGCTTGAGATTTTCGTCTTCGATTTTTCGTTTCGTCATGACGTTATTTATACACATCGTTTCTCACAACGTTGCAACGTTTAGAAAATCGTTGATTTTGTTTCTGTATTTTCCATCGTTGGGTTTCCTCGTCATGTCGATCGTCGCGAATCCGAAATCGTCACCGTTCCAGCAAGAAGAGCAGCGTTCCGAAAATTGATTGTAGTTCATGTCTCCGCCTACGTAGTCATCGTACGCGTGCTTGAGGTTGGTGTGATCTTGACGAAACAAACATATGAAATTAGCGTTGTCGCGTACTAACTGTTTTGGAATTTTGGAAAACGTTTGAGCTAGGTAGAAGCAATCCATTTCTTTGTGACGACCTTGCGTGAAAAAGTTGCGAATTTCATTTTGATTTTCCAGGATGGCGTCGTCGAACACAACGACTGAATTCTCACGACAATCGTCGAGTGGTTTTATTTCCGAGGCGAACGTTGCAATGTCCAGACCATCGTACAGTTTCATCAGTTGCTGGTATTTGGATTGCTCCAAACTTTTCGAGAACACGTACAGGTGCCTGTTCTTCCAATCTAACCAATTCGGTGCGAGGAGAAAATTGTCCACGAGCAGTGTCGTTTTCCCACACCCCGAAGGACCTACGATCAGACAGCGGATGCTGTCGGGAAGCAACTTGCCGTTCTTTTTTTTTTTCTCGTTTGACTTTCCGGATCCGGTAGACGCTTCACCACGTTCCACGTACTCACAAGATCACTTCGTTCGCGTCGATCCAACTCTTTTCCGGAAGTCCCAGCCATTTGACAAACAGTTTGTCACCTTTCCTACGCAATACTTTCTCGATGAGGTACGTGTCGGGGTGTTTTGTTTTAGAGAGTTCCTCTTCGTAAAATCTTCCTTTCAAAATCTCGCCGCTACTATCTTTTATTATATACGTGTGTCGGTTTCCGGGTAGAACTCGAACCACCGTAAAAAGTTCCGTGCTCCAATTTTTTGTGAATCCCTTCTCGAAGGTGCGTTTGAATTTGCTGATCCTCACCTGGTCTCCAATTTTGTATTTAGCTTTTTTTGTCGTGGGTGTGTACTTTGGACAGTAAACTGTAGAAATTAAACGCTGCTCGTCGGACTTGGTAACGTCGGCTGGCTTCATGCCTATCGTTCTGTGTACCGTATCATTATAGGTGTCGACGAGTTCCGGCAGGATGTCGACCCATTTGTAATTTCCCCGAAGCGTGAATCGTTTCCACATGTGTGTTTTCAAGGTTCGATTGAATCTTTCCACGATGCTGGCTTTGATGTGACTGAAGGTCGAATAATGTTGAATCTTGTGTTTTTGAATAAACTTTTGGAATACGGCGTTGTAAAATTCTTTACCGTTGTCCGTTTGCAGAAACCGTGGTTGTCTGCCGCCGCTTTCGCGAAAAATTAATTTGAATGCTTCCGTGACGCATGTTCCCGTTTTCGCCTTCAAAGGTAGAGCCCATGCGAATTTCGAAAATGTGTCTATGACGGTGAGGAGGTTCTTGTTGCCCTTGTTCAATTTATGTACGTTTTTCAAATTGCCGCTACTCATCTCCACGAGGTCGCTTTGCCAGAGGTCGTCGATGCCCTTGGTTACCACAGCCAAACGTTCGTAGTTACGGCGTGCAGGTTTATGCAATTCTTCGACGATGGCTTGCCTAGACATTTTTTTTAGAGATTACGTTTCAAGAGAAGCACAAGCGTGATGGGATTCAAAGAGGGTGGCACTTCGCTCGTGTTTTGAATGATCAGCTTATCGCCGGCACTCACGTCGAAAACGGTAAGATCTTCGTCTTCGTGTATTTCATATATGTTGCGCGTTTCGTTCCAACGTGCCAGAGGAATGTTTCCTGCTTTCTGGACACCACGATTCGATATCAAAGTCATGGTAGGAACGCTAGCTTTTCTACCGTGAGACCAGTACGAAAATTCGTTTATCTGAATCGTGCCATCGAGGAGAAACTTGTAGTACGGATGATAAGGATGTAACATGTACAGTTTGTTACCTTCGACGAACGTGGAGATTCTCTGTTGATTGGGAACGCTGTTGATTTCGATGGCTTTCAAGGTGAACAATTTGGCGAATTTAGTGTCGACGCCGAGCAGATTACTGTGAACGTGTCCGAGTTTATTTTCGATGGGCAGCAAATGCTCGATTATGGTATCCGTTACGGCAGAAAACGACGGTTTGATTTTCACTTCCACGTTCAACTGCTTGTAGTTTTCGTTGAGTTCTTGCAACTTGGCACCGAAAGAGGCCAGCGTCGATTCCTGCGTGGATTCCAGCACTCCTACTTGATCTCTGATGTTGACGACGATGTTCTGAAGGTTCTCGACTTGATTCAATTTCGAGCTCTTCTCGGTAAGATCGTTCACGATCCTTCGCATCTCTGTAAACTGCGTGTGAAGGTCGGCGACGCTCTGCGAAGTGGGCAGCGTCGACACCAGCGAACTAATTTCGTCTCGAATCTGTTCCACGTTCGCCGTTTCCGTTTCTAGTCGTTTCAGCATTCGAGATATGTTTCTTTTCAAAGCGTGCAATTCTTTGAAGGTGGGGAGATTGGCCACCCTACTCTCGAGATCGCTCAATGAACTTTTGATGTCGTTCGAATCGGATAGTGCCGTCACCGCCGTTTTCAATTTTTCCAAATCTTTGCTCGAAGGCACGCTCGTCCGTAACGATTCCAAGTCACCCTGTATGTTGTCGAGTACGTGATGAAAATGAGCGAGATTCGTTTCGACGTTCAAATTTTCTAAATATTCGATCTTCTGCTGAACCGTGCTTAACGTGTCTTGAATGCTCGTCAACGCTCTTGCTTCAGCGTGAATATTTTTAATTTCTTCGTTGATCAATTCCAAGGACGCCTGAAGCGTAGCGATGGTGGTTTGAATGTGTTCGAAATCTCGATACGCCTCCAATTGAATTTTTATGTTCGCGACGCTTTTACCGATGACCTGCAGTTCGTCCGACGATGGTAGGTTCGTCATGGTATCTTCCAAAGTCTGTAACTTGGATTTGATTTCTTCCAACGTGCCGGTGAATTCTTCTTGTAATTTGGAAACGACGACATGTAAGCGTTCTGCATCTATATCGTTCACGACGGTTTGAAGTTCAGAGAAATTCTTTTCTATTGCGGAAGTTCGTTCTTCGATTTCGAGTTTCAATTTTTCCAAATCTTCATTTTTCGATTGAAATTGCTGTAATTTGGCCAAATCATTTTGAAGCGAATCCACGCTCAACTGTATATTTTGAACGCTGTCGTAAGAAGGTACGTCGACATAATTTTTTATGAGCGTTTTCAGTTCGGAATCGATTTTCAGAATGGGGTCGAGACATTGCGTTTGGAGCGTAGCGATTTCCGACTCTAAACTTTTGTTTAAGGTCTCCTGCAAAGCAATCAAATCGGTCCTCAACTTCTTAACTCGAATGTCCAACATGAGAATCTCTTCTGCGTGGTCTACACGCTTGGTGTTGCCGAAAATGTCGTTAGGCATTTTTGGTTAACGGTTATTTATAATAGGATAGACGATTCGTAATTCTACAAAAAGAGGAATGAGTTTGTCGTAATCTCCGAGAAGTTCCATGTAAAAATAATATCCTGCAGAAACATCGTACGTAATGTTAGAAAGCATCTTGTCGTGCTTGATTCGAAAAATATTCTTGCCGGTAGAAATTTTGATTTCGACTGCGTTTTCCGGATTCACGGTGATTTGAAGTTTCCCGTCGATCGGAATTTCGTAGAAATGTAAATTGTTATTAAAAACATAAAACATCTTGCCCACATCGTCATTCAGTTTCGTCCAAATGCTGTTGAGGTGAACGATCAGTAAACCATTGAGTTTAGATAACACGGAAGGTAAGAGGTTATTGAAATTTGGCGGTGCAGTCTCCATGTTGATCTGTTTGCGGAAGCCAAAAAGATTCATTGTCCTTGTTAGTTATTTAAGAATACGGTCAAAGTTTTTTTTTGTAATGACAGGCAAAGTTTTTTTTTTGTTTGCTTGCGTCACAATACAGGCGCGCGCGCGCGCGTGTGTGTGCGACACATTGTTCCCGAAAAAGATTTACAAAGGTCACGATATATAAACATTTGGTCCCACAGTTGGAAAATTACGATAAGGTGCATTCATCCTTCAAGGATGAGAGAGTGCATTCGTCACAATACACGCGCGTGCGTGTAAAAATTATACACCGTGAAAAGCTACGACGAGTTGGAAACACTGCTGGTAGGGTTAACATACACCATAAAAGGCTACGCCTCGCCCCGAGTTGGCAACACTGCTTGTGAGGTTAACATACACCGTGAAAGGCTTCAAATTATCATATAGTGGAATTTTTGTAGAGTGGGTTGGTAACACCGACGAGCATCAAATGATGATTTCGAGCCTCAAATAATGATTTCGAGCATCAAATGATGATTCGAGCCTCAAATAATAATTCAAGAGTCGTCGGTGTTGGCAATTTCTATTTGTAGGTTAGCTTAGCCAGTAAAAGATCATATAGTAGAATTTTCTTCGGATGGGTTGGCAAAACCCAAGCCTCAAAAAAGGAACATCCAATAGAGTTGCCAAATATAAAAAGAGGACAATAGACCCCCCTCATAAAAAGCTACAGTAAGCCCACAGTGTCGCCAACACTAGGCCCCCAACAGTATTGCCAAACATAAAAAATACATGGGCCTCTCAGGTCCTTTGATAAAAATTTACAGTGAAAAACCCAGTAGGTTAACAACACTGTCAAAAAATCTACGGTAGTGTTGCCAGATGTAAACAGAGGGCAATAGACCCCCCTCATAAAAGACTACAGTAAGCCCACAGTGTTGCCAACTCTGTGCCCCCAACAGTATTGCCAGACATAAAAAATACATGGACCCCTCAGACCCTTTGATGAAAATTTACAGTGAAAAAACCCAGTAGGTTAACAACACTGTCAAAAAATCTACGGTAGTGTTGCCAGATGTAAACAGGGGACAATAGACCCCCCTCATAAAAGGCTACAGTAAGAGCCCACAGTGTTGCCAACTCTGCCCCTCAAAATATACATCATAAAAGGCTACGACGAGCCTCAAATGATGATTCGAGCCTCAAATGAGGGCTTTGAACTCTCTTATTAGGTCTACTGCTAACCACTCGGCCAAAGGGTCGGGCGAATCGCAAAGATGAAGATGAGTGATGATGCCCAGGTTGGGATTTTAACCCGGGACCCCTGGCGTCGCATAATTCGACTGAGAGATCTTCTGATGATGTAGTTGTCACATTGTACAGTCATGAACATTTTTGGATTCTAACGACTCTATTATAATGCACTCCCTATCACCAGTAAATTTAGACAAAATGTCTCTCAAACTTAAAAAACACACAATGCCATTTTGAAGACTTTTGAATTGGTATTTAACATATCACTATACAAAACCTAGTCATAAAATAAAAACAGTCGTTAATATTATTACTAAAATATATTATAATGGTGAGGGTAACCTCATAACACAAGAAAGTAAACTCTGCAAGGAAAAGATACATTAAGTAAGTTTCTCCAATGTTTTACACAAAGTGCCTATCGCAAACTTCCACAAATTCACTATTCTTCATACACTGAAAGAACGAAGTTAATGTAAACAAAACGAAATGACTCCTGAGAAGCAATTAATTTTCTAAGTGCTAGCTCTCGTGTTATTTTGCCCATTAATATATTGGCCGTAGCTGTTCGACATAACAGCTACCTTGAGTAATCATCTGCCATTCGAACAACCAATACGAATTCTCACAAATGACGTGTTTTTCTTTGCACTAACTTTATTCTCACGATGGAGAAAAAATAGATGAATATGTCTAAAATACTTTCAATGGGATTACCAGTGAAATGGGCTGAAATAATAGTAACTGGGGGTATTTTATGAACTGAAATGTCTACTAGATGTAACGCTTCTTGGTACGACAAGAATCCTGTGCAAAATATGTTTCCTAATTTAACAAAGAAGTAAAATTAAATGTATCCCGACTACAGAGTTTTGAAATTCTTCTATCTTCCTTTGCGACATTCTCTTGCGGATGAGGCGAATACTAAAAGGGGTTGTTATTTGATCATTCAAAGACTACAGGGAGGATGGGCAGTCGAGTAACAGTACGGTTGCGTTGGGAGGATGGAGAATTCATGAGTCTTGCGTTGGATCTAGCCAAGATAACAACCAAATTTTCCGCCACGCTCATTCCATCTCCGAACCTGTTTTCCCTCCTCCAGCCGTGTCTTTCGCTACTGCAGAGGCAAGGAATGATAATATAGACAAAGCGAGGAACAGAGATTCCTAAGTTGCGTGAGATAGAGCAAACGTGCCACGTCTTTCAAGAGAGAGAGGCGAGAGACAGAGAGAGGGGGAGACCAAGGGAAAGTTTAACGATTCGACGTGGAACGTTGAAATTGAGGTTTGACGTCATCCTAACCATTTCCACGTCTTCCGACTTGATGAGTTGGTTCCAAGGAATATATTCCAAACGTCAAACCTGGTGCCGCTTCGTGGATAGATAGCGCAATGCCAACACGAGGTGGGTAAACAGTGGAACGTCTCGTGACGGTGGATGTATATAGTCTACGCTAGATTGCTCTAGCGAAGGTTCCGATGGGTGAGGGGAGACAGTTTCGTGCTCTTGGAAGGAAGAGGTGGGATTTCCACGAAGGGCGGGGGAGGTACGGGAGAGTAAAGGAAAGATGAAACTTTCTTCCCTTGCCCTGTGCATCAGTCCCCCAGCTTAGGATCCTCTGACTTGTAGGCATTTCATTACGACGTCCCCCCGTACGGTGCGCTGGAATTGTTCGCATAGTTTCACGGTTCTTCATGTTGCGGAACATCCGCAACGTGTTTCTACTGCGATGTTCTTATCGTGGTTACCTCAAGCGTACCCTTTCACATTTAGATAGGAGATTTTATTTTCTTGAACCTTTTGGGCCTACATGTATACTATGCAATAAATACACATTACAGTTGAAATGTAGTTCATAGTGCCACCCTCAATAGTGAAGTGACTAACTCTGTCCTTTCGTAATCAACAAATCCAGAATCCTTAGTAATAGAGGCATTCAACTTTAAACTATTCCAGCGTTTCTTCTGTTTGATACCGCGTTTTCGACGTTACGAGCCTCGATTTACGGAATTTCATCTCCACGGTGGAGTATCCATCATGAAGCTCTACGGAGACAGAGGTCCCAGTTTCGAACCTTCGTCAGGAATGGGTGTACCATTGTATTTATCCTGTCCAATTCATCATTCGTTCTTGTTGCTGTTCCACTTTATGCACAGAAAGGCTAATCTGGACTGGACCTACAGTTTGAAGTGGAATCCGAACCACTATGTGCCTCCAACGAGTGTCGAAACTTCGCGCTGCAACGTCAGGGGTCCCGGGTTCGAATCTTGGCTTGGGCATGGACGTCTGTGATGTATATTAATCAATTTCATCATATCATCACTCATCCCCATCTTCGCAAATCAGCCAAAAGTGGCACAAGAAGCGAAGTACAATAAATCAAATCAAGCATCAAGCAAGCAAGAGTGTCGAAACTGGGACCCCTTGATAACAAGACGACGACTTTATCACTACACCAATAGGGAGGGAATATCATCATTCATTCTCATCGTCGCGATTAATCCAAAAGTGGAAAAGCGACGTACAGTAACAAAAATAGAAATAGAGTTATATAAACGGAATTCTTTCCTGAACAAACACACACACATTGCACATTAAAAATTGCTACTAACTGCTTAATTTTGTAATTACTATAACAGAATTCTTTATTTATCTATAAACAAATAAGTTAATAACACAGGATATGCCTGAAGAATTCACATAGCAAAATAAATGTGGTACAAGTATTTTTAGAAATATCATACCAAAGTCTCCAACGAGATCGAGTGTCTCGGACACTAAGCCTCGGTTTGGTCTGGATTTTGGAGAGGATTCTCTCAGTCTCTTTTTCGTTTCGAATTGTGTTGCCCACGGGACGAGACGGGACAGGCTTTTAAAAATTCGAGACGAGACGAGATTGATCATGTGTCCCTTTGACAAACGAATATTTTCGAGACGAGACAGCATTTCACAGCATTTCCACGAGAGAGACAGGCCAAAGTCTCGTCTCGTGGGCAACACTAGTTTCGAAGATGCTAGCCTCGATTTTTACTAAGTCATCTCAGACTCGACGATTCTCTTCATACTCTCAACCCACATCCACTTATCGAACTCCATATCTAAAAAATCCTTATAAACTTACCTCCCATTCTTTTTCCATCATGATATTGATTCCCTGCCGTGGTTAAATTAACTTGTGGATTAAATTGAAAGTCATTAGAAGAGTATCATCGTTCCTTTGTGAACAATAATGTCAAGACTTTCTTTTCTACCTTTCTTCACCACTCCTTGCTTTACCTTCTTTCTTATGAAAAAAAGAAGAAGATTTTTGTGCGTTCGCTAAATTTTAATTGCTGAGACTCAATTAAGGACAAAAAAGAACTCATGGCTTAGAATCTAATCCCTGGTCGAAAATCGATGTTTAAACTGTTCGTTAAAAGTAGAGGTTTATGGCCAGCGATGACGACGAATAGCAAGAATTCATTCCAACATTCCAGCCCTCCTATTTACCTATATAGAATGCTAGTTAATTTGAAATCCGAATCATCTAATTTTAAAATACAGGGTTAGCCTAATAGAAATAAACGTTTTATAATTTGAAACTTGTTTGTTAAGTCAGAAAGCATTTAGTACTGCTGTATCGAGTAAGTCTTCAAGTTTACGACCTCCGCTTTCCGTTTGTCTTCGTGACGTCAGCATCACGTGAGCACTCTTGACGTACATCCAGCAGTGTGGCCCCTAGCCAGGTCGAGATGGCTTTCTGCGTGCTTGAATTTGCAAAAACAAATTGCAGCTTTGTTTTAGAACACGGTACGGTAAACAACCACCCACAAGGCATTCAAACTACGATAGGAGCAAGACATTTGAGGAAACTGGTTAAATGTGCAAGGGGCAAACGCCGCGTTTGGGTAGAACTGGATTATCGAATTGATATCTGTCGTGTTACAAAAGGGTCACACATAGAAAGCTTGTAACTTCCCAATGTAAACTTCAGGACGTACTCTTCAAACCATGTAAGTATTTCAGCCCTATTATTAAAAATCTTCTTTCTGTAAAACTTTCAAAGTGTATTTTTTTGCTAACCCTGTATATGTTGATGTTTTAAGAATTCAATCATTTACTGTTCTCGGCCCAATGAGCAGGTTTTACGCTTCAATCTCCGGACCTTTTTATCTCACGCTTTCCGTTTCATGTCAGCGTACATACAGAACACGAAATGCTTCCATGTGCATTTGATACTTCAATTGAGCGTTTAAACGTGGTTTCCTAGACATAATTGTGTCTAATCGTCTCAATTGATGCATTTTTAGTGCATCACACGGAAAAGCAGCTAATTAAAGTAAATTTATATGCAGTTTTTGTGTACCTTGATGCAATAAAATGCATCATTAGCAGTTTATGCACATTCATGTGTTACTGGAGTGTCAAGTGACACATGTATGGTTCTGTGTGTAGGATTCACTTAATTTATTTTTCTCTATCAAACATCATACTTTTATCTACTTAAACATCAATGCTGAAATTATTTTATTCCTTAACGGAATAAGACCGACGTATTCCATTGCTTTAGCAATTTTTTCACCGATTTCTTTGCCACCGGTTGAAGATATAGTGCTTACTTGTGCAATTTCTTCTTGACTGTCAATCTTTTTACTGGAATTTTAAATTTCCTCTACTACGGCATTTACTGCTAAATCCATACCGCGTTTAAATCCATTGAAGCATAACTGGTAGTGACTAACTTATTTCTATCTTCTCCGGGCCTCCCCGAAAGTGTTAGCATCGTCGCCTTCTAATTAAAGGGTCTCTGGTTCGATACCCGGTGGAAGCACTTAGTGATTCGGGTCCTACTTTAAACTGTAGGTGCAGTCCCAATTAGCCTTACTGTGCATAAATTGGAATTAAAACACCAACCCAATCAATCAATCAATCTTATTCTTCTCCGTTAACCACTCCTTCCAACCATATAAATATTAGGGAGGGGGGGCAGGAACTGCCTTGCCTCCTAAAGTTGGTATCTATGCTTCAAGCTCATCTTTTACCAATCACTTCCTTCTTAGCCAGTTTCAAAGTTAGTTTATATTGCCCCTCTTGATCACTTCTAGTATTACTATGTTTTAAATCAATTCTTCCCATCAGAATTTCATTTCTCATATTGTTTGGCCATTTCACATGTTCCAGTCTTCGGAAGAGATGAAATTCTGCAGTCTCTAGTCGCTTTTCACATATTCATAGCTTCCATGTTTCTACGTCATGAAATGCTAAACTTCACACAAACACTGCACACACAATACTTGAAATATACAATAGTCAACAGTCAAAGTACAGTGTAAAATAACTATACTGAATAACATGACATGATGGACAATAATAATGATAATAATGGCATCTCGGTAAACATGACTTTTTGCTTTACATCAATATACTTTGTAGTAAAATTGCATCACATGCAGTAATACCTGTGTGTGTGTGTGTGTGTGTGTGTGAGTATATATATACACACCTACATACATGTGGAGAGAAATAAAGTTTTGCTTTAAGTTCATTTGGTGCACAGATAGGCTAATTTGCACTGGACCTACAGCTTAAAGTTAGATCTGAACCATTATGTGCCTCTACATGGTATCGAACCCAAAACTGAAACAAGCGAGAGCGTTATCACTACATCATCTGAGATACCATATATAAACATATATAATTACACACACACAAAGAAGAACGCTTATGTAAAATACATGAAATGAAGTTACTATCGTGGATAAAGTTTAATGGGGAAAAATCTCGAAGGTTCTGGAAAAATATTTCCCAAGGTATATTACAAGAAGATAGGGAAACATTTGAGTTCATTCCACTAAAGGTATCCGTTTACACCACACATCCAAACTTTTCCCAGGAGCCGAACCTAGGATTCCTGGCTACGTAGCACGCTAAGCCCACCAACACAAACCTGGGGATTGGGGAATACTGAATGAAATATCGTCTCGAATCTCGATGTTCATTTCTTCCGATTTTCAACTAATCTTCTTAACGGACCATTTTTAGTAAAGAGCCAGATCTACAGGACTGAGCTTTTCTTCAATTCAAAGGAAAAAAAATAAGAAAAGCTACTAATGGACTGGATTCCGCTGTCGAAATTTATGGCTGGTAGATATGGAGTACATTACTAATCTGTATCTTATCTGGGAACTCATAAATCAGATCAGCAAAAGCGAAAGCAGAAGTCGATGGTGAAAAAATAAAGTCAGAACAGAACAAGTAAGCAGAATAGGACTCAAACGGAATGCGGAGAAGTTCAGATTTTCTATAGAGCGTCGAGAAATATAGACCGATCCGTGGAGGAATCTGCATATCGAGCGGGAGTAGAAATCTTTCGCTAATGCACCCATGCTGCCACGGGGTAATATTTCTGGATCTCTTCCGATGAGATCTTAAAATTTTTCTTCCATATGGTAATACATTCCTTCCCATAGTTTCCTACAGGGTGTGACGTATATGATATTCATTCACGTCTCGAGTGAAGCGAGAAGAATGCATTTGCAAGGACGTATACGCTTTGTAAGAGACATCTTACCTCTCCCCTCGCCATCTGTGGAAACGGAATATCATTAAAAATGTTTCTTAGCATTTCGAGTAGGTGACGTAAACTTCTTGCGGGTGAATTTCATATTTATAGAATGTTAGTATTTTAAAATTTGTTGCATACTAGGAGGCTCATTTGGTGGATTCTGGACACAAATCTAGACACCGAGGGTTCTGATTTCGACTTGCAGCCTAGGCGTGAGTGTGGATTTGCTTCATCTTTCATCAATTTAATCTTATCTTCATCTGTCCTCGTTGTCGAAATTATTCCAATGACTCAAAATGCAGCGTGGAATGAGAAAATATGTAAACATAATTACTATGAAGTTTGTCCAATTAGACAGGATCTGGAATTTTCAAAACTTGTCATCCGAACTGGATCTGAAAAATGAGGTAAATTATTGGGAACAGTCTGATTTTGAAAGTGAAAATATGTTCTGGAAATATGCAACGTTTAGAAGCAGTAGATTCTTGCCTGGATGATATGCCTTGTTGTCGAAATGCTAGACTCTAAAAAAAAACATCTCTCACTCAATTCGCCATTGATATAACGTCTCGCTAATTGATACCTTTATTTATCATCTACCATTATTAGAGATTGTGCGTCGATCACAACCCGTCGGACCACCGAGGTAGCTATGTAGGTTTTTAGATAAAAAAAAAGAACAATTGACATTCAAACAATTGAAATTATCGATTTCTTGTTCCAAACCTCAAGGTATTCGAAAAGTTCCGAACAACAGGCCACTCCGTTGAGTTCCAGATGGGTCCGTAGGTGGAATCGAATATTACTGAGCGTACGGGAACCATTTTCTGAGCTATATAGTATGACTGCAAGCATAAAAACCTGTGCAGAGCCGCGTGTCGTGCGCATCGTACTTGCGCGTTTAGGGGAGGGGAGGAGTGGAGCAGGCTTCTGGTCTGAACGGATGCAGATGCTGGAAAGCTTCTGGTCAGATTTCTTTAGTTTTGGGGCGCTCGATAGCATGCATACACTCAATCCTGCCTCGTAAGTGAGCCAGAGGGCAAATCTTCACGCTGTACACTCGTACACACCAGGGGCGAAATCTGTACCAATTCTACAAGGGATTAGGGAAGGTTTAGCCAATGGAAGGAAACATGGACATGTCCAATTTGGCACAAACCCTGAAGATAATAATACTCTTGCAACATCATTCACTGCAACAAATGAACAAAACACAGTCAATTATACCATTTGGCCTAAGGTGCGGGAAGTTTAGGACACCCTGTATGTGTAAAATGGAAAAGAAACGGGGACGGGGAGGTAACGAATAGGCGGAAAGCTGATAATACCAATTTCATACCTTATTTCGCTTTATACTTTTCTAGATTGATGAAGGATGGATCTGAATAACGCTTACACAATAAATGATCACGTCGTCAGTTGGATTTGAACACAAACGAATGAATTCTGACCGTATGGTGCTAACCACTACAACCTGGAAGTTGACAAGAACAAAATGTCCATAAAAAACATAATTTAATAAATAACAAGGCACAATAAAATACCTTAACATTCATAAAAGTATCTTTGTCTCGTGTAATGTAGTCATTTGAGCAAGATTCAATAAGCAAACAAAACCTAGAATGCAATTACTATCTCCTATCCCAAAGAACGTGAAAAGGAATTCCTGGAATGCAAATAGTACTTCAGTGGTAATTAATGAAGCAAATATACATAGTTCAACTAGCATAATTAATCCCCAACATTGACAAAGAAGGGATGCGTTGGTTTTGTTTAAGCACTAAACAATCAATCGAATATTCACCGAAATCCTACATGAAGTTAATTCTCTTGCATGTACGTTTTCGGCGAAACGTCAACAATGGAATCGTAAATTGTGCCATATCTGATTTTCAATTGTTCAGAACTCGACGTTCTCGAATTGATCAATGGAATTCATCAAGTAAACATGTCAGGCTTGGAGTTACATTGCAAACAGAGCTAGGATACATGTTTGAATACTTGCTAATGCCTCTCTCGTGGTGAACATTCCTTCAAAGGTAACTTCAAGTACGAGAGAGCAACTATTATTCCCTAGAGGAACGATCGACTTAGTAATAAGGTCAAACTTGACGCTGATCTGATACGTCAGCCATTCGGAACAAGTTTGTACTTGACTGGATTAACATACCGCAACCAACATTGCCACTGAGCTGCCGAGGTCTACGTTAACTCCTGTTGACATTGCTTTCTGGGAATACAATGGTCTTGTTGCAACTTACTGCCTAGGCATGATACTGCTGTAGTAACCATGGACTGCCTAGACATGGCGCCACTTCCGTTGCAACTGGCATGCTAAGCATTCCGCAACAGCCACTGGTCTTCTTGCCTAGGAATGCACAACCGCTCTCCAGTTGTCACTGATAACCTAGACATACCGCAAAAACCGTTGAAGTTACTGCCTATGAATGCAACTACTCCCGCTCTGAGAATAAGTTGCTTACCGTTGTTAATACTGCCTAGAAAGGCACATGGCTTGTCACTGACTACCGTTGCATCTTGCTGAGTAAGCATAGCCTACTGTTAATACCGTTGCAACTGGCCGACCATTTATACTGTCACTGCCGTTGAGGCGGACTAGTTACTCCGTTACTGTCGTTGCAACTGACTGAATGACTATTTAAACCATTACTATCGCTGCACTGATAGTTCTCAGCTAATACAGTGTAGAAATGAAACAAATTATGAATCCCTTGTCTACCTAGAGGGTACGGAATTAACTCCCGCTACCACAGACAAACCAAACATACCGTTGACATTACAGCCCATTACAATGTTACTCTCTTCTTTAATTGTGGCACTAATTTTGATCCGATTTCGAGACTTTTTGTTTCGTTTTTCCGAATTTTGCCCTTCAGCCTTAATCCTGGATGAGAAGTGATGATTTTCCTATTCAGACTAATAAATTACTCTCATAAAATAAACTTTCCTTGTAAATATTACCCAAATAATGCAAATTCTTCCATAGTTACTTACTTTCTAAACATACAGAAACTACTCTTACGACGGACCGTTTATTTTCACTACAAATGAAATTACCATTGCATTCTGCTTTGCAGTTGCTGCTGCCAGCGGGGAGGGGGGGGGGACGTACATCCTTATTGTACTGTACTATTATGAAATGCAAATGCATACAACTATTCTAGACGTACAAGGCAGTTTCTGATCACCCCTTGTTTAAACTATTGACCGAGGATTTGTTATCCTATCTGCGGCGTTAAGTAGACTTCTTGCACGTGAATGAAACTTGAAATTACTTCTTTCTCTCTCTCTCTATCTCTCTGTCTCTCTCTCTCTATCTCTCTCTCTCACACACACGCTTCATACACATATTTATAATTCGCCCATAGTCCGTAAATGTGACGTCACATGAACTCCAATATATTCTACTTCAGGCTACGTGCAGAGGTTTTGATCCATATGCCCGGAAGATTTTCTGCCACTGAATATCTCGCTGTACCGCAAAAACCTTTAACCATTAACTACTCAGGTATACCGCAACTCCTCTCCACCACGGAAATTAATAGTGTCATTACTAGGTGATAAAGATAGTAGCCAACTACTTTAGCGGTTTGAAACAGAGCAGCAGGTTATAAAAGAAAAAGATTGTGGGCTATTATTTTCAACAGCATCACTCAGCAATCCCAATCTCTCTTTACCAGGAGCTATTTATAATTCCGCCAATAGGGAATGTAGCAAAACCGTTCCACATCATGCATGACCAACGCGAAGAACGAGTGAAGCATGGCCGTAGAAGAACATTTTGGGCTTTTCGTCAGTCTTTCTCCTCCGAAAGGTCCCACCACGACCGATTGCGCAATACCGTTCGTCCTCTTTCTCTCCCGCCGGTGCCGGTGGTACAGATCACGTATCCTCCCATCCAACGGATCTGCCCCCCCGCTTCCCTTTCCCCTGGCGGAATATTGATTTGCGCAGAGTCGGGCTGTCAGAGAGCATCCGTATAATACGAAATCGCGTCGCCTACTTTGTATGCCGATTCACTGTGTACGATTCTCCCTCTGTTCGCGGGTGTTTCGCAGTCATCTTTAGTGTGCGTTCTGCTTTCGTTCCGTGTATGATTTGCTCCTCCAGAGAACATAAACATCTGAAAGGAGGAGGCTCGATCGAGGTCCCTCAAGTCGAACACGTGGTTGAAGGGAACGTACGTGAGCGTTGGTTAAATCCTGAGGCGAGTTCAATATTTCAAATCCTCTAGTCCCTGACGAATTTTGACCTCGTTTTCGTGGCTCCGCTGCGGCAATGACGCTGGCATGGTCGGCGTAAAATCTACACCTGTACTTTCCAAGTAAACATGACTGCTGATAGTACACACACGAGCAAGAGTGGCTATTTAGATCTCTCAGCCTTTAGATCTTTCAAATATTTTAACACATTTCTGGTCGTGATTCAAGCTCTGTAGGTTAATCGCCACAGTAACGATGATCTCTCACCCACACTGACATACATTTCGTGGAGCAGTCAGCGAATCGCTTTGGAAGCCAAAGGTTACAGGTATGAACCCTGTCACCCTGTTCCATCGTCACGATAGAAAGTAAGCTAAAATAGAAATAATTGCTTATTTCCTACACGATGAACGTCTCAAAAGGATGACTTTATAATGCGAAGCATATCACGGTTGTCAGGCTGTTAACGGTTAAATTGCGGTTACGTGACTAGGTAATTACTGTATGTTAAATTCTGAAATCATTAACTATAGAAATATGTTACAAACATAAACTGAGATAACGGAGATAATCTTATGGAAATTTGTATCTACAAAGGACGCTACAAAGAATAAACTCTCAACGTGTTTTCTGACTAATCAGAGTGATATAAAGAAAAACAGGGTAAAGTGACTTAGGCGTTCTTAAATGTCTCTGCCCCTCCCTCTCCCCCTTCGAGTTCCTAAGAACATGTTTTGAGAATCACTATTTTTTACATTTTCTTTTCATTCACTTAACTTCGACATCCCGGAAAGTCTTCTCGTAGATACAAAGTTTCCCTCTATGTAATGATATGTACCATAAAAACCTCCTTCACCTCCTAGGTACACATGCTGAACCCCAGAACTGCTTCGAAGGAAATACACTCGTCCGCACGGGATATCGCGCCTGCGTCTTCCGTGTAGCTGTTACAAAACCCATTGACTGGTCAACAGGTCGATATATGGACGTTATGTGAAAAGTACCGTACATATTTATATTTCTGGTACTTCACGTTATTATTCTATGGAACGAAAGAGAGGTAACTAACAGAGAGCTAGAGAGAAATAGAGAGAAAGCGGAACAAAGAGAGAGAGAGAGAAATAGAGAGAAAGAGGAACAAAGAAAGAGAGAGAAATAGAGAGAAAGAGGAACAAAGAGATAGAGAGAGAAAGAGGAACAAAGAGATAGAGAGAGAAAGAGGAACAAAGAGAGAGAGAGATAGAGAGAAATAGAGACATAGAAGAACAAAGACACAGAGAGATATATATATAGAGAGAAGAAACGGAAATTGACTAGGGTAAGCCATAGGAAAACGAAAGACAAAGAGGGAGTGGAAGAAAGAGAATGTCAAATAGAATAGCGGTGGTAAGCGAGAAGAATACGCGAGAGGAAGGGAAGAAGAGGGACAGAGTAAATAAAAGAGGAAAATATGAGAGATAGTGACAGAGACAAAGAAAGAAAGAGAGAGCGTGAAGGTGAAATAGATAGATAAGGGTTAGCGAGAGAAACAGAGGAAAATACTCGCCAAAGGGAGAAAGGAAGAATAAATATATCCTATATTTCTACTTCGATTCTACCTCTACAATACAATAGCGGCATTGAGGATGAAGTATAAATAGATACTGTACATTAACGAAACACATATATTTCTATCTTGATCAGGTTTCGAACCTTAGCTTACTGAAAAAAACTTAATTCTCGGCCACAAGGCACTACCTAGTAGAATATTTCCTCATCAAATGATTTCCAGTTTACATCCACAATTCTCTTTACCTTGTACGAACGAAAAAGAAGAGATTACATCATGCTGGAGGATAAATTGCATCCTCTAAACTCTCCAGATGAAAAGAGAAACGAACAAAAGTGGTTGCGCCGAAAGGAGAGAGGAGATATTGGAAAATTCGATCCGAAACGAAGAATATGGACGGGCCCGCGTAATTCATTTCATCCAGTGAGTATTTAAAGCTGGGAGATCTTCTTGTTTGTTGGCTCCGTCCTTTGTTGTCGCGTCCATTGTTGCCTCAATCGAGATGATAAGATTTGAGAAGGTTTGAACCGTGCTCAGTGAAGCGGTAAACGATATTGTCAAAGGAGAGCGGGAAATTATTTTGTGGCCATAAGACTGAAAGAGATCTAAATCGTCTTGCGAAAATGAGTACTCGATCTTCAGTGTTAAATACATTTTTCTTTATTGATATTGGTTCAGGAATGCCAAAAATTGATGTTCATGCCTCTGGGGTATCTTTCTGTTTGGGTTACTATCCATTTGCCGCTGTCGTCAGTCGACAGAGCGTTGAACTGTCACTCGAAAGACGCGGGTTCAATTCCTGTGGTTGGTGATTTTAGGTGGTAATTTTGCCAGCAATGTCTAGTATGTAGCAATGTGGTGTTCGCCCAGTCTCTAATAAAGGGAAATCTGGAGCCAACTCTGATAATTTAAGATGGCTGGAACGTGGTGCTGATCTCATCATCCCAACAAATGGCTGAGATTTAAAATGTGTGTAACCCTACCTCCACATTTCCCATGAGCCTTCACAGCATGTTGCAGGGTGTAACTTTACCTATTTACCTCTTGGGTAAACACAACTTGATTAGCTACTGTATCAAACTTAAAAGACGACACACATCAGTCAACAAGAGATTAACCAAAAGAAAATGGAATATGCGTGACCAAGAAATGCTACGCACTCTTGTGGCAAATGAATTAAGGCACAATCCGATAACCTTGGATAACACGATCTCTGGAAATGTAGCTACAGTTGCGCACATATTGGGGACTGCGCCAGGCCATATTCCTAAGATGAAGGAGCAGAAACCTAAACAAGCCTGGCCAGAGTATATCATGAGAAGACGGAACATTACGCGGAGACTCAGAAAGCTCTATCAAAAATCCAAGACGGATAGAGACAGAACATTCTATCTAGAGAAGTACCGAAACTCCAAATGGAAATACGGTAAGCTTATTGAACAGTACAAGATCAAATCCTGGGCCTGTCTAGTACAACGGGAGATCCTTAAAAATCCTTGGAGCATGCCATACAAAATAGCTGCCCAAAAAAATTCAAAGAAATTCGTCCCTGTACCATTTAAGAAGAGTGACAATACATACACAAGCTCATGGCAGGAGGCAGTAAGCTTCATAATGGATGGACTACTACCATTGGACGATTCTGAAGAGGACACACCAATCCAGAACAACATAAGATCTACAGTTGATGTAACCTATGAAAATCCTACACTGGTGATACCGTTTGCACAGGAAGAAATCGCCGCGGTGATCGACAGATTGAAAAATGGCAAAGCCCCGGGTCCTGATGGAACTCTAAACGAGTTAATCAAAATTACTAAAAACCAACTTCTCGGAGGTTTACAGACAATCTATAACCAATGTCTAGCAGAAGGGATTTTTCCTGAAGACTGGAAATTAGCAACGTTAGTGCTTTTCTTAAAGGATACCAAAAGAGATCCATCCAATGTAAAATCCTACAGGCCAATTTGCCTCTTGGATGTCTTAGGCAAAGTTTTTGAGAGGCTGATTACAAAGAGACTAAACGAAAGATTAACACTAATAAGGAATTCCAGCAAACAGTATGGGTTTATTAAAGGACGCTCTACTGAGGATGCGGTCAATCGTGTGATAACATCTATAAACCAAACTCATTATAAGTATGTTACTGGAATTACAATTGACATTAGCGGAGCGTTCAATAATGTATGGTGGCCATACTTACTACGAGAACTAAGGAGGTTGCAGATTCCTAAGCCTCTATACAGCTTAATCTGTGATTACCTGAAAGACAGGAGAATACAGTTCGTTTGGGGACATGAGACGATCTGCAGGAGTGTCAACAAAGGCTGTCCTCAGGGCTCTGTCCTGGGGCCAGTCCTTTGGAATATAACCTTGGAACCACTACTGCTGGCTCTCAGCAGGATGGATGAGATCATAGATAGTGTTGCTTATGCAGATGATCTATTAATCATAACCGGATCGAATAATCGCAAAGGTTTGGAGTTCAATGCTAACAAGATCTTGAATCAAGTGGCCATTTGGTCTGAGGAATCTAAGTTGACCATAGCTAAGGAGAAGACATATCAAATCCTCCTTAAGGGAAAACTGGCTCGAGCGCCTATATTCAAGTTTCAGAACTCTTCAATTAAAAATGTTCAAGTCATCAAATACCTTGGAATTCACATGGAAGCTCAAATGAGCCTAAGAGCTCATGTGAACAGTGTTACAGCTAAGGCCAAGTCAGCTTTACACAATATCTTAAACATGGGTAATACTGCATTTAAGATACCATTCAAGATCGCAATGCTGTATTATAAAGCAATATTTGTTACAACTATATGTTATGCAGCGTCTACTTGGGCTTTCCTTTCTAGGAAGAAAGTTGTCCGGGACCGTCTGAGATCGGCACAGCGCAACGTCTTGTTGAGAATTCTTGGGGCCTTTCGCACAACGTCAACTATGTCTACTATAGTGCTAGCTGGTGTCTTGCCTCTTGATTTTGAGGTTCAAAGACACGCTTCTAGATATTGGTTTCGGAAGGGAGACCAAGCTAAGATATTCATGCTGTTGGGAATTAATGTGAATACCATGCAGGACATTGACCAGGTTCTACAAAGCAAATGGCAACAAGAGTGGAGACAATACTCGGGATCAGTACACACGAAGCTATATATGCCCGACGTTAAATTCTGGACAATGAACTCACTCTTTAAACCAACTAAAGGGTTGATACACCTCATTACAGGGCATGGCCCTTATAAGGCATATTTGAAACGCTTTGGCCTCAGTCTAGATGACCAGTGCCAAGTATGTAAGACTACTGATACTCCAGAACATGCTGTGTTTTGTTGCAATAAATTTCAAGACCCCAAAATAAGGGAACTTAGAGCTAAGCTAGAACCAGACCTTGTAAGACAACAACTTACTTGTCAACGAACCTTTCCTACAATTAATGCTTTGGCTGAGCTGATATCTACGCTTGAGGAAATGGAATTCAAACACCATCAAGAGTCACGAGCCCGACAAGTGGTTCCAATATCATCATTTATTGAAAACATGGAACCCACTGGAACTAAGACTAGATCGAGCATGAGACTTGCTGCCCAATTAATGGGAGAAAGCAGCTGTGCACAAAATAATTGCTTAAATGAAATAAGATAGTATAAAGAAGGACCGGCTTCCCTGAATAGAAGAAAACACTACATTACATCCCTCAGAAGAGAACCCGACATACGAGAATTGGATGACTGAAACCAATATATACATTTCCAGTATCCAGATGCTGTCTACCAGTTGAGGACTGCGAGTAGAAGATTGAAGACAGAAGAGGAGGCTTGAGAAATCCCTATTCTTCAGGGATGTCTCTTCAATATAACTCTTATGAATATCTACTTGTCTTCTGATCTAAGGATTCCTCATCAAGTGCCATTATTATTCTCTTATTTATGGGATCTAAGGGTTCCTCGAATATCTTATTCTATATTCTCATTCTTATATTGTATTCTTATATATTCATTATTTTATTTCTATGTTATATGTATCTTTATATTTCATATCTTGCTTATTGTTTGGAGCTACTCAATTTCACAATATTAATTTTTCAAAAACGTCTTGGTTTAAATCTTAGGTACCAAGACTCAGAGCACTTGCCTCTTCTCTCTTACGTACCTTCTGACCTCTCCACTTACCAAGTTAATCCTTATATCCTATTCCGGGATACGGATACCACACTCAGATAAGATCAAGAAAGAAGATCTGAGTGAGAGGGTACCAAAAGTGAGAGTGGCGAGTGGAGGCGGAGGATCGCCGCTCCGTATCCCATCCTGTCCTCTTGGGTTAAAGGCGACAATGAAATGGATGATGGCAAAAGTACTTGTACGACAATCAGGAACCTCTCTTCTTGTATTCTGTAGCACGTTACGTTGACCGTCACGGAGGTCAGTGACTCACAACCTGGCTTCCTATGCTGTTGGATTTAGTCTCGATCATAAAAAAAAGGTGCCTCTTATGGTGTTTTTTCATCGTCTCGTACTTTATGATATCAGCGTTCAACCTCATCGTCGACATTAATGTAGACAAGTTAAATTATGAAATATATTGGTAAAATCCAAATCCTTCAATTTCCAAGCTTTGTTCGATTATACATTAGAGCCGAGTAAGAGTTAACGGTATTATGGCCTGTCTATATCTCAGACGACAAAACAGCTAAAGTGATAAATTTACTGAACGGCAAGTTTTACGGGGATCTTAGGCTAAAGTAGCTACCGTGATAGAATATAGAGGACGTACTGAGCAGTCTCTATCTCTGACACTAAAAGATGTACAGTAACATCATTTAGTGGAGAGGAAGATGTAATTTCTCACACTAAAAGAGCCACATTAATAGAATTTAGGGGACAGCAAGATATATACAGCTGTCTATATCTCCAACACTAAAATAGCCTTAGTGATATAATTTAGTGGACAGCAAGACCTGCAAAGTGACCTATATCCCCTACACTAAAATGGCTCCAGTGATAAATTTAGTGAACAGCAAGACTTAATGAGCAGTTAATATCTCACACACTAAAAGAGCTATAGTGATAGAATATAGTGAACAGCAAGACTTAATGAGCAGTTAATATCTCACACACTAAAAGAGCTATAGTGATAGAATTTAGTGAACAGCAAGACTTAATGAGCAGTTAATATCTCACACACTAAAAGAGCTATAGTGATAGAATATAGTGAACAGCAAGACTTAATGAGCAGTTAATATCTCACACACTAAAAGAGCTGTAGTGATAGAATTTAGTGGAGAGCAAGACTTAATGAGCAGTTAATAACTCACACACTAAAATAGCTATAGTGATAGAATTTAGTGGAGAGCAAGATTTAATGAGCAGTTAATATCTCACACACTAAAAGAGCTATAGTGATAGAATTTAGTGGAGAGCAAGACTTAATGAGCAGTTAATATCTCACACACTAAAAGAGCTATAGTGATAGAATTTAGTGGAGAGCAACATGTACTGAGTAGTGCAGTATTTCTAATTGAAAACTACATTATTTTAATATTGCATGTCTGGACAACGGCTACGATTGAAATTACTACATGTAATGAATATGAAAGAAAGACTCGCTACATCAGTGCATTTCAATGTGCACAGCATTAGGACCATGGCAGAAACTGCATCTCCAGGTACGTAAGATAATCTTCCGAGAAGATAACTTTGGTCGGTGAATCTTTTCCCTCTTTTTCTCTGGAAGTATCTTTGACTTGCATCCGATTTCATTTCTCTCTCCTTCTACCCTTTCCAAATTCCCGGGTAAAATTCGTCCCGGATTTCACATCTTTTCTCTTATTCCTTTCTCAGAAATCCTTTGTTACAAAAGCTTGTATGAATCTTGTCAAGTCTTTGAAAAGAACCATCCTTCATTCTCGTTCCACATTCTCCATCTTTTCTTTTTTTCCCCTTTTTATGATTTTCTTAATCCATTTTGCCTTCCATCCGTTCTGAAGTTCATCCAACTTTCATCACCTCTACATTTAGTTCATAGATGTGAAGAATAGTTTCAATCTTATTCTTTTTTAAAATTCATTTTGTATTTTCTTGTCCCAATTAAACGTCCACTAAGAATCCTATATCCACTCTTTTCTCTCTTTTTCTTTTTCTTTTCTTATTCTAGCTTTTTCTCTCTATAATTTTATATCTTTTGCTCTGCATGAAACTCTTCTAAATCCTTTTAAAGGAAAACCTAGAAACAACACTTGGAAGTACAATGGGATATTTAATTGAAAACCTCTTGAATATTTTTGAAAATTAAGAGGAAAAAACCTTTTGTAGAAATATAAATGAGACCCTCGCTCCTCTAATTCCCTTACATTTATATTTTGCTCTGTAGTTCTTCTAGATCGGTGGTTCTCAAACTGTGGTACGCGTACCCCCAGGGGTACATGAAGGACCTGAAGGGGGAACGCGATCAGCTCGAAAAAAGAAATATCGAGAATACCCACACGACAACATTTTTCTTCAAAGACGTCAAAGCTTTAACACTCAGCATGAAAATTAGGCTGAATTTGTCACTGACACTCTTAATCTTTGATTCATGTGTTCTGAAACAAAATACTTGTTCGAAATCTTTACCTATAATAGCGTGAATTTGGAGCCAAATCTCCACTTGACACTTTCAAGTGCACAACCAGACATCAAGAAACTGTGCCAGGCTATGCAGGCACATCCTTCTCACTAGAAACTCTGAGAATTTACAATCAAAAGTCCAAAATCGTGTTTGACAGTTTGTTTACAAACTTATTTTTGTTCTTTACTTTTTCCAATAAGTCTGGGGAAAAAGGGAAATTAAAGTTTGTTACAGACATACTTCTTACCATACACGAGTTTCACAGTTTTATTTTTGTAACTAATCATAAAGATTGTAAACGTAGGAACATCAATAAAATAATAAACATAGGATTCTAATGTTTGTTTTCCATCTTTCCACATAAACCCCGAATGCCATTTTGTTCTATTACAGATACACGCCTCCAACACATCAAAAACGCCCCACCAATCAGACAGGCAAAAAAATCCTGAAAACCCACTCTTCTGAGAAAACCTATGGTGGGGGTAAATTAGACGTTTAGTTACTACTAAAGGGTGCAATGAGAAGTAAGTTTGAGATCCACTGTTCTAGATGATAGCGCACTGGCTAATTGTGTAGGTTTGAAATCAAGTGGTGGTATATCATGTCAAACTGACCCGCATATGTCCATAAAACTAACTCGAAGCAATTTTTGAAAATTTGTTGTATTCATTTCTTAATTTAATAGAAGTAGCTTCTTTTAACTTTTCATTATCGATTTTTAACATACTTCCAATATTGTTGAAACAAGATATTATATACAACCTTAGTGACAATGAAGTTCGACCAGTCACAAATATAGGAGTGCGTTGTGAAAAAAGGAGAACACATGCATATGCTGAACATATT
Organism: Lepisma saccharinum; assembly: GCF_977018435.1. NCBI lineage: Eukaryota > Metazoa > Arthropoda > Insecta > Zygentoma > Lepismatidae > Lepisma > Lepisma saccharinum. The sequence goes on along the minus strand of NC_139231.1, from coordinate 92,145,405 downwards.
TTATTCAGCAGGCCACATGGAACAAAGGAAAACATAAATTTCCGCTGCAACGCAGCAATGTATGGTGTCCACACAAAATAAAACATTTTCGTCCATCTACACGTGACATTGAAGTTCGACCACTGTTAAAGGGGATCCTGTTTACCATGGTGTGACGCCGCCCCGTCGGCGAATAACTGTGGCAATGCGTCGGGGCATGCTGCGGATGAGTCGTTCAAGGTATTCCACATCGATGCGGTGCCATTCCTCCTGCAGGCAGGCGATAAGAGCAGCCACTCTGTCGCAAACGTCGCTTAAGAACACGCCACACATTCTCAATGGGCGAGAGGTCGGGACTCGATGGTGGCCATGGCAGAGTTCGCACGTGATGGCGAGTCAACCATTCTCTTGTCAGCCGCGCTGTATGAGGCCTGGCATTGTCGTGTTGAAAGATGAGACGCCGCCTGTGGAACAGGTGCCTTTGCACTGTGGGAAGATGCCCCTCCAGTATGCGTGTATAGGCGTGTGCATTCACAATGCCCTCACAGACGTGTAGTGGCCAACCCCAGATGCCGTCATGCATCCCCATACCATCACTGACGCAGGTTTCTGTACCCGACGTGCATAACATTTTGCTTCATTGTGTTCCTCCTATCGACAAATGACTGTTTTCCGTATTTTCCCGTACACAACATTGATAATGGATTCGTCCGTCCACAAAACCCTGTTCCACTGCCGAAATGTCCATCCCCGGTACATTCGTGCCCACCGTAGTCGATTGCCTTTGTTCAACATGGAAAGGAAGGGTTTACGTTTCGCCTTGTACACTCGGTAACCGCATTGCTGTAGGTAATGGCGAATGGTTCTGGTTGACACTTCAATGTGAAAGCGTTCTCGAGTCCACAGTCGTAATTCGGCCACAGAAACATGATTGTTGGTCTGGATATAGCGCCTAAATATCCGTAGGTCACGCACGCTCAGCAGGCGTTTTCGACCGGGGGCCTTACCTGGCTCTGTAGTACCCGTATTTTGGTGGTGTTTGATGATGCAGTCGACTGTTGACTTAGGTAAGTTCAGTTGACGCCCTATTTCCCGTTCACTGAGTCCATCCCGTTGCAACTCCACCACTCTTCTCCTCACGGTGTTGTCAATAGGTTTGCCCCTGGCCATGGTGACGATGCACTGCGGTTCCTCGGTGCACAGCACGCACTTATATACGGCGGACTCCCTTATCGTGTCCGTGACGTCATTCTTCCGTCGAATGCGCCACTATCTGGAATTTTTCCGTATGGGTCTGGTGCCTGGTCCAAGTTCAATGTCAAGCGTATAGTTCCCCGTTTTCGTTCTTTACGTGACCTTGGGTGCAACATGCTGGGATCACGATTCTTGCCTGCTCACACGCCTCCTCCTACACACATGCGTCACTTCTGCGGGTCACCCATTCCACCGCCTATGCCTCTGTGCATTTAATCACGTATTCCTTTCTGGTCGAACTTCATTGTCACCAAGGTTGTACAAGGATGACTCAAGGAAAGAAGTTTAACAGTTTGACCGAAATTATTGGAAGGACTGTGCATAGCTCATATCATTGTGAGATACTGGCTTCAATAGACAGAAGGTCCACAAGGATACAGCACATATTTGAAACGGTGTATCACTAAGATCTCTCACAGTGAGGAGCAGCGGTTTATTACCAGAGTTTGACAATAACGTCATACAGACGTCAAACAGACAGGTATAGGGATTTTCGCGTACCAATAGATATCACACGCACAGTGATGTCACGGTAAGAAACACTAACTGCAGAAATAATGAAAATCGAAGCCATAAACAGGGCAATCAATTCGTCAGAGATTTTCACATCTCATCTGTTTTCATGTGGTGCTTTCCAGCAGCAGTAGTGTGAACTCGCTGTTACTTGAATATTAATTTTTATGTACTTTTACGTTAATCATTCTACATGTTAGTATCAATCCGCAACCACCACGATAACAATATACGTTCTGCAAGATATTTTATGTCATGTGGCGTCACGTACGATATTTGTAATTTGTAAGTTGGCTTCAATGTGTTAAATTCCTTCTACTTACTTTGCATACACTTTTGGGAAAAACTTGCTGTGAAACATCAGTAGATTTTAAGGGGGCCATCACCGTAAAGTTTTAAATACATATTTACAGTGATGGATTCTGGAAATATTGATTGATTGATTGATTTTCTTTATTTTACTTCGCTTTTGTGCCACCTTTGGTTAATTCCGAAGATGGGGATGAGTGATGATATGATGAAATTGAAGACTAAAATTGGTAAACGTTGTAAGTGCCAAAAGCGAAAGTGTTGCGTAATCGGATCGTTCCGCACATCAGCCCGTAAGAACGTGCACACTAGTGACCTTTTTACACGCCCTTTAAACTACTTAGAGGGTTGCCAGCCACATTTCACGTTTACCACATTATAAAGCATGGCACATTTCACAGTTTAACGTGGAAAACGGTATTTGAATTATTGTGGTACTTACAGCGTTTACCAATTTTGGTCTTCAATTGATGAATGTCCACTCAGAAACATCCATGTCTATGCCGTGATTCGAACCCGTGACCTCTGGCATCGTAGCGCGATTTGCTAACAACTCCGTTACGCTGCTAAATGGCGAACTTGAATAGTACTACAATAAGAATCTACTAGAAGAGAAAGGGAAGACAAGTGAAAGTTTTCTTATGTAATTCACCGTCGCACATTCACGAAATTTATAATAGGAGAGCGTGGGGACAGACAGTTGTGGAAAATGAAACCGTGAAAAGTTCCCTCACGAAGTGGAAACAAAGAAATATCGACAGATCGTGGGCAAGTGGACCTCGCTTCAGTATCAGAAGTCGCCTGCGAAGATTTTCCCAAAGAAAGTTCTGGCTTTAATTGCAAACCCGATAATGGAGAACTCTGCTAGCGCGATGTAAGCTGCCAACACCGAACTCTCAACATTCCTTCCTTTCGGAACCAGAACTCAACCCTCCCCCTGTCCCGTTCGCACCAGCAAGGGAGAAAAAACCCTTTTCCAATCAAACCAGCTTCAAGCAAACCGTCCGGAGTCGGAGGGGAGAAAAGCTGGATAGAAAAGACGTGAAAAATCCGTTACTCCCCTATCGTACGGACGGACCTCTCCCCTTCTACCCACCCCATTTTGGAAATCGTTATTCGCCAAAAAGAGAAGGATGACTTGACGCGAGGGTTTAAATGAAAGAGGTTTCAAAAGATTAATTACCTCCAGGTTGCCTCCATTACCAACATCAGATCGCACGTGAATGCAGAGTCGATGCAGAAAAGATTGGAGGAACCGATTCTGGGAACGATGTAAGTTTTCGGTGGGGGAACCGCTTGTCGAATTATAAATTGATTTTCTTAATATGAATATCCCGAAGGAGAAGGAGCGCGGGTCATCGAAAATTGAACGCTTACTAACAGCTTTAACTGTGAAATTTCCACACCGAAGTGAACTGGCACTTAGAGTGACGTACCACTTGAAACATGAATTTAAAATGCAAGCATACGCAGCGTGTCTCATGTGGATGGAAAACTCCCTTTGGAAAATAGTTTAATGTAAACGCCAAAGAATAGAAAAATATTCCCCACTTTTCATATAAACTTAAAGCGAGCGAAATCTTAAAATCACCTTAGAATATCTCAATTCTTGAATTTAACAAAATATCTTAAAACAATGGGTATCGAATTGCAACATGATAGAAAATTTGAAAGCAATTGTTTCATATCATTAAGATAAACATCGATTGCAGCATTCTTGGAAGGCTAAAAATTGTAGCTGATAGAAGTAACAATGATTGCAAAGTTATTTCTCCCATTATAAGTAGCAAATGCTTGTATTTGCTTGTACTTTTATCATTTAGCGTCGTTTTGTGCTACTTTTGATTAATCGCGACGATGAGGATGAGTCATTATTAGATGAAATTGATGAAAGGACACAGAAAAGAACATATATGCCCAGGCTGGGACTCAAACATAGGAACTTCAGTGGAGTTTTGGTTTCGAAATCTGTATAGACGACAAAGGTAAATAAGTAAAATCAAGAGAAATTCGACCTAAATATGTATGTGTATATATATATGTATATGATACGTTCAATCGTCTGTATTTCAAATATTATTTATCTATTAAATGTATTATTATATTTATTAATAATAACTTAATAATACTCAGCGGTAAACGATGAGACTCGGTGAAGTACACAGACTCCTCTCAGGTACAGGGATAGTGTTAGGCAAAGACAATATTCACAGCAGAGAGAAATAAAACCACATTGCTGCAGTAGATAAACTAAAAGGTTTTATTCTTTCTTTATTGCAATTATGATGCGAATATACTTGAGACGAAGGCGAAGATTTCGCTTTGTCGATGAATTGACTCAACTAAAACGCATAAACTCAATGCGTGGCTATCGGCATGCCTATGATCACATAGACCTAGCTTGCGCCCCGAACTACCACACCAAGAGATATGCAATGATAACTGAGCCAATATTTTGCTCTTTAGCCTTTTATTTCCAAATTAATCCTTAGGCTAGCTTTATTATTTAACGTAGAATGGTTGCAGTATTGTGCATAGCATCAATGCATGGCTATCGGCGTACCTATGATCGCATAGGCCTAGCTTGCGCCCCGAACTACCATACCAAGATGTATGCACAACACCGAGGAGTTCCTTTTAGGTGGAGAAAGTGTGTTATTTCTTACGCGATATCCTCGCTTTTATGCTATTTTCGAGAACACAGATTCAAGTACAGATAAATCACTCACTATCTACAAAAGGATACTGTCAACAAAACTGATGTCTACACATGTTTAGAAATACAAATTCACATAGTGCACTCTCGCAAACATGAAGATATATTAAACTACTCATAATAGAGCATAAAATACAATAAACATTAAACAAAAGATATACATTACAAACAGAGTGCAATATTACATATAATAACACAACATTTAAGTGTCCTTTCATAAAAGTATAACGGTGACAGTGTTGCCACTGTGCCATTGGGGAGGCTCGGATTTTGTTATGTATGAAGCTACTAACTATAGGTAGCATAGCATAGCATCGTCAAACCTGTTCTCTTGTGAATCGAACTACGAATTAGTTGCAGTCACGACCGAAGTAATGATATGTGATCTGACTGGAGATAACTGTCAATATCCAAACCTCAACCTTCAACCCCTTTCCCTTTAAAGCCGCGAATCATTGAATTCTAGACAACGCACGTCTTCTTGCCTCTTCCAATTTTGCATGTTACCGTGTTTTATGACCGCATTTATATTTAATTCACAGGCATGCCCCGTCCAGACGGAACACGGAGAAAATCCTTTGTCTACTTCCCCAGATGTTTTATCCTTGTTTGATTTCCAGAATCATCCTGAGCCTTTCAGGGAAATTGAAAATTAAATTTATCTTCCCGTCAATATTTCTTTTCCGCCTTCGCATTCACTTATCCCTCCTCCTCTCCTTCTCCCCGCGCACCCACGAGGCATTCAAGGAAACAATACCAAACAGTCATCTTCGAAGCATTGTGTAGGAGATGGAGGATGCATAGATTTGAAAATAACGGAAACGGAAGCATAAAAAAGGGAAAAAAACAACGGAAGACGAATATTTATAGAATGCTTACGAAAGACACAACTGTCAAAATACTTTCAAGGCGCTGAATCTCAAATAGGCACCTATAACTCTTTCTCCCGCCGTTTTTTCCCGCGTTTTTCCTTATTTCTTTGTTTTTTTCTGGGTGCATTTTCCTGACGTTTTTCTTGTGAATTTCGATTTCAAAAGTTTCCAGCTTTCCTTCAATCGGAATTATCTTACCTACCTGTCAGTTTTAATCGGGCACCTGCTGCTGCTTTCTCAACCTGTCAATTCAGAATTCTTGTGCATAGAAATAGCCAATTTCATCCGTTACGAAAGAGCCAATATCTTCGTAAACTATATTCTGAACCGTGATTGACGTGAATCTGAGACTAATCAACTCAGTGACGATTAGAACATCTAGAAGAACGCCTGAGAAGTCTACATTCTATTGAAAGAAGTGAGGATGAGAATATTTAAAAGCCTGTGGAAGTCAAGTAATTTTCTATCTTTGAAAAATGTTGAAAATGGTTACGTAATTGGCGAAAACAGATGTAGGATTTTAGGATGGTTGTTGGCATTTGTTTATTGAAGAGGTGGAAATACATTGTGGTGTTTCTGGCTCCATTTGGAATCTTCTTCATACTAATAATACATGATATTTTTTTTAAAGTTGTGCTTTACATCTGTTTCTGTTCACTTACATTCAGTATTGTTATTCATCAGTTAATAAAATGTTTGATCATTCTCTGCCATCCATGTAAAATTTCCAAAACGCATTTTCTATTAGTTGCTCATATTAAATCACCTAGAAAGCACGGTCTACAAGACTGCAGGTTGTCTGTCTGCCACGTAGGAAACCCAGTTAGATTTCCGTGTAGGTTTGAATTTTTAACATCATTGCTCTGCCTAGAGCCGCTCTGGTATTCCCCGGGCGTGCAATAACATGTGTACCTGAAGCCAAGCTGAAAAGGTTGTGAAATTGTGAAACCCGTGCCTCCACATCCACCATGCCATGTACCTAATGGCATGTTGCAATATGCAGAGCAGGGCTATTGAATATTAGAAAATTAATCAAATCTAGATACGTTACAGCAGACAAATTCACAATTGTGTATGACTGCCTGTCGGAGGCCAGCTTCCACTTTTGGTATGCGTCAGTCCGGAATGTCTATGCATATGCAACTTTAGAGTGCACCCAGCCATTAATCAACGACAGAGATCATGGGAGATGAAGGTGGTTGGAGCGTGACGTTAACCACACAATCTCGACTGTGGTAAATGTGTAGATTCGTACCACAGGTCGCCCTGCGTGTATCTTCGTGGGACGGTACGGTGCAGAGGGGGAAAAGTTCTTACCTTCATAGACTTTCCTGATAGAGTAGTGTCTAGGGCTGTCACGTTGTAATCAATAGGTCTTGGGTTTGATTCCCGGTGGAGGAACAGTTTAGTGGATCAGATCCGTGTTTAAACTTATGGTTCAGTAGCCTATTGGAGCATAAAGTGCATAAATAATCTCTATAATTATATTATTTAGATATGTAGTATTATCCTTCAATACAACTCAGACGAAATATTATTCGCTGTGTATTTTTCTGTACCAGTAATTTGTTCCCAACGAGCATATATTTACTTTCACTACCAGCCAGCGATGCCTATCTCCACTCAACCGCATTGTGCCGATTAACACACAGGTAGGAAATCAAAGGTACGTAACCAAAAACCGACTAGTACACGCCTACATGGTTTGTATTAAATAAGTTGAAATGTTAGATAACTATAAGAATATTTTTATTGGTTTATCGTATGTAATCAAGAGCCTCCACGTTGGCGTAGTGGTAATGTCGTTGTCTTGTAATCAAGAGGTCCCGGGTTCGATTCCCGGTGGAGGCACATAGTGGTTCGGATCCCACTTCATACTGTAGTCTTACTGTGCATAAAGTGGTCTTAAAGCACTAAATCAATCCAATCTAAATTTCAAATTTATGAGTTCGTTATTTTCAAATATTTAACTCTTTCGAGTAACAACAAATTGAATATTAGCAAAGGGTGTATACTGGTAAGCAAAACTATATTTTTAGACAATATTCCTACAAACAAGGGTAAATTAAAGTGAAAAACAGTACCTATGGGAAGAAGCAGTCTCGTCTAGTATATGAACGAGGAGTCCCGTGGATATTTCTGAATCACACCCCCAATATTCATTCCAGAATCTTATTGATCCTCCCTCAAGGAGGAAAATGGCTCGCGACTACCAGGAAATATGTCCCCCTGCTATAATATAAACTGCTTGGACCATTAAAGTCGATGGCATTTCCCTAAATGGGTCTGCGCTTCTGAATTTGTATGAAAAAAAATATCCTTTGCACCGAAATAGGGGTCGAGCACCTCAATATCACTTTTCCATTACCTTGGGGGTTGTTTTCCTCCCTTCCCAAGGGCGGGACGGAGAAGTAATTTTCAAAAGGTTTCTCTTACTCGAACGGTAAACCTGCATCGTAGGTATGCAATCGAAATTTTGCTTCCTTCTTGCCGGTTCTTGGTATATTTTATTGCTGGGGGGGAAACATATGATGCAAGGCAGATTTGAAATATCCAATAGCTGCTTTAATGGAATCCATACAAAAGTTGAAGCTCAGTTTATGGAAGGGTGCTTATTCGTAGTATGTAAGATTTTCTTGTAGGTTTCAAATACAATGCAATGTAATCAATGCGCCAATGAGATTCGATTCCTGATGCACACATATTGAATAGTGGTTTTGATTCAACGGTAAACTGTAGGGTTGGTCACGATTCTGTCATCTGAGAATGAAATGCACTTTAAAAAATACTTTACAATAATTTTTTAAGCAAACAGTTTCAAGATGAAACATTTTAGAACCACTGTGTTGACATTTGAATTGATGGTACCGTAGCTATGATCGGTAGAGGCTGCTGACGCCATTAAACAATAAATATCGTCCAAAGATCACTCGCTTAAAATGGTAGATTTTCGATCTCGCCACAAATGTTCCCTGGTTCGAGTCCTTGCCTGGGCATGAGTATTATTTGTGGATGTTCTTACATCACTTTCATCTAATCATCACTCATCCCACTCAGCACGATTATCTAAAATTGGCGAATTTTAAACATTTTCAGAACATGAAATATTAAAATAATTTTCCTAAGTTGAGGAATAAGAAAAGAAGTAGGAAAACTATTGAAATTATTGAATTACAGTTATGTATGAGTGTAGAACTTTATGAAGTATAAAAACATTCTTGAGTATATACGAATATGCACTTACTTATTTTTATAAAATAAACAGGAAAGTAGGATATTTTGTGGAATCAGCGCGTTTATTCAATAGAAGTCTCTGTGAGTCATCATCCTCTATCTGAATTCATGCCAGGATTCGAATACAGTGTTCTGCAGCTTTAAGCCGCTACACCTGAAAGACCGTACGTTTAGCTTTTCCTGCTTGAAGAGTTTGCATTTACATTTTGATCCACGAAACCCGTGACAGTAACGTGGAAACCGTTATTCTTTGTTTTGTAGGGAGGCTAACAATTAGCATTATGAAACAAGCATTTGCATAAAGGATGGCATGCAAGTGGCGACAAGGTAAAGAAACATATACGTGCAGAAAATTGGAATCGTTCACGCATATCTGCAAAATGAAATCAATACGCATATTCGCAGAAGTATAGAATCCGTGATACGAATTAAACTGAGAAGCTGCCGACTAATCTAGTACTTGCAACGTGTTCCCTCTGTCGGGAGTTACGTGAATGAACATCCACTCACAGAAGGGTATGTTAGGTATGGGTATGGGTATGGGTATATATATATATATATATATATATATATATATATATATATATATATATATATATATATTGATATTGATATATTGCTCTCAAATGAAATCAGAACCCATCTATTCTGTTATTCTTGTCCTTTACCCACATGTGATGAGTCATTTAACAAGTGCTTTGAAAATTTGGAACTCAGTGCACGATGCCTCGTATGTATAATAACAAGAAATGCATATATTGCAAAACATGGGTGATCTGAAGTATGTATTGTATACTTAATAATGCACTGTCGCCTCGGTGGTTGAGCCCGTTGTGGTTACAGGTGCGACTCCCTGCCTAGTCCTGGATATTCTCTTTGTATCTGATTGACTCATCTTTCCGGTTACATTTTAAAATGTAAGAAATACATATCATTGTAGAATGTTGCTCTCAAATATCTAAAGGAGAATATATATTACTTTCAGTGGTACTTTCATACGAATCGTTTCCCGAAATAGATATTTTCACTGTGTATTAAAACTTATTTTGTTATGTACATGTTATTTGTAAACCTCTCTATACACCAGTTTTTAATGTTACTATCTTAAGATGAGCCAAAATAAATGAAGCAACAGGAGAGTGGAGAAGGTTATATGATGAACTGCATAATTCAGGGGTTCCCAAACTTCTTCGTTTCACGGCACTAGTAGTTTTCAATATTTATTCCGCGGCGCCCAAGTCAGAATGGAGGCTTATCTAACACTTGCAACGCCCAAAGGTTACTGTGATTAGTTGCTTCCCTCAAGTTAATAAATACACATATATTTTAAATTCAGAAATATTTTATACATGTAAAAAGTACTAAATTAGCACATATTTGGAACAATCATATCATTGATTGAATTTCATTGAAAATATCGGAACATTTCGCGACGCTCCTGTAAGCCTATAAACAAATAACGAAGACTTCGGTGGACAGGCTACGTAGCACGCATGGGAAAACTGATGGTAAGAGAACAGTGGGAAGACAAAGACGAGGACGGAATGACAATATTAAGATGGACTTGAAGAAAATTGGTTAGGATGTTTAAGAATGGCTTGATCTTGTCCAGGATAAACACGTGGAAGGGTTACGATAGTGGAGCAATAAACCTTCAGATTCACTTTTTGCTAAGACAGACTACTCGGGACTGTACCTACAGTTTAAAGTTGTACACGAACCACCATGCAACATAGCATCACCGGGGATCGAACCCGAGAGCCCTTGATTACAAAGCGATACCGTTAGAAATACGCCATCATTGAAGCTATGACGTCACAGTTTATGGAAGTAGAGCCAATCAGCCTCAGAAGGAAGCGCTTAATCTCCAGACTACATAAAAGTTACGTTTCAGTAATGGATTTTTCGAAAAGAACAAGCGATCATTGATACTTCTACACTTCGCTCCGGGGTCGGTATTCAAGCTGAAATCATCTATAGATGCGACGGAGAGAGATACATCGAACCGTTTCCCTGAATTAAGGGAATTTAAAGTCGATGTCCCCAGGGATATTGGAGAGGAACGGCCAATTTAGCCCGAAGGAAAATGGTTCTTTCCCTGTCACCTAGAGGAAGCGGGGGGAGGAGGAGGGCAGTGAGAGAGGGGAGCTCAAAATGGGTGTTCAAACTTCTTCGCCAGTTTTCTTAAGCGAAGTGGGGGGGGGGGAGAACTGGAATTTGCTTCGCATTGAGTTACCTTAAGATCTTCTTCCCTCTTCGTTGCTTTTCGCCTGGGCAAACAACTCGAAGCGGCGAAGTCATTTGGAAATTGATGTTCTTCGGTAAACCCTCTCGTCCCACACCCCTTCTCCTGTCTCCCCACCCTTCGTCAACGTGTTGTACGGTGTCTTAACAGTGCGTTAATTTCATGTGGAAAGTTACGCTTTCCGTTCGGAAAAGGGACAATTGTTTACACTGGATTCTTGTTTTATTCTTCTTCTTTCTTTTGGTTTGTTTACCTGCCTTGATGATCCTCCTCCCCTATTTCCCGTTAGTATCCGAAAAGTGACCGAAATCCAAACTACGTTAATCATTCAATTAGAAAATGCTTGTCGATTATACGAACGGCATCTCTGGTAATTTTAATGCAATTTTTATTTTTGCTATAGACTATGAAACTTTTCGGATTTTAACTCCGAAAACTAAAACGAGTAATTCAAACTTTTCTAATTTCGACGAAGATTCTCAACAATTTATGATCTAGAAAACCGTCACCTAATGGTTTAGCTCACGCAAGAGATGCATTACGTAGACATTTTCGCAATAATGCAATGGCACGCTGCATCAAAGGTTCGGGTTCAATTCCTGGTCGAAGGGTCCCGGGTTCGAATCCCGGTCGGGCTTGGTTGTTTGTGAATGTCCATTCATCAATTTCATCATTTCATCACTCATCCCCATCTTCGCAAATTAGCCAAGAGGCACAAAAGGCGAAGTAAAATAAACTAAATCAAATAAAAAAAAAATCAAATCAAGTCCTGGTCGATCCAGCTTCTTTCGCGGAAATTATTATGTGAAGAAACATTATTTGGCAAATTATTTGGTGTCTTATTTTGATTATTTTCACCATTTGTTCGCAGTTATGCTATGTGTAACGTTCACATGACATGTACTCAATCCCCTTACGATTACGAAAACCCGTATATAGACCTGAGGACTGAAATGTCCATGCCCTAGTTCAAGGCTGAGGTTTTAAAACAGCACTCAGAACACGTAAGAACAAGATATAGGGCAACATTCCCACAGAGGATTATACTGGCTGTGGGTCCGAACACCAGAGGCTCATTGGTCTACACAAATGCAGTTGACCGGGTGTAGAACGCGGAAGACAGATTGGCATTTGGACACCTTCTGAGAGGACCCTTTTCAACCAACCCTTCACCTTTTATGTACAGTCCACTGTTTTCAAGATGATATTTATTTATTTCATGTCCATTCTTGGCACTATTTTTTCAATATAGCGGCTTACATGTAGGCAGAAAACCTGTTGATATTACAGAATCTTATTTCATCAACCTTTTTCCATTATGAAGAAATTTAGTTTCACTCAGTTAGTTTCTGTTGCAATCAGTTCCGCATGTTATATTTTTTACACTAGACTGTTATATTAGTAAATAGATATCGAACTAAATAGCTTGATAAATGTAATAACTAGTATTTTAACGTTTTGGTACTGTATTTCCACAAATGCGCTCGAAAGCTTAAATTTCCACTTAACAATTCACAAACTTTGTTTTGGAAGGAGCAAACTTCTTGTATCACATTTAAAAAGAAAAATACAGAGCAATCCTAGACGCGATTTTTTCCAGTCAACTTGTGAATGCGGTTTCATTTCTTGCTCTCTGATTGGCTGTTCGAAAGTTACGGTGCTGTGATTGTGAGAATGTCTTATTTCCTATTTTTTAGCGCAAATTTGCTGCTTTCTAATCTAATCTAACCTAACGTACAACGCAAACAAGATATTTTCACAATCACAGCACCGTAACTTTCCAACAGCCAATCAGAGAGCAAGAAATGAAACCTCATTCACTAGTTGACTGGAAAAAAATGCGCATCCTGGACATCTCATCCCTCACCTACACTTAACATCTATAACTTCTCCAATACTAGAACTATGTTCTCCAATCGGGTATATGATGTCTCTCACTCAGATCTATAGAATTAATTCAACTTCCAATTGCATTAGTTTCTTTAACGCGGGATATTTCCACCAGTCATCTGTTGTCCCTCTTCAATACACAACTTCCCGATCATTGATGCTTAATATGTGAGTTTATTTATTTATTCAAAATTGCTAATAGTAGGTTCCAATAAATCTATCTAATTCAGGAATTCGAGTGCCTAAGCACACACAACAAAACCTCTTTTATACAGTCAAGGCTTGAAATTCTAAATCCATCTCTTTTCTACACATTTCCCACCCAATGCAAAACACTTACAGCAAGCATGAACATATTTTCTTCAATATGGTTTTCGGTTATCATCACATTCATTTTTTAAAACTTGTCATATCTCGCATATGGGTTTCGGTTATCATCGGATTGATTTTACAAAATGTCATATTTCGCGTAATGCTTATACAGTATTTATGAACAACAGACATTTCCTTATACTCGCTTGCCTCTTCTTTCACTCCATCCTTCGTCCATTATTTAACACCAGACTTGTTTAACCTGAACAGTGAAAATAAACGGCGTTAAAATAAGTCAAGCGAACAAAAGATTCAGAGACGCAAATCAATTCCGAACAAGAACATGATTTTACATCGAGTCGGGCTGAGTCAAAATAGACACAGTTGGCCTATAAGGTTGACCTGACTGCAGATTTCTAAAGATCAATTTTTTTAATGATTCAAGAGAGAGAAAAGTAGTAATACAGATTTCTCGAAAAAAAATTAACATGGCTACCAGTAATTTAACTCCAACAGAGCGGAAGTTCATGAAATAATCCAGAAAGACACACCGAGCCGGATGGAGTAACCCTCAGAGCGGAGGCAGACCATTTCGTAATTAGAGCCAGAGGTTATAACCTGCAACATTTCCTCCCTTCCAGCCTCATTTTCCGCATATGACGTCATCACCTGGTCTCCTCCTTCTCCCTAAGCTCGAAATTGGTAGAGCTAAGATGAGAGGCGGGGAATCCCTAATTAGTTGTTCCATCTCGCTTACCTCATCTGCTTCTTGGATCCCCCAACTCCCAAGGAGCACGTCTTATCCTTTCTTGAACAAACCTTTATTTCTAGTTTCATCCGCTAGATGGAACTACTTCTGCATCTGGGATATTTTAGCAATGGTAATAGGCAAATATTTGTTTTGCTTTGTTTTGTCAGAATTTGTAATTAACCTCTATACTTTACAGCAGACCTGGGTAACTAGTCTTAATTGTGAGAGAGCGTTCTTCTATGCTCGCGTGCATTTCAGAACGAGCAAGGTTACCGTAGTGTTATAAGGTGGGTGGAGAGGATGGATCAGCGTTGCCACAGACATACGAAAGAAATACACGGGAGCTGCTATGAAGTCACACACACTGAAACGGAAACACCACTCATATTCCACACGTTCAACAGCACTATACGTAACGGATGGCTGTTGATGACTGGCATAATTTATAAGATCAAGGAAAGGGATTTCCCACACTAAATTAGGAGAAAAGTAAGGCGTTTAAGTAATTCAAATTTGAACAATGTTTGAATTATTTAAGTTGCTAATTGTTCCATGTATTTTCAGGGAGTCTTAAAGAGAAAGGTGTGGGGGTTGGGGTGTAAAGCGGATACGTTAATTACCAGTAATTCAAAGTTCACCTGTGTTTTCTGAATATCAAGATTTCTACCGAATTTGTTAGGGCAATGCACTACAAATGCAAGCATCCAAAGTTCCTATCCTTCACAAAACGCGTATTGTTATATTTGCATATTTCTTATTTGATGTCGTTTTTCTTCCACGTTTGGCTAATCGCGACGCTGATAATGAATTGTGAGTAGATGAAGATGATAGACACTGATACCCAAGCCAGAAGTTGAACCTGGAATCTTCGCAAGAACCACTCAAATCCCTTGGTCAGATTCGTGGATGTTGGGTTGGGTTTGTGTTTTAAGTCAACATGCACAGTAAGGCTAATCGGGACTGGAGCTACAGTTTAAAGTGGGATCCGAACCACTATGTGCCTCCACCAGGAATCGTACCCGGGACCTCTTGATTACAAGGCCATGAGATAGGTTAGAAACTCGCAGTGCACAAAGCCACCTTACACAAAAGCACATTAGTTACCCAAACATGCTTTACACATTAAAATTGGTGGTTGTTTTAATATATCAAACTAATTCGCAAAGCAAATATCTGTAAATATATTAGAGGTCTTTCCTACTGTTATTAAACATTTTGTTTACCAAGCCCATTTTGCCAGGTAAGCTCCTTGGTACCGGGCCAATTTTAAGCAAAATGCAGAGTTTCATTCAGATGACTGTAGATCGGAGGTTAATTGCCCTAGACAGACGAATGATATATCGTTATACGCGGAATGGACCATACATTCGGACTACATACAATTTTTTTACATTGAGTGTATATATGGATGCGGGGGGAGGGGAGGAACCGGAATATTTCAAAATCTTAGAAAAAAATGCTGCCCCCCCCTCCGGCCCTGGACAACAAAGTACAGGACATTGTCAAAATGTCTGCTGGCATGTCTGGAACAAGAAAATAATTGCACTATTATCATATGAGCAATAGAACACGACTTGTACCCCCCAAAAGACATGTCTATGCGCCACTGACTGAGTTTCAAAGAAAGCCGCCATTTTTCCGGCATTTTCCTCCCCTTTTTATGGGGAATAGAGTCTTTACGGTGCAGTATATGTGTTAACAATAATATAAAAGAAGAAACTCGCAATTCCAGCGAAAAATAGCGACATTATGACGTAAAAACTACGACCTTGTCGAGGTATCTATATATAGATAGCTGGTAAAGAAGGGATTTATAGATAGTTGGTAAACAAAACGTTTGCTGGCAAGGAAAGTGAGGAGCAGGAAGCTACCAATCGAGGACGATAATAAACGTAGCAGCGGGTAGAACGAGGTTCACGTAGTACTTGTTCCCGCCACGTCGTGTCTCTCGGCGCCACTGTTGTTATCTGGTTGGTCTGCGGTGTAATCCCCTCTCCTCACGTCCCTTGCCACAACTTGGACGGTTCAGCATAAGAGTGAAAAACACATATAGTAATATTTAAAACATTTTTCACTTGTTTTGTTTTATTAATTTCTCCCTCTGTTATGGTCAATGTTAGTTGCTGATTGCCCTTTTATCTCTTAATTAATTGTTTGCAATCAGACCTCATCCTCGTATATTCTACTTTCCATCTGTTTCTCTCTCTCTTTCCCTTTGCTTTGGTCCTATTTCTCTATCTTTCCGTATTATGTGCTTCTGTGTACGTGTATCTTTCCATTCTTTCTTTCCACTTTGTTTATTTTGTTCTCTCTTTCTCTATCAACGTATCTCTCTCAATATCTCTCTCTCTCTCTTTCTCTTCTTCTGTCTGCGTCAAACTGACTCAACCTACCGCTGTGTCAGTCTAGCCCATCTTAAGTTATCATTATCTCTTTTTTTCTGTCATTTTTCTTCTAATTCACTATAGGTATGCCTCTTTTTCCAGTCTGCCTCTCGTTGTATCAGTCTATCCCTCTCTCTGTGCCAGTCTCCCCTATCTCTGTCAGTCTCTTTGTGTCCTTCTCTTTCTCGCGCACTTCTTTCTCTCTATTCATCTCCATCTGGCTATCAGTTGATCCGCTCTTACTCTCTCCCCCTTCCTCTCTCTTTCTCCTCTCTCTTTCTCATTTCAGTTAAAAATGGGGGTGGAGCTACACTGGGATGAGGGAGAAAGTGTACATGAGTTTCCCGTAGAGTAGAACAACAGATTCTCTTTTGGCGGCAGCAATAAAAACTAACGCTACAGTCCTCCTCTGCAGGGAAGAGAACGGTGCGTGAGAATGTGTGCGTGTGAGAACGCTGACTCAAACGAGAGAGGGTAGGAGCTGTTATCCGCAGATTAAACGCGACTCTTAATGGGAATGTAATGGCGGTGTTTTCGTTGAGTACTCCGGCTGGGAAGCACGCTCGCGGAACGTTCGGGGGCTGAAAATTAATGCCGGAATCATTGCTACAATTTGGACTTGCTTTTTGTACCCTTGCTACCTTTGTAACAAACGAATGATCTGTTCCCTGTTTTCTCCCGAAGAGGCTGTACGTTCGGTTTTTAGGAGCATCTTGTTTTCCAAGTTGAGTTCCGAAAGGGGGAGAATGTGCTTACTGGGAATAGCATGAAATGATATGAGAAGATAGAGTTCTCAGTTTATAAAGTTACAAGGAATTCATTACTGTTGGAGTTTATGAGGTATTCAAGTGGCTAACTCTATACACAATTACTCTCTTCGCGAAAACATCCTGGATTGTATTTTGCAGACTATGAAGGCTCTGTCTCTGAACTCACGACCGTATAATCTTCTGTCGGATTCGCGTTGTATGCTGTCCTTGGGTGTCCTGTCCTGTCATCAATTTCAGCTTATCGCCATTCATCTTCATCTTCGCGATTAGCCAAAAGTGTCAGAAATGAGAAGTAAAATAAATCAAATCAATCAACCAAAGTGTGTTACATTGCATTAGTAAGGAAAATAAAGAAACACAGCCATTGCATTTCAGGACCTCCTCGCTATCTCCCTGTAATGAAGGTATCTCGGTCTGGATACCACATTAAACTGTAGGCCCAGTGCCGGTTAAACTATTTCAGCATAACGCGAACTTGCAACAAACTTTTACGGTACATGAACAGAGAGTAGTATGTAGAACTGAGAAAAGAAAGAAAGTCACAACGTCCTTGTGATTGCGATTTCCTTCTACCTAGATACCAGCATATAATTTTGAACTAACTTAATGGATAAAACGAACGTAACTAATATAAGAACATTCACAGAAGTTGTTCGAAACGAAAGAATGAAGTAGGAATAATTGCAATTATTTACGCTAGACGAAATTAAATGTAAGAAAATCGAAAAAATAATATTATGAAATAAAAGAAAGGGGGAAGAAAGGAGACTAGAGCAGTGGCGTAGCGTGATTGTTTGAAAGGTGTAAGGCTTCCTTAGATAAACCTGATCTGAATATTGGATAAAGAAAACCCAAAGATATTTTAACTAAATATAATCTATTTGAATGTAAGTCATGCATGGGCATACTCAATTTCAAACACAAAATGCACCCACTCTATGTTAACAATAGTAGCATATGTATTACTTAATGAAAATTCTCCGACGATCCTTTAGTCTGAACACCTCCATCACGTCGTCGTAGAATCGGGAGTTTCTGGTCAATGTCTTTAGCAGCTCCTTTTCAATGGATATCAGTCCCAAGTCAGATTTCCTTGCCTGAGTCTATGTGCTGCGTTCAAATGTATGAATTCTCTTCAGTGCAGAAAACGACCTTTCCACCGACGAGCTTCAGGCAGGAACAGTGAGGAGCAATTCTGTTAGTTTGTACACTTGTTCAACAGCTTCATTCAAATGGGTAGTACGCAAGTACTCATGAAGTTCAAACACACTCTTTACTCGATATTCGGCTTCAGAATAAATTACCTGTAGCTCAACTTTCAACTGGTAGCAATTGACAAATTTCGCATACAGCTTAGTTAAGGACAGAAACTCTTCTTCTGGAAAGGTCATGTCATATTTTTATTATTATTATTATTTTTCTTTCACTAAAAAGATATTTGTGGAAAATGGGTAGGATACAATTTGCAAATGCAAATGCATTCGAGAATATTACTCATTATCATGGTTACGATATTTGCGCACATTTTGAAAAGCATATCAAGCAACTTAGTCAAAGGAAAAGATAAAAAAATCTGTAAATCATAACGCTAAGTATTACGCGCATACTTTCAACATTACGGGGCAACTGGGATGCACGCGGCTAACTTTGCAGGCGCTGCCGGATCTAGGATTGTCAGACATTCCTCTATTATCTTTAACTTCGCTGCTTCTAATGAAGGTAATATCCAACATTAAACCATCTCTTTGTGAACTTAATAGTTAGTTTACACATTTAAAATTACACCAGTTTTGTTAGCTACATCTCCCGTCCAGCAATGTTGAAACAACACGGGAGTCGATTTTCTTGGTTCTCTTCCGACCGTGACAAACGTATGAGTCACACGAAGCGTGGACAGAAATCTCGTCAGTTAGCACCCACTCGTAATGCGCCTTACAGTGCTTGAGAATCGGGGCGCCCTGTCATTGGTTGAGAAGATAATACGTAAGCAAACACACCCGCCATGGGCGAGTCCAAATCATTTCTCCCATTCACCCGCACGTAAGTCCTTTCAAGAAGCCTTACAGAGAAACAACTCGAATCAAAACAAGTCCTCAATTGCTTCGTTAAAAGTTATACTTGCAGTCTGATATTGCTATGTATGTTCAAGCGATAAATACGGGAATGAAATACGTTTTCTTAAATAATTTCAACTTGTAAGGTGGACTTACAAGCCTTACGTGGGCACTACACCGCTGGACTGGAGGAATATGGACGTAATAGGTACAAGACGGCAAAGCTGAGACCAGGGCCCGGATTTTGATCATCTAAAAATCTTAGAAGAAAAGACCTTTAAAATGACAACAAAAATCCTGTAAAATGACCTAAAATCTTTGAAAAATGACGCAAAAATTCGTACAAAACTCAATCTGCTTATTCAGAATAGTATATATATTCCAAGACAAACAATTTAACAATTGCTTCTTCACCTTGGTGTGTTGTACGGACTGTGAATAAGAAACTCAACAATGTTGCATTTCGCGATTTTCAGACAGGCTTTGTTGCGCTGATAGTTGAACACAGAGTAAGTACCGCAAGATAACATTCAGACAAAACAGAAATTGTTGAACTTCTTATCTTTCAGCATGCAATGACAATTTTTTTTTAAAAAAAAATGACCTAAATATGACGCAAAATTAAAAAGAAAGACCTAAAAATGACGCAAAAGTTTAAAAATAGACCGAAAAATAAAAAATGTAAAACATTACCAAAAAATGAACCAAAAAATTACATTTCTTCACCCTGAGGATGGTGCCGTGGATTTCTGTACTAGTTAGCAATGTCTACGTTGCACCAGTTAAAATATGAAACGTCATCAAAATCTAGGCCCTGCTTATAATATTTCACTCCACCAGAATAAATCCGCATCATTTTATTATCCCTTTTTGTAATCACAAGCCTTTTAACACTTATATTCTAAATGTAATTTCTAACACTGTAACCATACTTATGTATTCCTTATTGCAATTTCTTACGAAATATGATTTTTTTCAAGCCCGCCTCCGCGGCGAAGTAGTCAGTGTAACAGGCTTTGAAGCCAGAGGTCCCAGGTTGGAACCTTGCTTAAGGCGTACAATGGCATTTCTTCCATCATTTATTAATCAGTTCACCATTCATTCTCTTCGTCACGATTAAGGCAAGAGGTGTAAAATTAACGTAAAATATCCTAAATTGGTTTTCTTTTACCAGTAGAAGAGTGATTAATTGTTATTTACATAATTATACGCCCCAAAGTATCAGAAATGTTAGAGGCAGACAATCGTGTTTACTATGCTTAGCCTGGTCAAGAAAATATGCTATGAAAGGAAGCGTAAGGAATGAAGGATTTTTTATGTCTGGTCCCCCATATTTGAAAGTTTCAAGTTTTGTGTCAAGAGTACTTTATGCACAGATACGTTTATCAAGATTGGAACTACAGTTTAAATTTGAATCCGAAAAACTTTGTGCCTCGACTGGCTATCGAACACAGAACCCTTGATTACAAATCGACGACGTTACGGCTACACCATCTGGGGGCATTTTTCCTTCAGTTCATGATTCACCGTTACAGATGCAGAAAACCAATGACGAAAACGCATTTGCATGGACAGCATAATAAGCTGAAATCCACCTTTTCTCGCATGGGCACCCATTCAACAGTGTGATAAGTGCCATAATTGTAACAGATTATGGACCTCGTTGACTTGATGGTACGAAATTCCGTTCCTAAATATGCACACTATATAAAAAAGTCAGGAACAATACATAATTTCTGCGTTATCACTATCCCAAACGTGATGGTTACCTCAGACGAAAGCATTTCTTTACGCCAGACTACATCATGGCAGGGCGCCAAAACGATAAAAGGTCACACAAGGTGCATATTAGCTCCTAATGCCACTATTATGAGAATGAAGTAAGAGCACTTTGTCAGATTAACATCACAGGAAAAGTATCGTTTGGCTTGTTGCATGTTAAGCTCTCATGGTTGTGCATTAATTGTGATTATATGGTTGATGCGCGTTTGTTTTTTAACAGAAAATTTCAATCAAATCGTGGCGTTGGCGTAAAGGTCATAAAGGTTGAACGTACTGCTTTAGGAGGGCATTGACGTCACATGCAAATTTACATTTAGACTCATTTGAAATTCTCGCCATTCCCTCATTACTTTAATCTGCGTTATTGCAGGGCGGAGAACCTTTCAGAAATTCAACCTGTAATTTTGGTTACTGTGCGGTTCTTTTCCACCTCTCTAATGTAATCGCGACAATGACGATGAATTAAGGAATGATGGAGAGTAAATGGAACAAGGACAAGGAAACATGCATGTCTTGGAAACAATATGCAATTTTATTTCGTTCGTAACATTTGTCAGCCCCTTATTGGCGGCCATTTTCCAAGATGGCTGCTGTAGCACACGCTGGACTATAGTATATATTATTTTAGTATATTTAAGCATATAATTACAGCGATATATGTACCAAATTGAATCTATTTGGGATCCTATCGCACTTTTTTGCCTGTATTAGTGGAAAATAACCTGCCCTGAATAGCTGAAAATGTTCACTATCATGAATTTGTTGAATTTCTTCTGACCATTGCCCCTGTTTCTTTAGTATGAAATAATTGAGTCAAAGTTGTGAAATTTAGTGGGAAGGCAACGGAAAATAAAGCAATGAAATAAAATATGGGATTTACAATAAAGTTGTCTATAAAAAGGAGTAATATTTCCATCGGGGTAAAGTTTCTGCAAATACCCCTTTCTTCCTAGAGGGATAGTGGCGTATCTAGCGTGGTCGGTGCTCGGTTAGGATCCCTGTCACTTTACACGCATTTCATAAAGCAAATAGAAAGGCCGATATCTGAAAATATGGATGGCAAAATTTAACAGTAACATGCGCATTTGCTTCGACACGTCTCTGCAAGGGCACCAATTTACGACCACAATCAAATGATTTATTTTATGGTGTATCCTATCCCAGTTCACAACAAATGTGTTAAGCTCCTTTTGGTACTTAAGGAAACATGTCAAAATGCGATTACTTGCTGGACTGGAAAGGAGATATAATTGCGCTAGTGTGAGTGGATTGCATCTTCATCTGCGCGATTGAGGATATGGAGAAACGATGTGACAAAAATCAAATGTCAAAAAAATGCAGCATAATGATACTGGCACTGAACGAAGTAACAGAGAAGTAGCTAAAGATACCTGCACCCCCTCCCTTCCTGCTTGGGGATAAATGTGTTTTCTCAGAGTGTACTCAGCCCCCATCTAATATTCGCTTGCGAACAGTAAGTCACTAAGCCCGCATCCAATTTTTATGAACCGTGTGTTTTTTTTTGTACAACGACCTTTTTCTTGGACCTTAAATGTGGCTAACTTTACTAAGACATGATTACCGGTGGCGACCGATTTCAAATGAGCATTTGATATTATTTTTACTCAGTTTCTTTCCTATTGCATAATCAGGAGGGGTGTAAGGAGCAACCTTCTCTGAATGTATTCAAATGTCAACATCTTGCACGTAGTAGCTACACCTTGGGATGCAGTTTAAGGCTTACGAGTCTCTGACGGCTGTACTCCAAGCCAATATAATAGTTTGCTTTATCTCTTTCATTTCATCTTATTACCATCAATGACCGTAATGTCCATTACCCAAACAAAACGCGACATAGAATAAAGGATTTTTTTTAGATCTATTTCTTTGAAACTTACAACGACGATGCGACTTTTACACGTTTTCAACTTTTCCCTATTTGCCCGTTCGGAGCTCTCTTTGCTTCGACGCCCAGGGTCACCAACCCTTTCATCAAACAACCCCTCTCGTAGCTACGTGTCGAGATAATTTATACGTCATTGAGCTATTCTTAAGTAGATCAAAATATTGAATCTAACTGTAATAGTTTCCTGTATATGTATGGTTGCCATGAAGAGACAGCGCTTAATGTTTGTCTATTCGGCTTTGTTCATTAGTAACCTAAAGGGATGCAATCTTAACCTCTAGTAAACCTATATTTCTATTATAGTATGTTACGCCTCTGCACAATATTTTTCTTACATCAGGACGTTAATCCTATTATGACGCAATTGTGTAATCTCACAAAATGGCTCAGTGGTAGCGTCGTCGCCTTGTAAACAAGGAGTCCCGGGTTCGATACCTGGTAGAGACACATACTGGTTCGAATCCCACTATAAACTGTAAGCCCAGTCCCAATTAGCCTTAATGTGCATAGAGTGGACTTAAAACATCAAATCATTCAATAACAAAATGGTTGTTAACGAACTTGTAGGTTTCCGATCGCTAGATATTTTTATTGTAGGCGTAGGGATGTGACGACCTCATCTCCCAGTGACGAGTTCACTGCAGTTAGTCATCCAACAGAGGGAAATGGTCAACATTTTGCTCTGTTGGGATTTACAGAGCTGTCCTGTCATGGCTGTTTGAGCGTCCCACAATCGGCAGAAGTGGTGTATGGTTGGTGGACTACAATGTGATCCTCCCAGCTAGATCCGAGGGATCCGCTGACCAACGGCAGGTGCGGTCCTTCATTCATATTTGGGGTTAGGCGTAGAGCTGACAACTCTGCACTGTAAAAAAGACATGTCAAGAATCAGCAATATGAGGCCATGGATGTTCCCGAGGTAAAATATTCCGGAGGTAAAATAGTCCCCCGTTCGGATCTCCGGGTGGGGACTACTTTGGGAGGTCCCTGGACTAAGGATAAGATCTACATTAGGAATAAGGATATTAAATTAGGTACCTGGAATGTTCTGAGCTTTTACCGGCATGGGGCATTTCAGTGTACAGTTAATGAGATAGTTAAGTATAAATTAGATGTAGTAGCTGTCCAGGAAGTTAGGTGGCCAGGAGGAGGGAATTGTAAAACTAAAAATTATACTATTTTCTATGGTGGTATTGAAAACCATAATTTTAGAACAGGCTTTTTCATAAATATCAGAATTATCTCGGCTCTTAAAACAGTAGAATTTATTAATGGTAGGATACCATATGCAGTTTTACAGGGTAGGTAGTGTAAAATTATTTTCTTAAACATGCATGCACCAACGGAAGATAAAGATGATAATACCAACGATGAATTTTATGCAGAGTTAGAACAGGTCTTTGATAAATTTTCTCAGTGTATGAAAATTCTGTTAGGTGACTGTAATGCACAGATTGGCAAAGACGATATATTTAAACCCACGATTGGTAAAGAAAGTCTTCATGAATTAAGTAATGATAATGGTATAAGATTGGTTACTTTTGCAACCTCAAAGAATTTAATTGTGAAAAGTACCACTTTCAAACGTAAAGATATTCATAAATATATCTGGTCTTCTCCAGATGGTAAAACTCATAATCAGATAGATCATATTCTCATTGATAAGAGAAGGCATACTAGTATAATTGACGTTCGTACACATAGAGGTGCTGACTGTGCCAGTGACCATTATTTAGTAATTGCTAAATTAAGAGAAAGACTCGTAGTGATAAATCATAAGCAACAAAATCTAAAATTTTTATAATTGTACACAGGAAAATTTGCTGATGAAATAATTAAGAAAGATTACTAAATTAAACTGTCAAATAGAATCGATGTTTTACAGGATTTAAATGATGATGAAAATATAAATGAAACAGACGTAAATAAGAATTGGGAGCACATACGTAATGCAATAGAATCAGCAGCTAAAGAAAGTATAGGATACCATAAACCGAGAAAAAGTAAGCCATGGTTTGATAATGAATGTCATAATCTAATAGAAATAAGAAATCAGGCTAGACTTAGGTGGTTAAATATCTCTGATGATACAAATCTAAACAATTATAATAGAATAAAGCGAGATGTTAACCGCACGTTTAGAAGTAAAAATAGAGATTACTTGAAAAGCAAAATTAACGAAATTGAAACAAACAGCATAACCAAAAATATCAGAGTTATATAAAGGGGTAAATGAATTTAGAAAGGGGTGGCAACCTAAAGTAAACTTGATAAAAGATAATAACGGCGATTTTCTAGCTGACTCAAGCGATATTCTAAATAGATGGAAGAACTACTTTAATGACCTTTTAAATGTTCATGTAGGAGATAAATTAGAAGTAAATGAAGTGCACACAGCAAAACCTTTAGTTCCAGAACCTAACTTGACTGAAGTTAAAGATGCTATTAAAAGGCTAAAGAATAACAAAACACCTGGCATTGATTTAATACCAGCTGAGTTAATTAAATATGATGGAAATTCGTTAATATTTGAAATTTATAAATTAATTTGTTTAATATGGAATAAAGAAGAAATCCCTCAACAGTGGAGATAATCCATCATTGTTCCTGTGTTTAAAAAAAGATGATAAAATGAACTGCAATAATTACCGTGGGATTTCTCTACACTCAATAACATATAACATATTATCTAACATTCTTTTAACAAGACTAACCCTATATGCTAATGAAATTATAGGTGATTATCAGTGTGGATTTAAAGTTAACAGATCAACTACAGATCAAATTTTTCACATTAGACAGACACTTGAAAAAAGTGGGAATATAATCAAAATGTCCATCAGCTATTCACTGATTTCAAAAAAAACATTTGATTCGGTCAAAAGAGATAAATTATATAATACATTAGTCGAGTTTGGAATACCTAAGAAGCTTGTTAGTATGATAAAAGTATATACCATTGAAACAGAAAATAAAATTCGTGTGGGTATTAATGTGTCTGACAAATTTACAATTCATGATGGGTTAAAACAAGGAGATGCATTATCTCCATTGCTCTTTAATTTTGCCTTAGAATATGCTGTTAGGAAGGTAAAAGAAACTAACGAAGGACTAAAATTAAATGGTGTGACTCAGTTGTTAGCATATGCAGACTTATTAGGGGATGATATAAATACAATTAAGAATAATGCTAAAATAATTTTCAGAGCAGCTAAAGAGATAGGTTTGGAAGTTAACAAAGAGAAAACTAAATATGTGCTTACAGGCCGAAACCAAGTGTTAGTTAATAATGAAAATCTAATTATTGATAACAACTCGTTTGAACCAGCTTCCAAATTGAAATACTTAAGAGTAATATTAACAAATGAAAATTATATTAAAGAGGAAATAAAAAGTAGGCTTAATTCAGGAAATGCATGTTACTTCTCTCTTCATAAACTTTTTGTGTTCTCGTTTAATTTCTCAGAAACTAAAAGTTAAAATATACAAAACAGTAATTTTGCCTGTAGTATTATATGGGTGTGAAACTTGGTCCCTTACATTGAAAGAGGAACATAAATTGAGAGTATTTGAAAATAAGATCCTTAGGAAAATCTTTGGACCTAAAAGGGATGAGGAGACAGGTGAGTGGAGAAGGTTACATAATTTAGAAGTACATAATATGTATTCATGTCCAGATATTAATAGAATAATTAAATCAAGAAGACTTAGGTGGGCAGGCCATGTGGCACGAATGGGAGAGGAAAGAGGAGTTTACAGGATTCTTGTTGGGAAACCTGATGGTAAGAGACCTGTAGGAAGACCAAGACGAGGATGGAGGGAGGGACAACGTTGAGAAAGACCTAAAGGAAATCGGTAGGGATGGATAGGAGTATATAGATCTTGCTCAAGATAGGACAGATGGAAGGCCTGTGTTGCTGCAGCCATGAACCTTCGGGTTTAAGCATGCTAGAGAGTTAGTTAGTTAGATATTTTTATTGATCACACATTACGACGTGTACGTTGTGCCCTTTTGTACAGTTTTGGCAAGCATACTTAAAGAAAGTTTATTCGAAGATAATAATATTATTTTGCCATTCTAGTGTTTCTTTTAAATGTGTAGATTCTATTGATATAATATTAACGGAAGCTGTGTTTCTGTTGATTTACACACGCATACTGTAGTGTAGAGACTTACGGAATTTCATTCATTCCATTTCTCCGTACTATACTCCACGTCTGATGTTGTTTCAAATACACATTTTACGTCTCTTGTTCAAGAGTAATTTTATCGTTATATATCCGATGAAACGTAAAGAGTATGTAGTTACTGAGAACTTGAATACGTTACTTCTGAATAATAATTTAATTTTTAACAACCAACGTTCTTGTTCGCTTGTCAACGAACGAAAAATGTATTCTTGAAACCCTGACAACATTTATGAAAGATTGGCTACGGATGTGACTGAAAGGTGAAAAAAACGACATCCCGCTGATAAAATCCACAAAAATAGGAATTTTATTTTGTCATGAATAGGCTCCCCTTTCCTCTGCATATGTTCGTCAAGTTATATAATAACGATTGCCATCATTCGATAGGTCTGCTCCTGGCACAGAACCGCAGGGAACACAATTGACGCTCTTCATTGTTGTGCAGAACGGTTCGACGACACAAGCAGTTGGTGCTTCCATTAGAGGAACTCTTGATTTATTCAAAATACATGAATATAATATGAAAGGACTTGTTATTTGGACATTTCAATCGATTTATCAATAACCTCGATACGCTGCCTACTGTTAACCAAACCATTCAACCATTTTAGAGACAATTTTGTAAAAGAATGTAACTACTATAAAGGCTGACACGAAGAGGTGGAAAATAATATACCAAAAAACAAACAATATACAATATACCGTATATGTATGTGTGTGTGTGTGTAAGGGGGAAGCGTTTGATGTGTGTATGTGTGTGAGTATTCTGACACACTGTGTAAATCCGCTTGTAAAAGTTCGCAAAGTCAACATACGTCCAAGCTAAGATATGCTACCCAGAGGAAACCCAGCTGATCCACCCCAGTACCAAATTAAATACATTTGTAAATGGGATTCTTCTACCTATCTATCAAAGAGGCCATTTCAACCCCTGAGGAGAGAGAGGGTAAAAATCAGTATGCAAGTAAGAACAAACCAGCTTTGAGGTAGCCAGGAAAGTGTGGAAAAATAAAAGCTCGTGGCGATACATAGATTACGTTATAGGAAATTAACATGTAATATTCATTCAAGGATATAAACATCATTGTTTATACACGATGATAAACGGAACAAATATAGGAATTCAGGGGGAATTCACAGAAATATAACGTATAAAACTTAAAAATGACAAATAACGTAGGTTCATCGTATTTAAGCAAGAGCAAAATTGAATCAAAGATTGGAAAAGATTAGAAGAATGAAAGATGTGTAGCTCTTTGGTGGAGAATACAAATAATCTAGTTGATAGGATCGGAATGAACACGTGCTTGAAAGAATCACCGAAGTGTTCGATTGAAGGAAAATAAACTAATAGAACATGCCTTGAGAGAGAAGAAAGGGTTGCTGATAACAATAATACAAGAAGGCTATGTCGAAGAGCAAAGGGAGGGAGGCACAGAGAGAGAGAATGAGAGAGTATCCATTAGGGTTACCTGCGCATAAAATAGTTTAGAACAAGCGCAAGAAAGGAAAAGTGAAAATCACTCCACATACACACTTTAACTCTTAGAAGGTTCTATGATGGCGCAGTGGTATCGTCGTCGCCTTGTAATCAAGGGGTCTTGGGTTTGATATACGGTGGAGGACATAATGGTTCGGATCGCACGTTAAACTGTAGGCCCAGTCCCGATTAGCCTTTCTGTGCATAAAGTGGACTTAAAAAATTCTAAATATCATTTTTAGAAGGCAAGATAATACTACCATGTGTTGTTTCCGAACACCTCTCTCAGTAACATGCACCGCCAGTGTGAGTCTATAAAGTGACCTTACACAGCAAACTCCTCCCAATCGACCTTCAGGGGCATGACAGCGCCAGTCTCACGCAAGTTTCTAGTCAAGGCTTGCTGACAAGCAGCAGGATTAAATCCCCAGATGCTATGGACGCCAGAGAGCTACCGCGTCCCTACGGAAAGTGACAAATGTGTAGTCCACGCCAGGTAGTGCAAGCACCAGGAAAACAAGCAATGCGGGGAGTACATCTTCCTGCTTTATCCAGATTAACGCCTGTTTCCATGGATCTTGCATTGAATAAGGGAACAGTTGCATGATCCCGTGGTGAGCTGATGTCACAAAGTGTCACTTTCAACTTATCTTCCCAGCTGGAAAACAGGTTTAGCTAAATCTCCCAGAACAAGTTTTCCGGGTGTTCTGTCTCTAGTCCCATTTTCCACGCTAGTTTAAAGAGGAGAAACACATTGCAGGAAGGTCAGGTACCTTGCCGGAATTGTTTTCTATTTAGATTAGGGTTGAAAAATTATAAATTAGAGATCAATGACGTACAGTTCGCGGATGTCCGAGACAACTAGCATTATAAAAGAAGCTAAAGACACACCATTTGACGGGGTGACTTTCTGGTAAGGCACAGAAACAAGTCAACCTCACTTCCATATAGTATACCCCAGTAACAAATCCTCACAGGTCCACAAGGTGAGTGAATTTTAGTTCTCAGAGATAGTTTAGTTTTAGTTCTTATTAAGTAAGCAATGAATGAATAAATAGTTTTAAAGATTGAGTTAGGAATTTTATTAACATACCTATTACATTTTCTTGTTATGCTTCTGTCCACAATTGTGTGCCGGCCAAAAATAGCCTATGTGCTGAAATGCCCATGTCATAAAAATCTACCAACCGATGAACATACTACACAGATGTTGAGGTTGGGTTGGTGTTTTAAGTCCACTTTATGCACAGTGAGGCTAATCGGGACTTGTCCTACAGTTTAAAGTGGGATCCGAACCACTATGTGCCTCCACCGAGTTCCGTTGATTACAAGGCGACGACGCTACCACTGCGCCATCGGGGAGGCCAGTATACTACACAGAGGAAGGTGAAAGGGAACGATTATAGAGGGCTATGTAGAGGGGGGGAAAGAAAAGAGAAAAGAAGGAAAAGTGCATTGACTAAGTAATATATCGATGCAATATAAACTCTTTTGATCCATCTTTCTGATTATGAGAGAAAGTCTCGTATGATATCACGAAATATAAAATAAATCCTACTCTGAAGACTCAAGATTTGATGAGTTTATTCACCTTTTAAAATACTACAGGGAGGTTATTTCAGTCGTTTTCCGCGAGAGCTTCGGCCACCCAGCGGCCCCTTCATGCAACAGATCCCGGCAAATTGCTTTACAGGAAGTCCGTAACAGAAACCGCTTGTTTTGTAATGTTTCCACTTTTCACAATTACAGTTACAATTACAATTGAAATAAGCACGTAGCTTGTCCCAAAGATGCTGGAAAAGGTGTCCTACCAAATACAAATATTTCTGGCACCTTATTTGTAACATCTAATCTTAGATTAGACATCGCTACTTTATCTGCCAAAAGAGAGAAAATGTAGGGACTTTTTTCAATCTTGGAAAATAACATTTTATTGTGCAAAGGTGCAAAGCTTACTCGCCAGTCAGTTGCACTTTCTTCGTGCTCGGTTTGGAATTAATGGATTAGTTTATCTGGATACTTTAGCGAGGAGGAGAAAAAAGAACAAACTATCCAAGTAGGGGTATATTCCATTTCATGACGGGTCATGGCCCATATAGGACTTATCTTCGAAGATTTAATCTTAGCAATGATGATCAGTGTAGGGTAAAAGGAACACCGGAACATGCAATTATCAGCTGTAAAAAGTATTCTAATAATCTGATACCACGATTAAGGCAGGGTTTAGATGAGGCCACACTGGCACAGGAAATCCATAGCATCAAGACCTTCGGTAGGA
Source organism: Lepisma saccharinum (assembly GCF_977018435.1). Classification (NCBI taxonomy): domain Eukaryota; kingdom Metazoa; phylum Arthropoda; class Insecta; order Zygentoma; family Lepismatidae; genus Lepisma; species Lepisma saccharinum. Next base: position 92,114,485 of record NC_139231.1, on the reverse strand, counting down.
TTATAAGAGTGGATGGACTAATTTCGTCATTAGAAGAAATGGACTACAAATCAGCATCTCGAGTTAGTTCTGGAAGTGAGACTTCAACATTAAGTACCATCCGACAAGTTGGAGTAAGAAGAAGTAGCCGAATCAGACAAAAGAAGATCCCATCGTCAAAACAGAAGACCGAAGAAAATGGACAGACTCAAAAGGAACCAAAATATTATGAAGAGGGACCAACCGCCTTGAATCGAAGGAAGTTCTACATAAAATCGTTAAGAGGCAGTGCAAGTTCGAAGAACTAGTGAGTTGCAAAGTCGTATGGGTAATTGGTGGAAACTAATTAGCGATTGTGAGGACATTGGCGTTCCTGTGAAACGGATTGATAGTGTGAAATTAAGTGTGGTTCTATCAAGATTTGACTATGTATGGACGCGAAGTGAATAATGGAAATTGGGATCTGGTATAGTGTGAACTTTGATATGATGAGAATCATTAAGAAGAATGAAGAAGATGACCACAACCTTATGGAATGAAGACGAAGCCTTTGGAACTTCCTTCTCTTCTGTAAGTCAATTTCATTTGATTCTTTTATGAGACTCAAGGTCTAAGGACTTATAATTTGGCATGTTCTAATTATTCATATATATACAATTTCTCTTTCATTAAATATTCATTATTTATTCTTAATGAAGAGGATACCCTAAATTCCTTGAAAGCAAAATAAGAAGAAGCCTTTGGAACGTCCTACTTCTGGAAGACAAGATACTTGCAACTCCTGTTCCTTTGTGAGGCTTAACGTCTAAGGACCTATATTACTCAATAAATTTACTAGAAAATATCATATATTCCAAGTTAGTATTTTATTATATTTATGATTATAAATTTACGTAAGATTTTCAAGCTGAATATCAGCACCAAACAAATCCTTAACATATACAAGTCAATTTAGAAATTTTGGAAACACTGGTCAAACATATATATATTATGTTTGTTATATTTTATATTTATTCTGTATATACTTTTATTTTATTATATTTATTCCTCAAGTACAATAAACTTAGAAAACACAAACATATATAAACACATCTTGGTTTTATTAATAGGCACCAAGGTCTGAAACTTCTCCCTACAAATACTCGAATAAAAAAAGGTAAAGGTAAAGTGTTCCCCTGTGCATAGCACCACGCCATGAAGGCGTATAGGGGGTGTGGGGGTAACGCCCCACACTTTCTTGATCCGGTCGTGAGTGGGGGTGATGTGATCAGCATCACGCCCCTGACCGCCTTTACCCCCCAGGGTTTCCCCCAGGTACCCATGTTATTCGACGCTGGGTGGGCGCCGGGGCCGCTTCCACCGTTAGAAAAGTTCCCGGATTTGAACCGGCCGGGGATCGAAACCGGGACTTTGAGCATGGTAGTCAGACGCGTTACCGACTGAGCCACCGCGGCCACCGCAAATACTCGAATCCTCTTCCATATTCCAATCCTAAACGGGACACTACCTCTCTTGGCGAAATAACAGCTATGATAAGCAATTTACGCAAAAGTATACAAAGAGAGATGGTTGCGTAGTGTGAGTGGTGAGAGGAGGCTGGAGGACCTCGTCCCTCATTGTCCCGATCCTGTTAACTAAGAAATCTCCATCATAATTTTGGAACATGTTATCGGTTACCAAGAACTTTCAAGACAAGTTATTTTTTGAAAACATTTCCACTCTCGCGAAAATAGTGCTAACATTGACACATTCTAACTCGGAAACGGAAAGAATATTTTCAATGTTAAGTGATACAAGAGTAAAAAAGAGAAATAACATGGGACCAGAATTGTTAAAGAATGCAGGAAATACAGCATCACCAACCAACATCTATCTCTTCACAGCAGCAGCAAGTATGACTTCAAATAACATTATCAACAGTAAACAACTCAACGTTATTCATTAGGGGTGTGCGGGATCCCGATTTTTCTGGATCCCGAGCAATCGGGAAATACCGAATGGTCACTTTGAAAAGTCGTTAATTCTCGACGTTTTCTGCATTGTACGTTTCTGGAACTTATCTGAAATTGTAAGATTTTATTCTAGAAATGCAAAATCAATCACTTAAAGTGAAAATGACGTGTAGAATTCGAAATTTCCAGAGCTTCGGGAAATTTCGAACATTTCCCGTCTCGAAAATTTGCCGACTTGATCGGGAAATTGCAATTTTTTCCCGTCCCGAATGTCAGGATTTAAAAAAAAAATCCTGTCCCGACCCAAAAAATTCTGTCCCGCACACCCCTATTATTCATTAAGGTAAGGATTTACAATACCGGACCCATCTGTAATTTCTATGCTTCATCTTATATGCACGAAATAATTAGTCGTGATGATTTATCTCAAGTTAACATGTTGGGGTGAGGTGAAACAATTGTTCATTAACGTGTAGAAGTTGTAAAATAAGCTTTTTAATTCTCGCAATGATTCTCCGTATACAAGTATGGTAGCCATATTTGTTGATATGAACAATTGACGTTCGCAGTTAGTTACGCTGTCTACAGCGTTGCTACACTGTTGATTTCATACTTGGAGAGAATGGATCGTGTAAGAATGGCGGAAGAGAACATTAAAAAAGTTGTTAATGTTGTACAAATAGTTAGGTGGAGTGTGCAGGAGGATTGCCGTGGGCTAATTAATAAACTTATGGATTTCGGAATTTTGCCCAAAGAAGGTGCTTACATGTGACAGTGACAATCACGATGTAGAAGAACATGTGGAGGCGGGAATGATTTCATTACAGGTAAGTTTGGCAACAGTGCATTGATAGAAAATTGCAGGATACGAAAATGGATTCTTTGATGATGAACTTTTGCCGTTAAAGTGCTACGAAAATAAGATTTTTCATCGGTTCGTAATCACAATTAGCGCAAAACCATTCACGGATAGCCCCACTGACCATTCTCGGTAAGGTTAGGTTAAGTTAGGTTAGGCAAGGCAAACATAATTAAAATTTGGGGTCGAAAAACCATGCACGGTAGCCCCACAAACCATGCACGGGTAGCTCCACAAACCATTCACGGATAGCCTTACGAACCATTCACGGTAAGGTTAGGTTAGGTTAGGATAAGCAAATTTGGGATCGTAGTAATATCAGGAACGTATATTTCGTTTTTTAAGTATTGGAAACACAAAATATTCCGGTAAATAATGAGCAATCGTGCCGATCGCGGACCTCTCAATTTCACTCATTTTTCAATTTCTACACGTGATCCCCAAATTTTAACTTCAAATTCGTGATTAGGAAGCTTCAATTAGTGAGTATGCGAAATATTACAAAAATCGGGGAGGGGGTCCTGTATTGTAAATTCGCTCCTTCATTAATTGTGGATGCACCGAGCAGAAAGATTTGGTAAGTAAATGTGTATATTTCATCTTCTGTTTTGCATGCTCATGAGGTGTTGTTTGTTTAGTCGCTTTACTTGGCGTAGGGACATTTGGTCAGTTGTAGGGAGATTTTGACTACATCTGTAGGGACATTGCCGAAAAATGGTTAGCAACACTGTCGGCTACTAGACGTAGTGAGTGTACGCTCATGTTCACTTCTGTTTGCGTTTCAGTACGCGTGTTGTTTATACTGTGTTATTGAGTTCGTGTGCTATTCAGTGCTCGTGCTTTATTGTGTGTTAATTCTTTTTCATTCATTAGTTATTTCGCTAAACAAATATAGTTTGAACAATTGTTTTTATGTACGATAATTACGTGAAAACGAACTCTTGCAGAAATGTGGTCAGGGAATTACGAGAGACAGGATCTCTTGAATCTAAGAAACTTGTTGTATTGCTGTTGAAGGACGTCATTTTCAACATCTCTTATAACACAAGAGGTTAGTGATTATCATTATTATTACTTTTAAATATCATTTTACGCTTTCGGTTTGCTTTATGCGCCGGGATGCTGTCTTCCCATTGTGTCAACTGAGAATAAAGTAGCGATGTCTAATCTAAGATTAGATGTCACAAATAAGGTGCCAGAAATATTTGTATTTCGGAGGACAGCTTTTCCAGCATCTTTGCGACAAGGTACGTGCTTATTTCAATTGTAATTGTAACTGTAATTGTGAAAAGTGGGAACATTACAAAACAAGAGGTTTCTGTTACGGACTTCCTGTAACGCAATTTACCGGGAGCTGTTGCATGAAGGGGCCGCTGAGCGGCCGAACCTCTCGCGGTAAACGACTGAAATAACCTCCCTGTGCATTAACACGGCAACAATCACCTCTTGCTTACTACTACAAGAAAAACGGTATCTTCTTATTGTTTGAAAGTACGTCACATGCTTCGAATATTTTTTCGTCGTAAGACAAGATCTTTATGAGTGAGATTATTGGAATGCAGAGGAAGAGCAAAAATATATTAATACATTAAGAAACTTACGCAATAATTAAAAATATCTAACATTGGTTCTCTAGAAATATCCTTTCTGAGTGGCCAGATAAAATTTACAAATCTTATGTTGACTGCTTACATAGACTTGGGAAATAAATTACTCATATTTTCGCTGTGGTATAAGTGAACATTTTCAAAATCATGCCTCAATTGGTACATCGCAACGATAAATTTACAAAAAAAGTTTAAAAAATAAGAAAATGATGTATAGGTGCTTTTGAATGCCAATACCCAAAATCGTAAAGCAATATTTTAAAGTATTAAAAGAAGGAACTTGATCATTTGTGCGTACAAAAGCTCGTACTAAGGTATAGCAAGAATAGAACTATGCTAAATTTCATTCGCCATAAAATTGGGACACACAAATTATAAAATAGTCTCTTCCCTGCATGGCTTTATGTGTGTTGCCATACTCTACGAAGTTTGTGTTCTGCTACTGAAGTTCACTCATCGCCATAGAGTTAGGCAACACGCGTAACACTTTGCACGAAATTGAGCATTTGAGGATCTAGGTGTCTCGTTTCTTATTGCGGATGACTGTACAGGGGATATATTAGGTTGACGTATGTACAATTTGCGATTGCTATAAATTCTTTCCGGATTGAAAATTATATTTAGAGAGAAAAGAAGGAAGAAGTGCCATTTGATGCATGGTCACCTCCATTTCATTCATTCCGACTACTTTTTGATCTCCTCTACGTTGCAGACATTGAAAACTCATATCCTATCTTTTTACGAGTGTCCACTACAAGATATTCAAATTAGAAAGATCTCGTTTTTTCTCCTCACTTTTTCGAAATCTTAACTGATATAAAATTCAGAGAAGAGGGTTTTCCCTGGCCGGAAAATAGGCAGGGAAAAAAAGAAGAAAACTAGAGAGAGGGGAACCAGAAGAGTCGGATGAAATAAACGAAATTTGAATTTGTAATATCACTCGGGAGATTTGTAGGCGAAGAGTGGAGAAAATGAAAGTTTGGTAGGAAGAGTGGACCGGTGAAAGGAGCCGCACGCCTAATGGAGACTGTAATTTCAGAATATGTTTCAGTCGTGAAAGGGTCAAATGAGGCACTTTGGCATTCCCCTCCCTCCTTCGAAGCTTCCAAAAAATATTCTTCCATCTTACCCCTTTTTTTCATTTTGGGCCCCTTCTCTCCCAGGGAGATTAGGTATGGATTTTTTTTTCATCGTCTGGCGGAAACATGCTAATACCTATTTGTATTCAGTATCAATCTTATATGTGGATGCTCAAGCTGGGCGTAAACACGGAAGATGTATGCTGCATTTCTGAAATTCGTTAATCACTTTATGTGCTCAAGTAATTCGGTGCGTTAACAAAATGCTGGAGTTTGGAGTAAGTAATAAAAACAACAGGAAGGATGCTGTGAGGAGAGGAACTGAAATAAACAGCAGAGTGTACGGTGATATGATTCCGACAGGATTCGCACTCCAAGCCTTGCAGGTACGGAAGGTAAGTGTTGTATTTTCTTTGAAATTGGCTTATTTAACAAAGATTTGTACTGTTTAACTTGAGTTAAGTGCTTCACTTTATTCACAAATAGGTTCATTGGGACTGGATTTACAGTTTATAGCAGGATCTGAACCAATATCTGCACCCACCAGCTATAGAACCCGGGACCTGTTGCTTACAAGAAGAAGACCATTGTGCCATCCGGTAAGTCTAATTCATTTTGCAAAGTTAATTCAAGCGCACTTCATTCTCAGGTGGTTTCATCGGGACTGGATATAGTTTGAAGCTGAATTAGAACTATTGTCAATCGTGCCTCCACCAAAAACTCAAAATCTGTTGACTACAAGGTAATAGCGTTAATCAGTACACAATGGGCTGGTCCATTTTATTTTGTACTAGCTGATTACCCGCCGTTGCCTGGATATTTATTTATCCCAATGTTCTATTAGACAGGAAAATAATGAATTCTAGCTATAGTGTAAAATGTAAGTCATTTTATATCATCCTGAATGCCACCAATTAGCTTAGCGACTCCGAAAACTATGGACTCAACACAAATGTAGGTCATTTTTCACCCCCTCTCACCCCACATGCTGATAGGTGATGAACGTGGAGTTGAACGGCATTGGGAGTGTCACTATTCATCCTAGCAACCCTGAAAAACTATCGATTCCACACTAATATCCGTCGTTTTCGCAACACAAACTCATATCAGTCTGAATGTTAGACATCCCGTGAAACACCATCGTTGTGCGGGATGCATAGAGTCACGGCTGATTTTTGTGCGAAATTTAATATCGGTCGATTTTTACATGTCACCCTCTTCCCACTCTCACTCCTAGGAGAGCCAGGGGTGTCTTACCCCAACAGTATTTCATTCCGGATTTCAAGTGATACGTGTACCAAGTTTGGTTGAAATTGCTCCAGGCGTTCGAGAGTTATGCCGCAATAAATATGTATATATATACACACACACAAACACATACATCCATTTATATATATATGAAATATACACCGCATTAAATAGCTTGTTGAAAGAATGAGTTCATAATGTCATGTCTCCGTACAGTCACCTACGTCATATAATACTGCTTTCCTTGCAATACGCTATGTATATTGCCTAACTCCACAGGGACTTCAATAGCAACTTTTCAATTGGAATTTCTGCTATCGTCAGAGAGTTAGGCAACACACATAATGCACGGCAGGGAAGGCTGGATTTCAGGATCTAGATGTTCCATTTTTATTGAAGGTACGTGCACTTTTTAGGACATTGCTTGAAACATCTCTACTATGTCGATTGATTGATTTGGTTTATTCTACTTTGCTTTTTTTCTACAACTTTTGGCTAATCGCAAAGATGAGGATGAGTAATGTTTTGATGAAGGGATACTCAAAAAGAACACCCATTCGCACGCCTGGATTCGAACTCGGAAACATTGGCAATATTTCCACCTTGTAAACGCTCAAAAATGTATACGTCGTTCATGAAGAACATTAAGACAGTTAGTTTTTGCAATACAAGAAGTATATACGTATATTGTCAACGCAAGGTATTCTGTTTGGTTGCAAATCAATCTAGTGTAGTACGTGCATGGCCGTTCACAATCACATATTGAGAAGGGTATGGTTTACCTCTAGATCATAATGCAGAAGTGGTTAACCACCTGATGGCCAAGAGGACTACATGCGAAATTAATCAGATTGCTATCTTTACGGCTACGAACAATATAATTAGTTGCATTTATTTCTGTTCGTCTAAAGCACCGTCAATGGAAATGCATATTAAAAGTTTAATTTGGCATTGAATAGCGAGAACTTGAAGTGTCTATCTTTTCATTATGCAGCCCAGATATTCACAAGAATAGATGCAGGTTGCAGAACTTTCAGGATAATGAGATTGTCAGTCTGCTTACATAGAAAGAGAGTACTCATGAAATTAGTCAGTTTTCTATCATTTTGTCTAGCTTTTAGTCTCATAAACAAGAAATATGATCAAGCCGCTATATGGCAAAGTCAAACCAATGAATATATTTAGCCTATTTTCGAAATACGTTTACGTTATTTCTAAATGTGGCCGTGGTGGCTCAGTCGGTAACGCGTCTGACTACCATGCTCAAGGTCCCGGGTTCGATCCCCGGCCGGTTCAAATCCGGGAACTTTTCTAACGGTGGAAGCGGCCCCGGCGCCCACCCAGCCTCGAATAACATGGGTACCTGGGGGAAACCCTGGGGGGTAAAGGCGGTCACATCACCCCCACTCACGACCGGATCAAGAAAGTGTGGGGCGTTACCCCCACCCCCTATACGCCTTCATGGCGTGGTGCTATGCAAAGGGGAACACTTTACTTTACTTTTTACTAAATGTTTCGATCCATTATCAAATTTTGACTATATTCAAACTTAAAAGAACTTAATACAAACGAGGAACTGAGTCCCATGTTGCTGCTCCCTGACTTTCTAGACCGGAGTCCGTAATGTTTCTTTAAAATAGCTTCCCAATTATCACCACGACATTATAACAAGAAAGAAATATGTTTGGATCCTTCACAATGATTCGAACTAAGGATCTCGGAATACGACTTCACTTTTCAGAGCTCACCTCCCAGTTGTACCTCTCGTAGAATTGTTAGGGAAGAAGGAAATGATGTCAATCCCTTCTCCAATCAACTTATCAACGTCCAGTTACCGTCCATCCTGAAGCGTAATCTTTTTTGCTGCGTTAGGGTAGAAGACAGGATCAAAGACCAAGGTTTATCATCAAACTGTCAAGGAAATGTTGTACAAGGGTGGCTTTAGACGACCGTATCTCTCGACCAAGTCGCTCACACAATAAGAAGGAAAGGTTGAGAAGTTTCCCAAGAAATATCCAAGCGATTGTTACACTGAGGCGTACACCCTCGGCATATTTTTTACTACTTCGCCCCCTCCAATTACGTACAATACATGTGCATAGTTTATGGTGTACTGAAGTTGCTTAGAATTCGTTGTAAAAGTAATAGTTAAAGGTACAAGAAGAACTTCGACCACCGAAAACAAAACAAAAATCGATTTTCTTCACAATTCATGAAACGCGTCAACCGATATAATTCAAATAAACAATGTCAGTCGTTTGAGATATCTAAACGCTATAAAGTTCGGCTCTAAATTTGCAGATGTTATCCTGGCTAGTTGGTGACCTTTCCACATATTTTACCCCCTGCCTCCTGACTCAAACTACACTCTACATTACCCAACCTTAGCTCAAATGGTGAAAGTTTGTTAATTACCGGAAATGTAGTCTAGGTAGGGTTTTGAAAACAGCAATCCAATTTGAGCTACTCTAATCTTAGGGAAGATTTTATTTTTTGTTTTCCAATGTCACTATAATGCAAATATCAGAACAGTCTTCAAACGTGTGTATATATATATATATGATATTGAAATTTGAACGGAACAAATGTAAATTTATGGCAGGTATCTTGGTCACAAATTTGGCGATTTGTCCTTACTTTGATCCCTGCTCCTCATAAACAGTGAATTGCATTTCAAATGCTTTTACCAAATTTTAGTGCAAGTGATGCCATAAGACTTCTATGAGCTTAAATCCTAAGCTTAAAAAAATATTCTGCTCAGATACTTGAAAAGTCAATAATGGTCTAAAGGTGTAATTATATGCACATTTACATGTATACACTTATGTATACATACAGAATATTGACTACAACACAAGAAACTTTCACGGCGTGTAGAGGACAGTAAGACAAACAACTTTTGTCAGTAACGTTTTGCTTCCTAAGTCTTCGTTTCGATGTTACGAGCCCTCTAAAAACGACATATTCTATCCTGTATGTATGCAACCGTGCGGGAAAACTTCATTTGTTTCTTCTATCAGATAACATACAAAAAGTTATAACAATGCTACGGAGACAATATCATGCTATCTGGCACACCTGTAGATTGAAGTAGTTGGGTGTAATCTCTCCCCTTTGAATTATGCGTATTTCGGCACCCATGCATCATCAATGATATAATTTGATATATTAGTGAAGAGTATTGTCACCTGCAGAAATCTTCACGCTTTAGATATAGACCCTTCCCTTGACAGATCAGCAGTGCGCTCACAGCAAACTATAAATTGTATCGCTTTCCGATAAAAATAATAACGCTGTCAGTGGAAACCTTCAATCTACACCTCATGCATGCATGCATACATGATAAATGCTGTTTTTCGAGAGCTCGTAGCGTCAAAAGTAAGCCTTAACAAGCAAATGTTATTAAGAAAAGTTGATTGGTTTGCTGTACTCTACACTCTGTGAAATTTCTCTGTGTTGTGCAATGAATGACGTATATGAGCCGCATATCCTTTCCAGACACTGCGATCAATAATTATAGTGTGATTCTTCACAATATTGTGGGCAAAAAGCATAAATTAAATTGATTGCATTGTTGTTTTAAGTCTACTTTATGCAAAGATAGGCTAATCGGGACTGGACCTACAGTTTACAGTGGAATCCGAACCACTGTGCAACGTGCCTCTATCGGATATATACTAGGCGACGACCACTACGCCATCAAGAAGGCCCGGACTAGCCTCCGTGGCGGAGTTGTTATCAAATCGCGCTACGACGCCATAGGAGCCGGGTTTCAACTCAGCCTAAACGTGGGTGTTTGTGAGTGTCAATTCATCAAATTCATAATATCATTATTCATCCCCATTAGCCAAAAGTGGCAGAAGAGTGATGTAAAATAAACGAAATCAATCAAAGAAGGCCAGAAAAAATACATTGGAGTGCACAGCATTTCCTACTAGCAAAATTCTCACCGATCCTCACGCGGTGGTACCTGCAACTTACCACCTTTCGCCAAAATTCAAACGTGCGGCATAAAAGCCGTAGGCTGAAGCAAAAGCCTAAATGTACTCAGCTCCCCGCAAAATCCCTCTGCTTGCAAATTGCTGTCACGCATCTCCCTGTCCTACAACGAGAAATATCCTCGGAGTCCGGTGAACCCAACTGTATTAACTTCGCGCCCGGCAAACCGAGCCGGAAAGCGTCCTTAATAGCTCGCCATCGCTCTGCGTGAGGAAATGTGGCCGTCTTTCTATCCAATTGACATTTGCAACTGAGATTCGAGGACAAGGCCTTTGACCCGGAACGTGCCTTTCGGGTCGTTCCTCGCATTATGCCACGTCATCAGCGGTTAGTGCTGGTCATTGGAGTTCCGCAACCACAAAAGCAACTGTGCCTTAAAGAGGAGTTGGAGTTGCGTTTAGAGCCACTGGGCTGTAGGCTGTCATGAGATGAGAGGGAAAACATGGGAACGCCTAAGCTCCAGGATACTAACGATAGCCAAGGGTTTTCACGGGAGTTTTTTCAGAGAGCAAGCAAAGCATATTTTTTTTTCAGGGGAGGGAATGTAACGCATTTTTCCAATGCAGGGGCAAGACGTTTATAAAAGGAGAAGAATGGAAGCATTTCTTCAGAGAATCAGCAGGCCAGGCATTATATTTCTTAAAGAAGAGAGCAAGCAAGGCATTTTCTATGGGATGGCAAACTTGGCATTATACAGGTGGTTAGAAAGCAAGCCATTTTTTCAAGGGAAACGGAAGAAGGCATTTTCCGAAGGGAAGGCAAGAAAGGCATTTTTCCAGTAGGAGGTCAAGCAAGACACTTTCCAGGAGGAGGGCAAGCAAGGCATTAATTTGCCCAAAAAAGCGAACAAGCAAGACATTTTCCAGGAGGAAGTTCAGCAAGAAATTTTTTGAAAGAAAAGCATTTCTCCAAGGTGTGGGCAGGCAAGGTCTTTTAAAGGGAGATTATGGTAAACAAGGCATTTTTTCATGAGGGTAAGCAAGGCATTTTCAAAGGGGAGGTCAAGTACGATTTTTTTCAGCAGAGCAAGGCATTTTTCCATGGGAGAAGGCAAGCAAATCATTTTCACAATCCTGTATTAGTTTCGCTTGCAATTGCCATTAGCCTATAATAATTACTGCTAAATGCTCTTACTGAATTGAAATTACATGCATAGAATGTATAACTTAAAGATGTTCTTTGTAGTGATGTAGTTGTATTTGTTGATGTTGAAATAATAGTAATTGTTGTAGTAGCAAGTGATGTGTGAGTAACAGTATACTAGGAGGAGTTGCTTTATAAGGCACTGAATTATATTGGTAATTGTGGATAAAGTTCATTAGCAAGTGTTGATGAAGTGCTCTGGTAAACGTTGAAAAAGTTGCATTTTCAATCGTTGATGAAGTTGTATTACAAAGTGTATTGTTAAATATTGATTAAGTTTGGTGTCAACAGCTAATGTAGATGTGGTAGTAAGTGCTGTTGTAGAGTGGTAAGTATAGATCAGAAGTTGCAGTGGTACCTGTGATTCGAATTGAATTTCAGTTTGTGTTCACACAACAATAACTAACACAGCAACTATTGAGACTGCGGTGGAAATTGATGATTAATTTAACGTAAATAATTTGATAAGCGAACGGAAGATGAAATGGGCAAACCAAATGAATGACCTGGTTTAACTCTCAGGGGTTCATCCGCTGTTTGCCGTAATAGCGAATTCAATGTAAGCAAATTCACGTCACTTGTGATAATTCCTATTGGCTGTTCGAATGGAAGACGCGTAGGAATCTTGCACGTTGGAATATAGTACATGTGATAAAGTCATACCACTAAACTTAGCTGCATTATTGAAGTTGTGGAACGTTATATTATGAGCTGTAAGACTACAACCAATACATTCACAGGGAAAATAACACCATAACTAATACATAGTAATGAAACTTTTTCTCAGAAGTCACGTGGTTTTGTCTACATTAACAACGTTCTTGCGGTGGAGAATAGTAATAATTTGTAAAAAGGTTATACTCCAAGTGATGCTCAATAACGAATACTTCCACTGGTAACATTGTATTTATATGGTTGTTATTCTACTGATCTGTAGACGGGATACAGATGTTATCGGCACAAAATCTCAAGGCAGATAGCTTCACAACAAAATCTGCACCTCAAACACGTCAATCAGCGCTCAGCGATAGGCCCCTCGACAAACCTCTCAAATACAGAGAGGAAACAAAACAGAATCGAAAATCGCCCACAGAACACGTACGCGCGAAAATAAACATTGCTTCCACCCGCTGGAACAATACGAGGCCGACATGTCAATTTTGTCACACATATGTCGCACACATGTTTCACGTAGTTGGTGACTAATCCCCAATTTGGGTGTACAAATTCAATAAATGTTATGACAAAGCTTTTGCCTCGAAACGTGGCGCAAATGTGCAATGATTTTTGTCATAAACATTGACATGTCCTCTGCGAACGTTTGCTTCAGTATTTTTGCAATTCTGCAAAACATTCTGCAGTTTCTGTTTTACGTATGAATATTAGGATAATAATTAAAAGTCACACCATCAAAAAAAGAGCTATTGTTTTTACAACGAAATCGTGGTCATAACCTCGTAATTGAATTTTAAGTAAAAAAAAACAGTTATTAGCAACAACAAGGGGCACGAGAAAAAAGAAATCTGGAGTTAGTGCTGAAACTAATTAATATGACTTCATAAATGTGGTTTATAATTCGTTGTATTTATAAACCAGTAAGTTATAACTGAAACTGCAAAATATCGCCAATTACAGTGCAATATATATTTGACTCCAATTAAGAGTGACTCCAATTAATAAATATGAAGGCGGCAACAGTCCTAAAAGTATCTAGTCCCTCAAGATGAGAGTGAGTTAGCTCTCAAAAAATTCAGCCCATCAAGGTTGCACTGATGTTAACTCTCAAACGATTCAGTCTTCAAGGCAAGAGTGATATTAGATATCGAAAATTGTTGCTTTTCTTTATGAGAGTGACGTAGGTTGTTGATAACTTTATATTTACAATATTAATTTACAGAATGGTAGCTGTAATGTTAATTGATTTTATTTTTTGTTGTGTTTAGCTTCGCTTTTCTGCCAGCTTTGGCAAATCTTGATGATGAGGATAAGTCATAATCTGTTAAAACTGATGTAAGTACAATCACAAAGAAAACCCATGCCGGGATTCGAATTCTGGACTGCTGGCGTCGTAGCGCCGTGACGTAACCACTCTGCCACGGACATCGGTAGCTATAATGTTAAATAACGTTACCGCAAATACATGTATTGTCTACGTAACGTTAGTAAAACGTGACTGTGATGCCATATAACGTCTAATAAGATAATGACAAATGACTTTGCAGTACAAATTACAGTAACATGTTGGACGTAATATCACATTTGCGGCCATTACTACATTACAAATCTTTAACATTAATGCAACATTTTGTAATATTCCTGTAATGTTACATAGTTACGTATTTGTGACACACACACAATACTATGCAATGCCTTATTGTGCCAAATGAGGGCTATATTAATGTTTTTCCCAGTTACTCTAGGTAAATGCGTTACTCTGTCGCGAATACCAGTCAAGAGCTACAATATTGATGGTGTCAATCTATCGAGAAGCATCAATTACACCATCACTGGTAGGCAACCGAACTTACACATCCTCTTTAAGATCCCAGCGCCGTTGTACTTGCAGAGCGGGTTTGCCAAAGTAGGTACCTCTTGGCAAATAACCGTAACAACTCATTTGCCGGCTTACGAGGAATATTAAACGCCGTGGAAAGCGCCCCAACCCTCCATATTCGCTAGCTTTCATCTCGGCGAAGGCAGGTGGAGGGGGATTCCTAAATGGGCGAAATGTGAGATGGAAATGAAGTTTCTTTTTTTTCTCTTTGGTGGGTGAAAACGGGCTGGGGGGGGGGCGTGGAAGAAGTAAACAAACCTTTTAAGGACGGGGATTGGGGATAATGATGTGTCACACGGATGGGTATTCCCTTAAGTACAGGAAACCATTGAAACAGCAATGGTACGAAGAGAAATCTACTTCATTGTACGAAGCGAGATTTTGTAAACACGGTGCAAACAAATAAATAAGGAATAAAAGTAGAAAGTAACTGAGACAAATAACTTTTGGCGGTTCTGCCCCCTTTCCACCGAAAACCTCCTAAATATGAAAATGGCGTCAAATTACATTGGTTCCTATATATCTGATACGACGTACGCTGCAGCACTAGAATATTTTCCACCCACATTTCCAAACAACACACATGCCCAGACCGGGATTCGAACCGGGCAACTTCGGTAGCGAGACCACTTAACCAAGTCGGCTCACACATCTAATTAAAAAAGTCCCAGAAGAAGATTACCAGCCATATGCAGCTCTCTTAAAAAGTACTAATTAATATTTTTGTTACAAATTGTATATTTAATTACACGCTCCACTGCTGTTGTAAATAATACCAAATGGCGTGTATAGTCAGGAGAAAATTGCCGTTGTTAGAGATTCATTGTAAAGAAGATACAATTCCTACAACTTAGACTTTATCATCGACCTCAACACCCTTGGATCGTGCAGTGCCCCTTGATTTTGATTTTTGCCTAACTCGTATGCCAAAAAGAATGTACATTGTATGAATGTTATGTTGTGTCTTGAGTACCCAGCTGGAACAATTGAAGAAAAACAGAGTTGGATTTCAAATCTTTGCAAATGGTCCGTACCGTACAATCACCACATTGATCTTAAAATAAATATTAAGAACAACTTATGTTTCTTCATTGACTGATTTTTTTTTTAATTTGCTGAATGTTTCAGCGGACTACACATACATCATTTTTAAGAGCCAATAATATAATGAAATGCAATGAAAATTACAAAAAATAAAAAGACACTAGGTTCAACAAATCTTTTGAAAACAATTTCAAATGTGATTCATTCTTCAATAACTATATGTATAAGAATTTCCATGTGTATGCCTATGTGTTTGTATAATGCTTATATATTACAGATAAATTGAAGACCAACAATCACTTTAAAATTAATTGTTTACTGGCTGCTTTTAAAAACACAGGGTCTTGAGTTTTAGTTATTTTAATATTGTTGCCATTGTTGCCTTTGTTTAGTAAAATGCATTACATATCTTTGTATTCTTGACTCTTGAAGATGATGTGTATGTGCAGTCCGTTGAAACAGTCAGCAAATTAAATAATTTTAGGCTCTGAAGAAACAAATGCTCTCATTAATATTCATTGTAAGCGAATGGATAGCTGTGTCTTGGTGGGATAGGTGCCGTGCTGTTAGCGAACGTGTTCATATCGAACACGTGATCTTAGCGAACACAGTTACGGAAGGATTTGTAAGTGCGTGCTGTTAGCGAACACGCAAACTTGTCCTGTCTTACTTGTTCCTGAAACTGGTCAGCATGCAAGTGTTGCCAGTGAAAAGCCAACTTGCGTGGAGAAACACCTCTTTGGCTGGTGCCTCTTGACCTGACCTAACTCACCCCTGATCATTCTTTAATCGACTGTGAAACCAGCAAGATGAGTGAAATAGAATTCATTAAAACGAAGCACGGGTATTTGTGTTTGGTTTACGATGGTTACCAGTATCGAAGAGTACGCGAGGCGAAAGGCGTGGTGACATGCTATGTATGAAAGAGAAGAAAATTAAGTGTAAGGGGTCACTGAAGACAAAAGACGGAGTTCTACTTGAGGAAAGTTTAAACGTACATTTGCACGAACCAAATATTGCTGAAATGGAAGGTAGTGATTGCTGTAGTCCGATTGCCTGCCGTGTCCGACTGGCTGAGGTGACGTCATTAGTGACGCTAGGTTAATTTAAGTTAGGCTGGGTTGGGCAAGATAGAAAAAGAAGAAGAAAGAGTGTTTTGATACTAATTCAACCGAAATAGAAGTAAAGAAAAGAGCTGAACATTGTAGGAAATGGGCGAGAGAGGATCTTTCTGTTTCTGTTAATACCATGGAGGTATAAAGAGGGAGGAGTAAGCCTAGCGCGATTTTCCTGAAGCCGGATCATGTGACAAAACCGGAGAAGTCAGACCAAAACATTCGAAGACGCTGTAAGAAAGCATGTAATTTTGTGAATAAAATTTAGGAAACAATGGTGCCTGCTCAACACACGGCTGTACTAACAGAAGCGACAGAAAACCTGAAGAAATAATATTTCATAAGCAAATAAAGCTAGTAATAGTTTGTTTTGTAGTATTTAAGTGTAAAGTAAACCTCGAGTTTTCGTTTGTAGTTGGAGCCTACTTCCATGCTCCTTCCAGCCCGCGTGCGCTTGCAGCAGCCGATGCGATGTTCTTCTGTCTGTTAAGTCATTGGTTGAAGTAAATACGGACATCTTACGCAGACAAACTTAAGCTCAGCCCACTGCGTTCAAAACGAAAGCAAGGATTGATACGAGACTGCCATCAGGGGGCTACCTTACGACACCTCTCCGCAGGAAATCTACGAGGCTGTTCAGGAAATTCAGTATCCTGTTGCAGCCGTTAGACAACTGACCAGACGTGGGAAGCCAGGACAGTCAAGGATACCCACGCCGCTCTTCCTCGTCACCATAAACTGGGGACAGGGATCCGGGGACTTTTACCATGAGACATGGCTACTCGACCATCACATTGTGGTTGAAACCTACCGAGTGTAACGCTATTGCGTGGGGTTCCTAATAACTAAGAACTTAACACTAACTCTTCAACTGAAAAGGCATTGTTTCGTGTCATGACATATGTTTATTATCTTAGACCTACACTATAGTACCTAAGTACTGATTGCTAGCTTCATGGCCATATCCTGATTATAGCTAATAGGCAAGTTCTAAGTGGAGAGACCACTTAGTAAAAATGGGTCTTACCCTCCAAGATAGCAGCGGCGTCAGGCAGGGCGGCCTCTCTTCGTCACACAAGTCGGCAGGACACAGACCCGAATCTCGTTTTGCAAGAAGTATATATTCACAATACGACCTTGTCTTCGTCCTCAACCCAGCTCTTAGTGCTCCCAACCTTGTGGCTATTTTCGTAATCTGTCCATTTGGCCTTGCTGGCCCTGACGGAGGTTTTCTTGTGGTTAGGGTGCCTTTAGGCCTGTCGTCAGGGCCAAGGTCTTGGCCTTGTTTATTTTTACTAAACCACCTCAACTTCCTGTTGGTCGCCTTTACGGTAACCTTGCCCTTGACTAAGAAGAAGGGGGGAGGAAGGGCCTTATCTTTATCACACGCGTCAAGGATGAGACAAGTGTATGTGACGTAAGTCCTTACTTCCTGCTTGAGTTCTGTTTTTTTTTCACTTCCTTAGAGGCAACGCCCTTTTATGCAGCACAATGAGCTGTACGTTACACGAGGATGTGGCATCCTGCAATGCTTCCGGTGCCAGCGCCTGGGACACGTAGCTGCAACCTGTCAGACAACCCCAAGATGTGTGAGGTGTGCTGGAAGCCACATGGCCGTTGACTGCAATAAGCCAAACAGGACGAACCCCTGCAAGTGCGTCAACTGCGGGGAGGCGCACCCTGCAAACTACAGAGGTTGCAGACTCTTCGAAAGGGTTCTCAGGGGAAAATCGTTTACTGCCGCAGCAAGAAGCAACATCACTAACAACCAGCAAAATCCAAGCCGGCACCAGACGCCAGACAACGGATATCAAGAGACACCACGACGGCCAGACACACAGCCAGAGCCAAGGGAACGGATAGAAAGACAAGACCAACCTCAGCAGCGACAACCAGTGGACCATACAAACCCACCAAACAGAAGAGACATGCAGCACCCAAGACCACAGGCACATCCAATGAACTACAATAACAACAATGTACCAAGGAGACAATACCAGAACACGGACTCTGACGACATACTGACAGCCTTCATGAGAAAGGTGTGTGGAGCCAAACTGAGAAGAACCATCCCACACATCTTCAAAGCAGCACCACAGTAAAAAAAAAACGCGAGAGACAGTCTGGAGAAGATGACGGTCCTCACCATAATGATTGCTGACCTCCACAATGATGGCTGCCTCAACTAAAACTATAACTACAATCCACAGACAGCTACGCATTGCATCCTTCAATGAACAAGGCATAAAAGACCAGAGACTTGAACTGCAGCACTACCTACAAGTCCACCAGACCGACGTGTTATGCCTGCAGGAAAGTTTCCTGAAACCACGCAACACATTCCAGCTGCGGAACTATGCTAAGTATAGAAGGGACAGAATCCACGCCAGAGGAGGAGGAGTGGCCATCTTAGTTAAGAGGTGTTTCCCCACAGAGGAAATACATATCCCAGCGCTGCAGGAAATTTAGGCAATTGCGATAAGGGTCCTCACGCCGAGTTCCCCACTTGTAATTGTCTCCTGCTATAAGCAGCCTGACAACCCTATGAATGAGCAGATATAAGGACACTGGAGGCCCTTGGAAACCATGTCATCATTACAGAGGACCTAAATGCTAAGCACCGCACCTGGAACTCCCGAGTCAACAATGCCGCAGGGAACGAGTTGGAAAGAATATTACCGCTGACAGACCTAAGTAAAGCAGCACCGCTGGACCCGACGCATTTCCCGCACAACGGAGGACTACCAGATGTACTGCATGTACTGCACGCCGGATGCGGCATACTGGTCCCACCATACGCCGATGTGGCACTCAAATCGGACCATGCCTTTGTCCACTTTGTAGTGTCACATCGGGCTATCACGCATACAGCGGGAAAACGGACCCTACCGGACACCAACTGGGACTACTACACCCAACATCTAAACCAGCTGGTCATTCCAACAGTTCCCCTTCGAACACCGAGGAAAATTGACGATGCTGTTACAAACCTTACCACCAACATGAAGGATGCAATGCGTTACGCCAGACTACCGAGACAAGAAGCCGACAACTACCAGCCCGAAAATAACACAGACACCGACGCACTACTGAACCTCCTCATTGCAACAAAACACAGGCTAAGGAAACGCTGGAAGGAGACAAGGGACCCAGCCGTAGAAACTACATACAACGATATGACAAGAAAGGTCAAACAAAGACTCCACCGAAACGCAACCGAGAACTGGGAACAAGTCTTCGCAGACATGGACCTGAAGCGAGGAGACTATTGGAAAGTTGTGAGGAAAGCCACTAGACCTAAGATCGCCTCCTAGACCACAGTGCTCCAGGGGCCGACCGGACTAGTGGTGGAACCAGAAGAACACGCCAACATCTTTACCATACACCTGAGGAAATTGTTTGCTCCAAATCCACTGCCACCCCCGCCTTGGCCAAACTTTAGAAGGATTGCAGCCACTTTCCAACGGATGAAGGAAACACCGATAGAAGAGCAGCCTAGACTAGTCAACCCCAGAGAGATCCACGGATACATCCGCCGACGTGGTTCGAAGAAAGCACCAGGACTAGATGGACTGCCACTCCTAGCACTCAAGAGGACACCCCTGAAAGCGATAGTACTTCTCACACGTATAGTAAATGCCATAATGATAACAGCCCACTACCCATCACAGTGGAAGACGTCAGCCATAAACATGATTCCCAAACCTAGGGAGAACCAGAGAGAACCAGCAAACTATCGCCCGATCAGCCTCCTTACGCATATGAGCAAGGTGTGTGAAAGGGCCATACACAAAAGAATCCAGGAAATAACAGTGGAGAGAAACCTTCTGCCGACCTTCCAGTTTGGATTTCGACCGGAACATAGCACCACGACTCAGCTTACCCGAGTTGTGGAGCACATGACCGCTATGAATAACAGAAAGCACTACGTCTTTGAAGTCTTCCTGGATGTCAAAAGTGCTTTTGACAAAGTATGGCACGAAGGCCTCATCTATAGGTTCCAGGACTATCGCTTAACGGACTGCTACGTGAAGATAATCGACACATATCTGCGCCATCGAAGCTTCATCGTAAAGCATAAAGGAACCACCTCAGAGCCGAGAGTCATCAGAGCAGGGGTACCACAGGGCTCAGTGCTAGGACCACTCCTATATGCCATCTACACTGCGGACATACCAGCTAGGCGAGACATCTTCCCAGCGGTGTTTGCAGACGACACCGCGTACATAGCCAAGCATAAGAACCTGGATGAGTGCTACCGTAGGATGAGGGACCAACTGCAGGAGTACGAAGACTGGACAATGCAATGCAGCCAAATCCAGCAAAGAGTGAGGCCGAAATCTTTGGAACGCGGTTTCACAAAGAAGAGCAGCAACTACAATTTCTTGGAGAAGACATCCCTCACAAAGATGGAGACAAATACCTGGAGTCACCCTTGACCGCAGGCTAACATTTGCAAGACATGTGGAAGACGTGCACCAGCGAGCCACGACCAGACTCTCTACACTATATGCTGTCCTCAGGGCGTACGCCTTAAGCATGGAAACTCGTCTCCACATCTATAAGGCCTGTATCCAACCCCTACTCCTATATGCGGTACCAGTGTGGCACCAAGTGGCAGAGACTCACTTCCAGAGGTTGCAGACAGTGCAAAACCGAGCTGCGCGCACCATCTGCGGATACCGGCTGATAGATGGCATCAGAATCACCCAGCTGCATGACGATCTGGACATCTCGATTCTGAGGCAAGTATCAACAAGACTGACACAGATCTTCTGGACAGTCCTACCAAATCATACAAATCCAGCTGTACGCAGCATAGGACGAACCCCCATCCTCCGGTGGAAACACCGAACACCACGACCAGATGACCCACGAAATCGACAGCCTGACTGAATACACTATTTGATGGAAAACACTGCCAGACTGCACACACTCCTCGACTGAAAACACTGCCAAACAATCATTTTACTTCTTACCCCAAAACCTAGCCCATTATGTACCCTCACATGAAACCACTATAATACCCATGAATATGTACCCTATTGCATACCTATAATGTTCTTATCCTGTAACTCCAATGTATACCTAAAATATTGTAGTGTCTCCTATCATTTACAATTGTACTCCTGTAAAATTGTTTTCATTGTACCCTGTTATTTTCCTATTCCTGTAAAATTGATTTCATTGTATCCTGTTATTTCCTATTCTTGTTGTATCCTGTAACTCCCATTGTATACATGTTACCTGTACCATTGTATTGTACCCAAATATTGCACCTTTAATATCATTTTACCATACGCTAAACCTAGTCCTCCAAGGAAGAAAACACCCAACCTAATTACCTGGCTAAATAAAAAAGAGCCATCCTGGGGAAGGAAAACTTCCCCACACCTGGCTTCAGACATGAAGAGGGGCACTTAAATCCATCCTTATCATCTTTCCCCTTCTGTAGCAGTTGCTGAAGGGAGCACATCAAACAACTCAAAACCTCACAAACCTGCAAAATCATTACACACACATCTGTAAAAGGCATGTCCTAAGGGACGAAACTTACACTCACACAAACCCAGTAAATGAATGAATGATACGAGACTGCAGGCACCTGGTTAATACGATCTTCCAGGAAGAATTAAAGGTACGTTTACTTCAGTGGACACGGCACCAATATTTTTTATTCGTCTTGCGTACGTGTTTTAGGCAAGCCCTCTTTTATATTCTTCTTTGTATCTGATCAGTGGTGATTCATTCATTTATTGTATAATACATAAAATATAATGTAAAATATAATGTTTCTTCAGCTCGAGAATCGTAGCTACGGCTTCGTAACGGAAATCCCAAGCTAATTTAAGGAAGATATAATATATATCAATATTTTAACAAAAACTTTCATGTAGTTAACCTAAATTGTTGAGAATCCTTCATTTAGCTAATTTCAAACACAAAATGTTTATAAGGTATCACTGGCAACACTTGCATGTTGACGACTTTCAAGGACAAACCAGACAGATAAAGTTTGTGTATTCGCTAACCGCACGCACCTGCAAATCCATTCTTTCCGATGTTCGCTAAGAGAACTTGTTCGCTACGAGCACGTTCGCTGCTAGCACTGAATCGTGGGATATGGACCAGCAACATCCAGAATACGGACAGGATAAGGAGGAAGCGACATATTAGCATACGTGGGCATCAATGGCAACCCAGCTTCTCGTGTAAGCATTGTGGAAATTGTGTATAGCCGGCAAATCCACAGCCAGTAAGTCTGCATAGAAAATTATACCATTTTGCACGAGCAGCTTCGGCAGCACTTGTGTGTTCCCATATAAAGCGTGCATCGAAAATCTATTTTGTGGGAAATTTACATTCCCAACATCGCTCTGTTAACATGGAATGGATAATTATTCCCTCGCGCCAAGTTTCGTGTGGAATAGGGAACCGTACATTTGTACATGTTCGCCCATTATATATAATATGAATTTATTCATGGGCAGTCACTCCACGCACTGTGTGTGTTTTGTGTGTGTGTGTGTGTGTGTGTGTGTGTGTGTGTGTGTTTGTGTGTGTGTGTGTGTGTGTTATGTATGTATGTATGTGTATATACTGTATATATATATATATATATGCATTTATGTATGTACACACACATACACACGGTATGTAATGGGTGACAGACCCTTTCTCAAGCCACTCAGATGTCAACCTCACCTCCACGTAGTACACTCTGGACTCAATTTTTCAGACTAACGATGTTCTGGTGTTTGAACCCATGGTCAGTATAATCCTGTAGTGGATTTGTGTTGTATGCTATCTATATCTGCTTGTGATTCTCCCTTCATCTATTTCATCTCATCACCATTCATCTTCATCTTCGAAATGAGCCAAAATTGGCAGAAACGGGAAGGAAAATAAATCAAATCAGACTCACGCACAGTCACACACATAGGCACATGAAAGTCCGGAGGTCAACAGTTGTGGAAACATCGTTTAAAACAATAGAGATGTGGACACACGGATCAAATGTATCAATATAACTTGCGAGTGTCATAGAACAAGAAACTCTCATTTTGGAACAAATTACAATGGTTTATCTTACGTGACAACGCGCGACCACACAACGCTGTGTCTGTCCAGGAATTTATAGCAAAACACAAAATTACGGCTCTTCCACACCCTTCATACTCCCCTGATATGTCTCCGTGTGATATGTTCCTCTTTGCACAATTGAAAAGGGCACTGAAGGAGGAATGGCATAGACACGTTGCAACTATCCAGGCAGAATCGACATCTGAGCTACGCAGCATCCGAGAAGAGGCTTTCTCTGCATGCTACCAGAACCTACAGACACGTTGGCAGATGTGTGTCAAGTCCAGAGGGGACTGCTCTGAAGGTATCCAGGACAAATAATTGGTGAGGGCAAAATTTCGTATTTGTATTACCAGTCTAGAGACCAGACAAAGGTTGTATTCCAACTGAAATACATTTCAGGAAATGAAAATAAAGGAAATAAAGCAATACACTTACCTATGACGGTTACGTTGACCTTGCTGTCCCGAGTTTGAGCTAACTTGAAGTCAACTCTGCACCTGTACACACCCTCATCTTCCAGCTGAATCTTCTCTATAATCAGCTCTGCCGGTTGTTTGTTAGGCATGAAGTACGCCCTAGTACCGAGTACCCTTTCGTCCGACCATCTTTCCGCATTAACGAACTCCCGTCCTCTGGCGTCCACGCTGAAAAGAAGAGACAAATTATTGCTTAAATTACCCATTACTAATTGCCAACACTCGATAACATATTCAAAACGATATATTTTTATTTGTAGAGTCAAGTTTCGAAAAATGTGGAAGAATAAAACTTGAAGATGAAGGTTTGAATACTGTCCTGAACGTGGGTGTTCCCTCATTTTAATCTATTCATTGTTAGTTATAGCCATAATAGGCCAAAGGTGGCAGAAATACTACGTAAAATAAGAAAATATAAATAGTGTATAGCTATTACTATTCACTTTTATTTTGCATCCCTTACATGGGGTGGTTTCTATTCCTTAACGTTGCATTGTCAACAACAAATCGAAATAATATGGTGATAGAAATTTTTGGAGTACGTATCTAAACATCTACGGTTTTACAACTTGAGACTCTCCCTTTTTCGTTATGTTTCAGGTCATTTTGTTCACACACTTATAATTCAATTGCAATTACTATCTTTCTGATTTTTAACAAAAGAAGTATGGAAAAGAGAGACTGAAATGTTCTGAAGTATGAAGAAGAGAAAATGAAATATTCTGAAGAATGAAGAAGAGAGAATGAATTGTTATGAAGAATGAAAAAAGAGATAATGAAATGTTCTGAAGAATGAAGAGAGAATGAAATGTTCTGAATAATGAAGAAAAAATGAAATGTTTTGAAGTATAAAGAAGAGAGGATGAAATGTTCTGATGTATGAAGAAGAAAGAATGAAATGTTCTGAAGTATGAAGAAGATAGAATGAAATGAAGTATGAAGAAGAGAGAATGAAATGTTCTGAAGAATGAAAATCAGAGAATGAAATGTTCTGAAGATTGAAGGAATAGAGAATAAAATGTTCTAAAGTATGAAGAAGAGAGGCAGAAATGTTCTAAGGTATGAAGAAGAGAGGCAGAAATGTTCTGATGTATGAAGAAGGGAGAATGAAATTTTCTCAAGTGTGAAGAAGAAAGCATTATATGTTCCGAAAAACTAATGTAATTTTTGCTTGGTTTATAACTAATAACTCTTTCATAAAAATAACATGACACGCACCTACTAACTTGTGTGTAAAGGTCATAAGGTTGATAACAGTTAAAAGAACTCAGTTTTTTAAGGCGGGGAGCACAACACCTTAATTTACACTATCTCCTATACATGTAAGAAAACAGATGAGTTTTACTTCATCAGTTCGTGTTGGATTCCCACACACATATGGCAAGTCATTTCCAAATAACACACATACAACACAGTTCTTATTTTAATCTTCCTATTCAGAAAAACAAAACACACGATCAACATTACATATCAACTCCAATATGTTTAAACATAGCAAAGTCAATTATGAACAAACTTACCAGTTGTCACATCCATGTCCGTGTCGATATCAAAAAGCATTCTAGATGATCAATTTTGTCATGAAAGAGTTCAACATACAGGTTGGTAGTTAACCATGAGTTCTTACAATTGCGTCATACAGTGTAGGTAGGCACTGGCATGATCGTTACAGACGGATCTTACTACTACTCAAAGCATATTAGCCCATTCTCCTAATGTGCATGTAATATTCCCATTATACAAAGATAAGTTATCTATGAAATCCAACGAATTTCCCAGATTCGAGTCACATCCTAGGTATGAGTATCGATTTATAAATTTTATCTAATAATTGTTCATCTTCATCGTCTAGATTGGTCAAAACGTTGCAGAACACAGACGCAAAATAATACAGAAGGAGTAGTGAGTACACTACTCACAGATGAAGTAAGAAATAAGAGAGACATGTCGGTGATTCGACCTCAGAACCCTTGTCTTCATAGTCCGCCATGCTAAGCACTCCGCCAAAGAGGCTCGGTTGGGCACGCGTCCAAGCTTTGCTGAAACTAGCTGAACTCTTAAACAACTTTCCAATCTTTCAGATCCGTTCGCATGAAAGATATAACAAATTTTACCTGGTCCGTCTCTTTGAAACAGGCACATCAGTACAAACGATTAGATTCAACGAATTACCTTATTCTGCTTCGCTTCATATTGGCTCGTCATTGTCATTTTTTCGTCGTTCCGAAGAAAACAAGCTCCGGTTAAGAACAGAAGGAAGAAAAACGTAAGGGGAAGGGACAGGAAGCGAAAAGAAAGGGAGGGAAGACAAAGGGCTTGTATATCTCCATCCAGAAAGCTTTCCTTTGTTTGGCAAAACAATAAGTTGGACGGACGAGGCTTCATTATCTTTGTCGAACGAAGACATTTTTACAGCCATCATCCTGGTACGTAGGCAACGCGCTCAGCAGTGGTCGAGAACAATGAGATTTGTTGCCAAGGAGAAAGCTTTTCTCTCAAAGAGAAGCCGGGAGGAAGAATATGTGGTCGCATGGTTCAAGACTTTTCTTGCTCGTTCTAAAGATGTTTCAATAGATCTTCACGTAACATGGCACTTACGCTCTTATTGCCAGTTACTGTGATGTGATCATGTTTCCCTAGGGTTCATATTGTGTTATGATCCTGTTTCTATCCTGTTCAGACCAGGAATGACCACAATATCCGAATAACGGGTATCCGGATTTCAAATTATGCGATATCAGTTTCAAATATAACGGACAATCCTCCGGATATCCGAATATCCAGATAGTACAGATTTGATGAAGGATTTGTAGAAAATCCGTCGAGTGAAATACGAAACTAACGAATAAAATAATATGTGGATAGCCAGCAGATAGCCGAATAATTCGGATAACCACATAATCCGGACATTTCAGATATCCGGATAATTCGCATATTCGGATATCAGAATATCCGATGTGCGGATATTTGAAATCCAAGTAGAGACTTATACGATATCCGGATAAAAATGTATCCGGATTTTGCTATCTCCAGTTCAGACTGTGTTCTGATCATGCTTCCATCATGTTTATGCGGTGCTGTGATCATGTGCCCATCGTGTAGAGACTGTGTTTTCTTGTCACTTGAATGACAGATGCCGCGTTACTACCGTGCCTACTCTATGCAGTGCTCTATTAGTTTTGACAGCGATTTCAGAGAGGTAAGCGTAAAGCAGAAGAAGCGCGGTAGCAGCACAGTTGCTCATGTAGAAAAGACTAGCGAGACACTTGGACACTTTTCAGCTAAAACTGATAGGGAACAAAAGTAAACGGAGCAGACAATTCGACCATCTCCCTGGGCCTCCATTTACTTCAATAGTCAGCTCTCGTGCCTATGGTGCAAATTGTCACGGATTCAATCAGCAGTAAGAACTGCAAATTTTCAGTGTTGCGAACACATTTGGGTCGCATTATGGGAGGACTTCAGGTTCGAAAGCCAGAAAAAGCAGTGATGGGATTCGATTCGTTGACTACCCGTCACTCAATGAAAACAAGATTGTCAGGACTTGACCTTCAAATATCTGTTGCGTCAGATTGGTTCATATTTTTAGGCTCAAATGAATCTGTAGATGCTGCTACATTTGTCTGCAAATACTAATTTCAATATCATTTCGTACAGTTACTGAAAGCTTGTTGATGTATCACTGTGACTTGAAATTGTATTGTGTGTAGAACACAATGTAAATGATGACGAGGTATTGTATTTTTCTTAATTCGTCGTGATTGTAAATTTCGTTTTCTTTAAGGTGACTTAAAAAATACCATATCTGAAATTCCACTTAATGTTTGGGTTTAAAAGCATCCAGTGAGTTTCAGTCTTTGACTTGAGTCCACTTTATGCACAGAAAGACTAATCGGACAGGAGTTACAGTTTAAAGTGCGTTTCGAACCACTATGTGTCCTTACCGGGTATCGAACCCGTGACCTCTTGGTCACAAGGCGACAACGTTTTCACTGCTCCATCGGGGATGGCTTCGGATTCAGTGACGTTCGGTGAGAAGTAGCGAGAGTCTATCTTTGTGATCTAAAAGGTTTAATAATTTAAAATCGAAATAGTTAATGACTTGTCGAAGCTTAAGTTCATATGCTACCTCTTTTTTTTCTCTTGCCTTTCTCTACCCACGGTCCCACCGAAAGAGGAGCTTCTCCAGCGCCCATTGTGACCACGTGACCGCTGAAAGGTGAGTCCGAACATTTATTTCCTACTCCCCACTAACCCTTCGCCTCCAGTCCCGCCGACCGCTGCCAAAGTTTCAGGTTGCAGGTACACCTCAGAAGGTTTATCCTGCTACATTTCCTGCGGCGAGGTCTGTCGCCTGCTGGAAGACCTTGGCAGATGTCACGTGAGTACTTCGGTTCACTGACATGAGCGCTGGAGAAAGCATGTGCTTCAGCCAGAGCTCGTCTTTCCTCTTGCGAGGGGAATTTGAACACTTCACAGTGTAGAAGAGGGGGAAGGCAACCGCCACTTAGGGGGCAGATATATCATATGACCAAAGGATAACCATCTGCCCTTTAAGGGCTTTGATATTACTTGCTTGTCCTTTCAAAGGGCTTGTGCAACAGCATGGTCATTCGCCATGTAGACATAGGTCCGGCAACAACAACCTGCAGACGACAGTGGCGGGAACTGTACCCCAATATATCACTTAGCCTATGGTCAATTCTACGACATTCGGTTACCCATAGAGTATTCTCCCCTTCCCCCCAACGACCTTCCATTTCTAAGGAACTAAGGAAGCTGTGTGGACCGATAAAATTCTTGGCAGTGTTGTTTTTTAAAGTTCTTCTTTAGTTCGGAGGATATAATATATACTGCTGGACAAAAAAAACCGGACACTTGCATTTTTTGTGATAACGCAATGGGTCGATAAAAGCTCTGGTACAAGGGCTAACTAAATGTTGCAGGAACTCAATTAAGTACGAATGCATAAACAAAGTCCGAGCCTATGAATGGTGCATATGGTACTACATGATCTGCCGAACATTCTGTAATATATCTGCGAGCTGTTATTGCAATTCAGATGTCAAATATTAAAGTGTCCGGTTTTCATTGTCCAGCAGTATATAAGTAACACACAATACTCTCCTTCCATCCCTTGTTACTTTTACATAAATAACATTCAGATTTTGACAAATTATAAATTACATTGATAGAGTTAAATACTCGCTGTACTTGGGTTGCGGAGGGAATGTAATTCAAAGGTTTTCTCATCGATTACTAAACCTGCCGCAAAATTAGTTGGGTATTGAGAGCTGAAGGAACACGCATCACGGTGTTGCCATATCGTGCGGTACGGCACGGTACGCAGTCTGACGCTGTGTCGAGGAAAACGTGTTATGAAAAGGAACAACAATGATGAAGAAATGTGTTATTGTTTTTCGAGGAAAACGGAAAAACAATGATGACAACAATGATGAATGTGTTATTGTTTTCTCTCATCATTTCCATCTCCCTTACAACATGAACGAATTAACGAAACGAGCTTTGTTTACAGGTTACCTTTTCAATCCATTCTGAAAATATTGAATATATACACTTGCAATAGCAATTTCTATCCGATGTCGCCGTTAGTCTGCCCATCTTTCAATTATACCGCAACTGAAGTGCACAAAAGCCCAGTTGGTGGGCCGTCTGACCACGTGGGAGACCCACGGTGGTTTGTGGAACTTTTTCAAATATCCCGAGCGGCTCCGGGGTCGACTGAGCCCAAGTGAGTAACTGGAGCAAACCTGGGGTAAAGGCGGTCGGTGAACCACATCATCTCCATAATATGGCCTAGGTCGAGGTCGAGAATGTGTGGAGCCCTACCTCCACATCCCCATATGCCTCCATACTTTATATTATATGCATTTGTTTAAAATATGGCTAATAGAAAGATAAGACAAGTCAGTTACATCAGTTATATAACATAAGATAAAATTGGGCTTCGTAATTTCCCTGAGGAATCTACATCACCATGAAGAAATGCATTTTTCTTGTATGAGAATCCCAGAGATTTTATGATTGTCCTTAAAGATGTTTTCCCACTTTGAAAAAGTCCCGAATCTTTCAACGGAACGCACAGTTTCCCAACAGTGGGATGATCTTACCTCCTATAATAAGAGTAAATATGGCGACGAATAGCGTCTTGCTGAAAGGTATCTAAATTTGTCACACATTTACTGATATTCCTCTTCTTTCCTGAGGTTTCCAATTTTGAAGCCTCGCATTGATTTATTTCCACCACATTATATTTTTCCCCTATTTTCCCCCTATGCTGTTCTTAGACACGCCGACAGCAGCAGCAGTTCTGTCCAGAACTTTATTTACTGAAATGATTGAACCCCCCATTGTTTTTCTCTTGCTCAAAATATTTGCGCGCAGAATAAACCATCTCCCGCGTTTAGCTTTTGAGAGGAATTCCTTTACCGAAGGCTTTCTTTCTTTAAGTGAATGGTCTCTTTGGTACATTGTCATCTCGAGTATTGTCTCCTGTAGTTGACATTCTTCTCACAAGCATATGTACAAAAAAATAATGCACTAAAACAACACGCTAGATACAACAAAGAATACGCTGAATTCAATCAACACTAAACAAACGGATCGGTTAAAACATCACAGCAACGCAACGCAACAAACAAAAAACACGTCCTCTCCCAACAACATGAAAACTGATCGCAAGAACAATCGCCCGATAAGTGGCAACACCGTGATAAACGTTTTCTATTGCTGGGTAACCAGGGCTTGGATGAAGCAATGGGAAGATTTTGATTGGCTCGCAAGCCAGCAATCCAACCTCCCGTAGTGACGTAGACCCGGTTTCTCCACGTACTTCACAAGCGTCAATACCAAACTAATTTCGCGGCAGGTATACCCAAGTACATCACTGAAAACACCTTTTGCAATAAATATCTTCTCTAAGACTTTCACAATTTAATTCGCCAAGTAAATTACTGTCATCATAAGAAGATACTTGCTCTTTTATAATAGAGAAATATTTAAATCTTATCACAATAAAATACATGTAACGAATTGAGAAAACCATTTTTTTAAGGAGAACATACATCAGAAGTAGTGTTTGGTAGAGTTTCATTTAAATCCACTTGCTCATTCGATAAGCAGGATTGGACCTACAGTTTAAAGTAATATTCAAAGAAATGTGTAATATGCTTTCATCGAGAATCAAAGCCGGCAGTCCTAGATCACCAAGGGACAGCGTCAGTCATTGCGCTATTGTCAGCCTTTGAAAAATCTATTTTTACATCAGCAGAACTCTAATGAAATGCTTGCAATTGGTTATTAAATGTAGAGAAAATAATGCTCAAATATAGCTTTATTACAAAAATATTTCAGGTACATATTATTACTTTCCTTCAGATTTACCCAGATAACCTTTCGTTCTAAATGCTACGTGATATAAAGAGAGGAACAGCCTCTCTCTGTAGTACAGATGGGAAAATGGTTGTGCAAGAAAATTAAAAAGAAATCTCCAGAAGACTTTCATAGCGTATAAGAAAGAAGCAATATTGCAACCTTGAAAGAAAGGCATGGAAGGAAAAGACGAGGAACACGCAAGAAGATGAAAAGATTGGTGAATAATAACGTTCTCGTGTTTCTTTCTTGGAAGCCTGAGCGCTTGAATTTCACCCGTCCCTCTTGAAGGACGTCTGAACTCGCAAGAGAAAGAAGAGATAATCCAACGTTCAAGGTAGACTGTCATGGCGGCACATACGGACTGTGAGTTATGTTTTAATCCGGGACGAGAGGAATGAAGTTTTTATTTATCGTTCCTCGTCTAAGTTTAAGTAGGTTAAGGGGTTATGATTGGACGGAAGGAATAAGGGGAAGTTACTGTACGTTTCGGTCATTTTGCAGAGAAAAAAACGTTCACTTTAATGTATTTTCAGGGATATAGATGAAACTTTCAGCGCTAGATGAGGAATACCAGATATTCAACAATGTTATCTCTCGTTAGTTACATTTGCTTTCTGATTAAATTTGACTGTCGAAGTAAATTATTCCAACTGAGTTACTACAACGCTGCAAACACTTTTGGGACCCAGAAGGTTGAGTGTTCGATCACCTTCTCTCATACTAGGCAGAGCAAAAAATTATCCACACTTTTCATCATAACTTTCTTTAGGTTGCTCATACTGTCCACAGCTCTCGCATGCTGATAAGTGGTACTCTTGTGGTTACGTGGCCAAGGTTTCATATTATTCGCTACATTTTCTTTCTTTTGTAACAGAATAAACATGGAAGTGCTGCAGGGCCTCCCCAATGGCACGGTGCTATCGTCGTCGCCTTGTAATCAAGGGGTCCTGGGTTCGATACCCTGTGGAGGCACATAGAGGTTCGGATCCCACTTTAAACTGTAGGTCCAGTCCCGATTAGCCTTACTGTGCATAAAGTGGACTTAAAACACCAAATCAATCAATCAATCAATCAAGGGCCTTGCTGCTGGTAATGTGCATCAAGGGAAAACAAATATCAGTGATCTGAAGCTTGTCGTGCACGATTTCGCACACAGAACCATGACTAACAGTGGCGTGCCCAGAATTTTCGAAAGGGGAGGGGGTTATGTAGACTTTTTTTTAGTAGTTGGTCCTCATTTTGCCACCTTATCTTGCATTTGACGTTCTTTTTTTTTTAAAGAATATTGGGCCAAAGGAAAGGAGTTATAACCCCAACCAACCCCCCCCCCCTTTCAGGGATGCCACTGATTACTAATTTGCAGAGAGCATGCCATCTCATCGGCTGCCACCCTGTAACCCATCTCTTCGTCAGAATCATCTCTTGAGGTTGTTGAATCTTCCCATCAGTGGTGGAGGTAGATGGGCGTCCTGCTCCCGCTACGTGCTTCCCGCTTGTCCGGTCATTTTTAAACCTCTCGATTCACTCATATACACTTCTACGCGGTAGAGCACTGGCCCCGTATTGTACTAAAAGCCCAAGGTGAAATTCAGCCCCTGACACACCTTCGGAGCAGAGAAACGGATCATTGTTCTCTGTTTTGCGTTGGTGAACACGTCTTCCCGCTTCCCATTTCTCGCTAACAGGAGGTAGTACAATTGTTGACCGCTGTGGCGCTCATAGCGTGTCATTCCACGATATTCCGTTTACACGGTTTCGTATGGTTGTGTAGACTTCTTACGTTGAATAGCATACCAAAATAATATGATGGGACTTTAGTTATAGTGGATTTGTGTTACTTGTGGTAGTAAAAGTATAAGAAAAAACGATGGTTCGACTAAGAATCTCGCTTTGGAAAGTTCCAGGCTTGATTTCCGGTAGCGGTGTAATAGGTAGCTGTTCTGTCATATAATTAATCTAATCGCTCATCCAATGGCAGGTTCAGTAGGTTGAATGATTAAAGAATTGTGAGAAAATATTTCTTCTTCTTTTTTTCTTCAAAACTTCATATAAATTTTATATGTGTAGCCCTATATGCTGCAATGTTTTATTTTGTAGGAAGCACCAAAATAATTTTTTATAGAAAGCACTAATAATAATCTTACGAATGAAATAACGGAGGTTGTATAACACGACAGCTTCCAAGAACCAACGCTTTGATTGCAATCTCATATTTTTGCAACCAACGTTCCAAGATTCATGTTTTTGGGTGTTTCTTTGTAGGCGGGAACCGGATTAACCTTAACGGCAAGATATTGGCAACCAAGAAACCGATGCACACATTATCATCAGTTTATGTCCAAGACACAGTGCAGAACATTTTTACTTAACTTTCACACATTTCTTACATTGTTTTGAAGGCATATAGGAGGATGTAGGACGTAGGGCCCCATTCATTCGCAATATTGCTTATTTTCTGGAGGTGATGTGATTTATGCCGTTTTATACCGCAGGTAGGCTACACATTTATTACATGTATTTATTTATTAGAGGCTAGGTGAACCGGACGGGAAAGTTCCCACACCTTTGAATCGACGCCGAGTCTTCCGCGAGGCAGTCAGACGTCCTACCGTCTGGTTCAACGTGGCTATTAGTAACAAAATGGGTATTAATATCAGCAAGAAAAACAACACAGGCCTAGATAGTGGAAACATTTTTACATATTTGGCTGCAACGAAATTGCAATATGATTCTGGAAATGTGCTCCCTTCTTCAGTATTGAACGATTGATTACCATAATGTTCAATGTTTTTAATATTCATGCCGATTGTTAAGGCCACATGACAAAATGATACAATTATACAGTTTGCATGTTTCTACAAAAAAATATCATTCGTTTCATGCAGAGGTATAAAGACTGCTGCCGGTGAAAAGATTGAAATTGATTAAAGTATTCAATAGTAAATTGCAAGTGATCACTGACATATGGGAATAGCAAATAAGCTGGGTTTAAATATTCAAAGTCTATAAATTACAAGCTTTCAACAGAGTTATTTATTCAAAGTAGATGAGCAGATGATGCAATGAAATTATTATATATATATAATAATCATATTGAAATTGTGGTATAGCGGTATTTAGGAACGAAAATGCACCAAGATGGAATGCGAACTTTTGTTTCAAAAGAAGACATAAAAAACAACTACTTTTCTGTATTTTGCGATATTTAAAACCAGAGCAATTCAGAGAATAACTAAAACAATGTTATATAAAATACTAATTAGAGCAACCTTACGTTATGGAAGGGAAACCTGGACTTTTAGTAAGAAATCAGAGATAGCCCTGGATTCCTTCGAAATAAAAAGTAATAAGAAATGTTGGGATGAGTAAGAGGAGGAGAGACATGGAGGCATGCAATAATGAATTGTAGCACCTTTTCAGACGTAAAAAGGATAGCGTAGTAGGCAAAGAATGAAACCACACCGCGTACCAAAGAAAGGTCTATGTCGTACAATAGGAGGCAGAAGACCCAAAGAGAAGCAGTGGAAGAAGAGGATGTGGGCACCACTTTAGAAGTGACGAGTTGTATGAGGAAGGCTTTAAACCGCGTTTGTTCCAACTTGTCGCCTTTACCGCGCTAGCTATAGGTCGACATTTTTTGTG
The DNA here is from genome assembly GCF_977018435.1 of Lepisma saccharinum. Classification (NCBI taxonomy): domain Eukaryota; kingdom Metazoa; phylum Arthropoda; class Insecta; order Zygentoma; family Lepismatidae; genus Lepisma; species Lepisma saccharinum. The sequence continues at coordinate 92,079,307 of NC_139231.1, read as the reverse complement.
CCAATAGGAAACGAGGAAAATGTCGTCAGTTTCACAGAGAGGAGCGAATGGGAAGCAGAGAATTAGCACTTGCGCACGTGGTGTTGCCACTTCATAGATTATTCCTAACTTTTTATGCCATTCAAAAAGTTCAATTTGTACAATTATCGTGGTAGTGTTTAGTATATTGTATGAACATTTGTACATTCCTGTGTAGCTTATTTTCGGTCTGTCTTCTCTCAATAGAAAGGAGGGGGTTGGAGTGACAGCACCGCATGTTTCTGCTAGAAATGTCAACGTTCAGCGAGAGTGGGAACAGTGATAGCTTATCCCAAGTGCGGTTTAAGCAGAGATATACAGGGGATGGACAAAAATATGGAAACACCTGCAGAAATGCACATTACCTTTATTAATATCGAGTAGGACCACCTTTGGCATGTAGAACGGCCTGCAGTCGACGTGGAATGGACAAATACAGGTAGCGTATGGTTGTCAAAGGCATGTTGTACCATTCTTCTTCCAAAGCAGCTGCAAGTTGTTCTAGAGGCGATGGTGGTGTGTAGCGGGCTCACACCTTTGTCTCCAAAACCGACCACAGGGGCTCAATAATATTGAGGTCTGGCGATTGTGGAGGCCATGGCAGATGTGACACTTCATCTTCGTGCTCATCAAACCAGTTCTGGACGATGTGAGCTGTATGAACAGAGCCTCTGTCATCTTGAAACACGGCATCACCATCTGGGAACAAAGTTTGCACCATGGGATCCAGCTGGTCAATCAAAATGGTTACGTAGTCCCTGGCAGTGACATGTCCATGCAGGGTGATTATGGATCCGGCAGAATACCAGGAGATGACTGCCCAAATCATCACTGAACCACCGCCATGCTTCACTCTCCGTAACGGACAGTCTGTATCGTACTCCTGTGCTGGCGTTCTCCACACGTACACTCGGCCAGCAGTTAAAAACAATGTAAAGGATGACTCATCCGACCATATTACAGTCTTCCACTGCTCCATTGTCCAGTTTTTATGGGCGTTGCACCACTGTCTCCGTCTAGCAGCATGGTCAACAATCACCAGTGGTTTGGGAATTGCAGATCTGCCATGAATACCCTGCTTGTGGATTTCGCGTCTGACTGTATTGAAGCTAACAGGGTTTGTAAGTACTGTATTCAGCTCAGCAGTGACTTTTGGAGCCGTGGTGATCTTCTGCTTGGTCACAATCCTACCCAATGTGCGTCTGTCTCTGTCACCCAACACACACTTGCGTCTACGCTGGTGCTTCGCTGATGCGTTTTTTTCCGGAAGTCTCGTAGGCAGTCATGATCTTCGAGACTGTGCCTCTTGATACACCAAACATTTCCGCTACTTTCGTCACGGAAGCTCTCACCTTACGCGCACCCACAATTTGCCCTCTTTGAAACTCTGTCAGCTCAGACATGATTCACGATAACTTGCACGGACTGGTCGCTGAACTGTAACTGGCACATCTGTCAGGTTGGCCAGGGTGTATACCTCGCAGGAAGTGCCAGTGAGCACAGCGCCACCTACCATTCAGATGCAAATCGTGTTTGAAATGGCTACCTTTTCTATACCAGGTGTTTCCATATTTTTATCCAGCCTCTGTACATGGAGTGGTCAAATGATGAAGCCCAGGGCTCCATATTGGTCTCCAGTGTCATAGAAGAACAAGATGAGTGTATGAAAGAAATTGGTGCGAATCATGTTTTCCGTGGATTATGTATAGAGTAGAACTCCAGAGTGTCAATTATTTTCTCGACGAAATGCATTAAAAAAATCTTTGTTGCCAGCTACCAAAATCGCACCAGTCTCATTAAAATGGCAGTCTCACATTGCTTCTTATATTTATTTTGCAAAAATTGGATGTAACAAAGACAACATGTTCAGCATTAAATTTCCTACAATGTTTTTTTGGGAATCTTCACCATTTTACCAAGCCGCTGTGGTCAGGTCCGTAGAGCATCCGATTGCCATCCTGGAGACCTGGGCTTAATTCTCGAGGTGGGTGACCTAAGATTGAAAATTTTCTGACCTTGTCCCCACATAAAGTGGCCCTGCGATTCACCCAGCTTCAAATAAATAGGCACCTGAGGGGAGGGGGTTAGAGGCGGCCGGAGTGTGGTACGGATCACATAATCTCCACAAATGGCCGATATTGTGAATGCGTGGACCTTGAAGGTTTGCTGCAATGTGCAAGGGGTAGTTTTGATGTGACATTTTAAATGCATGTAGGTATGTGCTGACTGCTTAACGTAACGTACTCTGAAGGTTCCAAGTTCGAACTGCCTCATTATGTATCTTCCATCATGAATTATTCATTTTCATATTTAAGATTTGAAACAACCTGATCCATTTCGAAAATATAAGCTTATTTCGGGAAGTTAAGTTTAATTTTCACAAAGGTAGTGGTTTGAAAAAGTTTCATTGGCATTCGTGCCTGAACCCAATGGGCCACAGGGTACCCTACTTGCTACAAAATAAGCCAATCTATTTTATATGGAAATATGCCAATCCACTCATTGTCAATGCAAGACTGATTCAAGATCGTTTTCCAAATGAACCACGGCTTGCACATAATCACCTCCAGTGATTTCATTGCACTGAATTTCAGGACCGTGGAGACAGGATGATACTGACGTTCTATTTTAGCACTCGGTTACACAGAACCGATACGTCACTCTCTCTTTTTTTCGGGTCGACCTAGCACCGAATCGGTGCAGGCGCGAACTGGATGGAACCTGATTCGCTGGTCGTGGGATTTGCAGCGTTAATTGGCTGACAGGTAATTGGGAATGGTGCCAGCTTCGCCAAATTCATTGATGGATTCGATCCTGACCAAACGTCCAGTGGCGAAGCATTATGAGGCGGACAAAGCCTGTTTTAGATAGAGCATGCTGTATTTTTGTCATCACAGTGGGCTAGGATCTTCTATTTTTTCTTGCTTTTTGTTGTGGTGCTGGAGAACACTTTCACCACGAAAATATTATCTAGAAAGTATGACATTTATTACAATATAAAGTGACAGTACTATAAAGTTTATATTGTCTAGGCTGTTCGGGAAAAAGGACTCAAGTCAAAAAATGAAAATTTTACAGTAGACAGTTTTGTGATGTTTATTATTTTAATACCAAACATTACAGAGATGATATACAGGTTGAATCACCAGTGTTTAGAATCATTGCTCAACATAAAATTACACGCACAATATTTTTGTTAATTGATTCCGTGGGACTTAGATGAAAGGAACAGAAAATCGTAGTTTGTGACTTGTGTGCTTTTTCCCCGAACACCCTAGATTTGTTCAGCTGTTTTTGGGCCAAGAAACGAGTTATGCATAAAATATATTCTTTTGAGACTAATAAAACTGAAATTTAATCAAGATTTTAGTGTTCTCTAGCGATTATATGCGAAACCTATTGAACACATATGATAAGCATTTTTTAAAATTAATAATATTTCCACTATAGATAATAAATATCTACAGTTAGATGTTAGGGAGAATTCACACCTAAGAGACTAGTGACATGCGACACGCGATACTAGAGTTACACACCGAAGAGACAAGATGCACGCGACACGCGGCAAGCGACACTTGTTTCTTTGCCCAATTTGCATGATGGTACAGATATAATTGCATTAATCACTTTATTAGTCATCCCAAAAGAACTTAACAGGAGACATTGTTGCATCTAAATCGTGTTTTAAAATTTGTGCAAGTTATTAAAACTCGGGAAAGGCATATATTGCGCATGAGAAACGAAGAAATAATATTATGCACTAACCTCAAACGGTATACGCTAGACTTTGCAGCCTGAATAAAGGGAATACCTAAATACTAGAGAAATGGTTCTCAACCTTCGTGAAACATGTCACGGTATTTTTGTTTAAGTCAATGCCCTTATCCCAATAATTTCCCTCGTAAATCTTTATAGCATTTAAGATTTTATGCATGAATTAACATGTACCTATGAAACTATTCATAAATAAATGTTAAGATAATCATAAGGAGTAATAATAATTTGATTACGTGTGTAGGATTTTTGACAAAAATAAAAATATGGATGACGAAGTGGTAACGTCGTCTCCTTGTAATTAAGTGATCCAGAGTTCGATAACCGGTGGAGGCACATAGTGGCGTGGGTCCCACTTTAAACTGTAGGTCGAGTCCTGATGAGTGCATAAAATGGACTTAAAGAACGAAAATTTACAACTCAAATCTGATGTTGGGATGATGATAGTTGTCAACTATTTTCAGCAGAACATTTCGCAGCTCAGTATAGTTGAAACGAGGGCACGGTATCGGGTCGCGGCCCGGCAATTGAGAAACAATGCACTAGAGTACTTTACCATGTTGACTGATCTATTTTAGATTAAAGTGCCTCAATATGCTGGCTATTTCAAATAAAAGCAGTTACGTTGTAACTGGCGAAAATACGGCCTCTACACGATGTTGACAGCCGATATCTGCATCAAAAAACCTGATAAAGCTAAAAGATCGTTGTGTTTAAATCTTAAAACATTGTACATATCGATACGTTATAATATCAACAAATTTGAGCTTCAAACACATTGTAAGGCCTCCAGCTGGGCTCACTTCTAGAGTCTAAATATAGTTCGCTGGAGTGAAGCATCACTGCGCTTACGCGAACAACAAATTGAGGCGACAAGATGCACGGTATTGAGAAAACGGCACAGTCCGAGAGACACGTAAGCGACATGCGATACGTACATCTTGCCGTGTCTCTTGGATTCCAAAGGTTGCATTGATTACTGAGGGTTCGTTTCCAAGGGACACGTGTCTCGTGTCGCAAGTCGCGTGTCTCTTTGGTGTGAATTCTGCCTAAGAGGGTGATCTTTTCTGCAGGCAGTGAAATATGAGCCTCTCTTCCAGGTGAGAACTGATAACAGATCTTCGGTAGATTAGAAGGCTGTTAAACATTTTAGTACATATCGAGTTTGCTCAGAACGGATAAAATCAAAGATATTAATAAACACGAGTTTCGAATGAGGTACTGTAGTTATCGTGCTACTTACATAAGCGAATTCTTGGAAATTTTTGTAACTCATATTCTCGTATGTTATTTCTTTAAATCCTTAAAGGGCCTCCCCGGTGGCGCAGTGGTAGCGTTGTCGCCTTGTAATCAAGGGGTCCCGGGTTCGATACCCGGTGGAGGCACATAGTGTTTCGGATTCAACATTAAACTGTAGGTCCAGTCCCGATTAGCCTTACTATGCACAAAGGGGACTTAAAACATCAACTCAACTCTTTAAATCCTTAACCGAGTTTGTTATTTCTAGTCAAGGGCAAATAGAGTTGAGAAAAATTACAGAACTATAAACTGTAGATTTGTATGAAGAAAAGTTAACATGAAGCTTGAAAAGAATGAATAGACAACTGATTTTTTCTGGTGGTACGCACCGGTACACCGTACCGGAACCTTATTGTAGGGGAGAGTATATTTAACGATGCTTGAGTGTAACGAAGGAAATGTCTGTGCAACTACATAGATATACCATCATTTACGAACATGTAGCACAATATTGTGTCTAATTCTTATAATGAACAGAGTAACAAAAATAAAACCAAACCTTTCTACCTTGAAGAAAAAAACACTATCTGTATCGTGAGAGCGTAAATGCACGTATAGAATGCAGAGCGAGCAGCGATATTGTAGCGCTGTAAGAGGGGAGGAAAGGAGGGAGGGAGCGTGGCAGAAGATGTCGGCGGTCGCGTTCGTGCAGCGGAAAATTTCTCATCATCTGATTCGTGAGTAACAGGGCAGGGTGGCATTGTAACCTTTGCAAAACTAGCAGGTGGTTCTGTGAAAATGAAGTCGCCTTCCCCCCGCAGTATTTTATTCCTGATCCACGAAAACGATTCTCCAACTCCTGCCCTACTGCTTACTGGCCTTGAGGTGCAGTGCGCAGGCCCAAAGGTCACACCGCACCGAGGTCTCGATAGCCTCCGCAGATACAAACGATTTGCTCAAGTATGTTGTATCGTATTATAATACGCAATTTATGACGTAGTAATTGGATCATTCTTAATAGCATTGAGCAACTCAATCTTCACGATGTCCAAAAAAGTTGAGTCCACTTCTCGCTCAGATGGGCCATTCAGGACATACCTACACTATTTTTCTGGAATAAGTGGAGCAAGGACGCGCATAATGGCAGAGAAGATGAGAAAACAAGTGGGCGGAGCAAAGCAATGCGCGCTGCTGCAAACGACTGATAACTCCAGCCGAATTTTCCCCTCCGTGCACCCATTTCCCCTTTCACGTGTTCATTGGTCGAGACCTATCGAGCTCCTTACGTACATGATTTGTTTTCTTTCGCTTGCTCCATACATTCCCGGGACAGAGTGTAGAGAAGTGGTTCCCAAAGTGTGTCAATGTTATGTACCAATGTTTTCACTGAAGTGACACTTACTTCTTAGTCTACACGTGGCAAATACAACCAATGATATGATTGATAGAAATATGTGCTTATTTAGTGCTTTTTACATATAAAATGTTTCTGAATTTGAAATATGTGTTATTTTTTAACTTAAGGCAACAAACTAACCACACTAGCTTAGCTTTTCAAGTGTTAGGTAGGCCTACATTCTGACTTGGGCTCCGCGGAAAAATCTTTCAGCCGGCGTGTGGCCCGTCTTTATCGCAGTGAACCCTCTGTTGCCGCATTAACCCACGAAGAAACTTGCGGTCAAACAACCAATTATGCCTACTGCTTGGGCAAGAAACGGCAACCTTTAAGGTCCCTCCTCCCCGAAGCAGCCAGCAGGGAAACAGGATATTGTCCAACTAACCTTTCTGCGCAGTGAATGAACATGGGTTCTAACGCCGATTCCACTGCAAGGGCGCCGTGGAACGAAATAGTTTGGGATCTTCTGGTGTAGAGTTTAAATTGGGATCCGAACCAGTCTGCAATGTGCTTCCACCGGGAATCGAACCTGGCACCTCTTGGTTAAAAGGTCTCAGCTGAGGATGTCCGATCTTTCTTTAACAACAGCTTTTTGTTCTTTTTGTAAAAATACATGCACTAATCCATAAGCGTTCATAGACGTGCCATTGGTACGCTTAATGCATGAGGAATTTCGATTTCCTCTTTAAAATGACCACCAATCAATTGTCAGTAATGCAAGATACTGACAAAGCGAAATCAAGCCAATGAAACACAGGGAAAATGTTCACTCAGAGTCTCAACAACCTGTAACATGAAAGGAATCGCAGAACATTCCCTAAATAGACCTGAATGGATTCTTGCATGCCATGTTAAAAAGTTTCGGAGACCTTGGAGTTTATCAAACTTCCAAAAGTTACTGACAATATACACGCAGCACGAAATGTGAATTTACTGATACGATAACACGGCTCGCTTTAAACATGCTCTGAAAGACCACAAAAAGTTTCGCTTTCAGGAAACAAAACAAAGAAAAAGTACAAATCGTGAATTATTTAGCGTTTTCCACGTGAAAGGAAACAACAGGTCTCATATAACTCTGGATAATACATTTAGGGGAAGATAAAGGTATTTAATGAAATATCCTAACATCTGTTCTATTTTTAAGTCGCTGTACACTTATGTGGAGTTCGTGGATTATGCAAAACCGTAGAGAAAGTTGAAAAGATTCTCTCTGGCTATCGATCCGGTGAGTTGTGGAAAAGATTCCAAGCTTTCGAGAGATAATGTTACTCTCATCTTCCCCTAACATCTGCTCTGAATATGAGAGTGAAGTTAGCTCTCAAAAGCTTGGAATCTTTTCCACAACTCGCCTGGTCGATAGCCAGAGAGAATCTTCTCATCACTTGTCGCCAGGAAAGCTTCAAGACTTAAGTCATAGAGAAAGTGTTGATCGGTTGTTAGGTTCTATGACTTCACTTAGTTCTATCCTGAGGTTAACCTAAACAGGATAAAAAGAGCAGGAAAGGATAAAAATAATGAGAAGATTCGTCGTGGCCTTCGTTAAAGATTCATTCCAAACAATATAACGCAATGCCCATAACCGTGTCGTTGAAGTCCTGATTCGAACGCCAGTTCGGTATCTTTGACATAGCTAGAGAGGAAGTCGATCGGACGCGTATCTGGTTTCAAGCCAACACCTATTTTTCTGAGAAGCGCTGCTGTCACTTTCACCTGCAGTGTTTAGACATCCATTCATTCACTGCGAAGTTTCACTCCCAAAGTCTCCACACTGTATAACAAAATAGGACAACACAATAATACAACATAACAAAGATAAAGAACCCACAACCTCACTTTAAGTAAACTGTAAATAATCTGAATTAACAACATCTTATTTACTCCACGTGGACTTGACAAGAGCTATCCGTTTCTAAAACGGACGCTACTTGTGTAAGAGATTTAAGAGGGGAATATACTGACCTCCACGCTTACGTGGCGGATGGTAACAGAGGGGACTGATCTTTCGGAACTTTTTGAAGTAAAGTGAAGTTCGAATCAGGATTTCAACTTTACCATATCATATCACACGAATGCGCTTGACTTGAATATAACAGCTGATGATTCATTTCAAGCTTCGAGGTACGTTAGGTCTTCTTTCTGCGCATGCGCAGTGCTACGACGTGATCTACTGCGCATACCTTACGTTGTGCTTTGATCTGCGAAGGCGCAGGACGCTACGACGCATCTCACTGCGCACCATCTACCTGGTCTAGTTCTAGTAATGCGCTTCCCTAGCTATGCTACACGTTATTCGCGTTTTCCTTTCAAGTAGTTACCTAGTATCCCAAAAAAAAGTCGAGAAACTTAAATAGCATTTTCGAGCTCTATCTACTTTCCCAATCACTCGCATGACATGAACATATATCAGGCATTTGGACCTGTTCTCACCCTTGCCATCGTCTTCGTTTAATGTTTGCAAAGACAGAAGACCGTGAAGACAAACACAAGACGAACAACATCCGATAACATCTGTATAATCGTCGCTCATATCTGCACAAAGACAGAAAATCGTTTCTTGAAACACTTGCCACTGTCCTTGAAAGCTGAGTGCATTGATTGTAACGTCATAATTAAGCGTTCTCATTAATTTGTTTCCAAAGTATGCCACGCGACGATCAATTCCAATCCGTTTCACTACTCTTTAGCTTCGAATATAGTCATAGCCGTGTTATCTTTATCGACAATCCGCCAATATGTCATTCCATACAGACTGAGACACGTTTTTATAGGTAATGAAGAATCTACGGCATATTCTCCCTGCCAATGTTGTTATCTCCCGTGAACGCTGCCCCATATTAAATATAGTTAGTTACCATAGCTACTTTTAGTTACTTGCATATTTGTCTATATTTTCTCGGTTTACGTTTGGAGTTATAATTTTGAGTTTACTTTCGTATGTAGTATCAGTAGCGATGTTTAAGCAACATACTAGTACTCGGAAGATCGAAGGTTCACATCTCGGGGACGACTATTCTGATCGAGGTAGATAGAGATTTCTGCGCCCGCGATAAGAATAGACCCTGACCCCACCCCCACTTGGAACAAATATTATTATCCTAATTTACACTTCTTTTTTTCATTTTCGCAGGCAAACAATAACGCAGTATACCAAAATCCCTCTACAAGGAACAACCTTTTGATTCAGACTGTTACAAAGGTAAGTAAGTTTAAAATTCACATTTATAATTATAAACTTCTTTGTTCTATGGATAGGTGAGATTGAGATTGAGGTGCTGGGGTGTAAGGGGTGACCTTCCACGTAGGCACCCAAAAGTCAACCTCACTTCCACGTAGTGCACCCTGGGCTAAAGACTAACGAGGCTCTGGCGACTGGCACTATGGCCAGTATAATTTCGTGAGTGTTGTCCTGTTTGTTGTCCTTGTGTGTGCTGAGTGCCCGTTTACGGCCTCAGCTTTTAACAGAAGTCAGAACATTTTAACATTTTTAGTTATGCAACGCTAGAGTTGTTATTTGTAATGATAAGGGGCTGGCCCCCGTATAATGTGACGCGAGCAAAATAGCCTAAGTGCTGACGCTCCCAAAATTTTAAATTCAAATCAAATCGAGATTGAGGTGCTAAGCAATGCACTGGGTACAATTATTCCAGGATACACACAATTACTATAGCTCGTTTCTAGTCTAGCGCCCAATAAGCTGCCAAGGGAAGTGGGGAGCGGGGAAGCGATCAAACCAGCGCGATAAGAAACGTAGCAGCCAGTAGAACGAGGTTCACGTAGCACCTTTTCCCGCCGCATCGTGTCTCTCGGTGCAACTACTGTTGTCTGGTTGGTCTGCCTCGTAATCCCCGCTCCCTTGCAAGAACTAGGACCGGCCGCTGTAAGAGTGGAAAAGACCTTTAACAAGCAATGTGAATAGAACGACATTATAAAAATGACGCGGGTGCTTTATACACATACTGTATTATATATACCAAGACGAAGTATTACTTTTTAGGAGACTATTAACAAGAGCCCGACCCTGTGGCCGAGTGATGTCGACCTTCGTGGCGAAGTGGTTAGCAGAGCGCGCTACAACGCCAGGGGTTCTGGGTTCGAGTCCCGGGTAAGGCATGGGTATTTGTGTTCGTCCAGTTGATAAGAAACAAAGAAAATGTAAGAATTGAAAAGTGTAAAAGTGAGAAAAAGAGTGAATGGTGGGGGATACCTCCGTGTAGGGGGTATTTCCTTTTTTTTTTTAAAAAAAAAAGGAGTGGTTAGCACATCGCGCTGCGACGCCAAGGGTCCCGGGTTCGAATCCCGGTCGGGCTTGGTTGTTTGTGAATGTCCATTCATCAATTTCATCATTTCATCACTCATCCCCATCTTCGCAAATTAGCCAAGAGGCACAAAACGCGAAGTAAAATAAATTAAATCAAATCAAATACATTTTATGTTTCATTTATATTTTCAAGTAAAAGAAAAAAAAATATGTGACTCTTTTCCAAATGATTATGATTGAGAGCACAACCAGTTAGACATTTTTCAAAGCTATTTCTTTTCAAGCTGATAATAGTACAAACATAAACGCCGGTTGGTCTCTTTTAGGTCCATTACCAAGTTACTCTGAGATTTTCATCATCCCTCCAGACGAACACTCGATATTCCATTTCTGTTTTCATTTTTCGGTTTTATACAAATGGACACATGACAGACTTACTTTAGTTCCATTGCAATATGAATATTGTAGGGTTGTCGAAAGCCGATTTTTTTTAAAAGAAATTGATTTCAATTTAGCACCTCGGGTTTTCAAATATGGTTATATGTACACAAAGCATCAGAGATTGAGGACTGCTTATAGTAAATTTTGGATGTTTGATTTAGATTTATCTCATATTGGGAACCGGAAGAACTTCCACAGGAAGTACACTTTTGACATCACACCTTCACACACAGTTAGATTTTGATGAATCATACTGATTCTCCAAATGATTATATTCGAATATAATTTCATATTTGAAAATCTTTCTTGTCTTTTAACTGTGCTTGTTGAGAGGTACGATGGAAGTGTTTCCCTTCCAACAATGGCATGGTGTAGTCTTTCCCCCTAAAATAGAATAACATCAGCTCTCTACTATCATAATTTCCCTTCTCCGATTTTACCTACTTCACTACACCTGAAAAATTCCTCTTTGTTAATTTGTATTTATATGTTTGTTATTTAGAGTCGCTTTTCTGCCAATTTTCGCTAATCGCGACGATGAGAATAAGAAATTGCATGGTGAAAACCATTCAGGGACACTCACAAAGAGCACGTATGAGCAGATTGGAATTCGAACCCAGTAACTTCGGTGTAAAGATCGAAAGTCGACCTTAAAACGATAGGGCGGCCCGAAGTTTCCCCTTTTCCATTTTTTTAATTTTTTTTGCTCGTTCGGAGGGGAGGGGGGCGACTTCTGCCCCGGTGATGGAAATGAACGTCCCTTTCAATCATTCTTCATAACATTCTCGGTGTCGATGTTAAGGTAAACTTAGAAATAGGTGACGCTAAGTATTATGTGCATGCCATAATGTAAAATCAGGACTCAAGTGATCGAATTTCGACCCATGCTACAAAAGTTGTTTTTTTTTATGCAAAAAGAAAATAATGAACTTTAAGGCAACTGCACATCTATTTAAGAGCAAGTCAGGCCGAGAAAGTTTCACGCCCTATCTGGCATAATCTACCGAACATCCAAATGAAACCGGCTGAGAGAGAGATAGGGAGAGAAAGAAGCCAGCTTAATATTTGTAGATGAGCCAAAGAGTAGGAAGGGGGACTGCAGAAAGCAAGGCTCGGACAACCAGAAGCACATGTAAATTCCACATTTGAATTTTCATGAGCGGGGCTTCCCCCAACTCTCGCGCAAGATGCCCCCGCCCCCACTTGCTCCCCCGCGTACGCCACAGCTCTGCGGCTTGTGTTCATAAATACCGGCTTCGCTGCAATTTCTGCTCCACGCTCTTTTGACTGCTTGGACTGATATAGCAAACCCTGGCTGCCTTTTCGTTCTCGTCTACGGTATGCAAATCCATTGCTGTATTCCTTGAAGCACCCTCTCTCACCCCACCCCTTCTCCACAGCCGTTTTCTCTTCGCACCTAATCAAACTGAAAATCTGTTTTTCAGCTTTTCACGCAAGCAAACTGTGAGCGCTTCAATTGGTTGGTTTGCAACGGTGCTCCTTCGCACGCGAAACAGAATTATGACGTGAGTGTTAAAGAACAGTTACCTTAGTTTGATGTTTTTGTTTATTTTACTTCGCTTTTCTTCCACTTTTGGCTAATCGCGAAGACGAGGATGGCTGATATGAGTTCAGAGCAAAAATGTGGTAACTATACTTTTAGTGGAGATGTAGTTACATGTAAAACTAAGTACTCTTAAGTATCAGTATTTCAGTGCTAGAAGTAAATAACACCTTAGTTTCAAATTCTTGCTCCTAGAGGCACCACCATCTTTGTGCTCCAACAGCTAAACATACTACTAAGTTGTTAAAATGTACTTTTTTTTCTCAAAACCGTCTTGATTGAAGTTACGTCACTTGTGCTCTGAACCCGTCATATGACGAAATTGAGGAAGTGACACTCACGAAGACAAGATTCGAATCCGGGACTCCTGGCGTCGTAGCATCCTGTGCTGACCATTCTGCCACGGAGGTCGGAGAGTTTTATTTGAAAATAATATTGTACGAACTTTCATTTGTCACTTTGTTCTTTTCCGTCACTTTCCCACCCCTTTGAGGTTATTCAAGAGGATAAAAGCGATTGGTGTAAGAAGAAAACAGGTGACTGAAAGAAGAAAATTGCATGCTTTCCCGAGGAATCGAACATGAGATGCGTTTCGAGACTCTGTCGCCATACAAAGCCAACATACTTTTGCAACGTGTAGATAGCATCCGGACAAACAACTTTTAATGGTTATGTTTTGGTCATTAATGTCTTGCGGCTGCGGTATGTGTTAACTACTGTTACAAGCCTGTTGTGGATTCAAACCTAGGACCCTTGGATAACTAAGTGTTTAAAATACATGCACCTATCTACTTATATCTGTGTGTGTAGTTATGTATCTATGTATGCATGTGAGTGTGTATGTGAAGTTTGTTTTAAGAGCACTTTATGTATATAGTCTAATCTAGACTAGACCTTCAGCTTAAAGTAGGTATCGATTTACTTTGTGCCTCCACCGGGTATCGAACCGTGAATCCCATGATTGGAAGATCACTACATTAGCACTACGTCATAGAGAAGATTCTATCTATATATGTGACACAGACGGTATATAAGTTAACTTTTGGCGCACTGAAATCAGTTACGGATTTAGATTTAAATCTCACAAGGCAGTGAAATATAATATCATGACAAGATAAACAAATAATACAAAGTAACGACATGCTACCCTGCCTGTCATTTTTTCGTAGGTTTACTCAACCTCCAGGCAAATGCTGAGATGGCATATTCAACGAAGAACATTGGTCTTTCCATTCTCCAATATATATCCTTTTCACTCCCTAGTGCAATGCAACAAATACACGTTCAATAAGTCAACAGTAACTATTAACGTTAAAAGTTAAGTAAGTCAACAATGCTCATCTGTAAAAGGTAACAGTCGAATCTTACGACACATAACCTGGGACATTCGTTAGGCAAAATCTGTAACGAAGTATAACCTAAAGCAGAATTTACGTGTTGTTCTGATCTCAGAAAGACAGTTTCCATTCAATAAACGTTGAAAGAAAATCCAATCCGGCTGATCTGAGCATATCTTGAGAGGCCTGTTTATTGCCCATAAAATTGCCAGTCAAAGACGACAACAATGACAGCACAAATAGGAAGTGGGCAATTTTTATTAAGAGAATGAAGTGAACGAAGTAGGGCATCGTTAAAAGTTAATGTTCTTGGAACAAAGAAGTTGTTCTCTATTCATTTACAACCTCTTCCTTACTTCTTTCTTACATTTTTTTTCATTCTTTTGGGTCGTTAGCAACTTAAAATCTTATCGCTTGTCGGCATATCATTTAGAAAATTCTCGACAAACAGAAACTCATAAAAGTCCTTGGTATTTGAAAGAAGAAATTGTTTGTGTGAAATATACCATATTACTGAGCTTTTATGATCTAAACGTACTTAACATTTCCCTGTCCCTTGCGTCATTATTAGTATTATTACTTTAAAAAAAACTGAATCCATAAAAGCATTTTTTGCGAGGCGAATAAATTAACTCGAGTTAAGTTCTATGAACTTTACTTACGTTTAGTACATTGCCAAATACAAAGGCTTCATCTGTAAATAACTTGAGACAAGCAGTTGAGACTTGTGTTTACTTTTAAGAGAGGGATACCCTAGCGCCTTTTCACAATTCAGTCCTATACCTAACCACGTTTGCAGCTTGTATGAGATTAGAATGACTAAACATTGAAATGAGAAAGTGTACAAAAAAAATCGGTATGCCGTTTTCACAAAATATATGTATCACACTAAAATTATTATTATTATTTAAAGTAAACATAATATTTGAGAATGTGTGTCGCTTCGGAATTATGCACAATCTGGCCTAACCTTTACTTCACATTATTATTCGTATTAATACTAATAATGTTGTTGGAATAATTAAAATATATTTTAATTCATAGACAGGACGATATCTTGGAACATTTGCATTTGAGACCATACTTCTGTTGAAGGTAAATATACCAGGGTGATCAAAAAAATGTATACACGCTTTAAAATGGAATAGCTGCTATATTATTTTGAGTATTACAACAATACAACGGGAAAAGTTACAACATAGACATAGTTTCTGCGTGCAATTACAATAAGTGCTCAAACGGCAAACCACCACCAACCTGCAAACACCTTGGCACACGAAACGATGCTATACATTCCTGATGACATGTTCCAGAGTAGCCACAGGGATTGCTGCACAAGCCATTTCAATTTCATGGCCTAGGTCCACTAGTGACCGTGGTTTCTTACTGTTCACTACGTCTTTCACAGTTATGCCTCCATTGTCGTTGCACTTCACAGACATTTTCAAATTTTCAATACCACTTCAGAATGTATTTTTGCGCCTTGAATGACAGCCTTGTTTACGCCATCGCTGCACTTTCTCAACATAATGCATCGCATCGCATCGCGTCGCTGAACACTAACGCTATCTGTTGGTGATTGTGAACGATAGTACTACTCGTTGAACCCGTAGCCAACGTGAATTGAAGCGACGCATGTATGACATGCTTTTAAAGTGTGTATACATTTTTTTTAACACATATATATGAAATAGAGGAGAGAGGGAGTCTCCGGAGGACCAACATTATTCTTCCTGTGTTTGCTGTTACGTTTTACTAGAGTTGACGAGCTGTATCCTTGCGGGTGAACTCTGACCAAGTCCGGCTGCGAAATACCAAACGGAAGTGTCTACAGACTACTTTAGTCACTTCACCACATTCTTATCTTAATTTCTAAGAGCTGTCGACCATCTAAACGGTGAGTAAATGGCAACTAAGGAAATCTCTCTCTCTCTCTCTCTCTCTCTCTCTCTCTCTCCCTCTTTCTGCGCAGAGTAGCCACGTTCACCCGCAAGGATACAGATCGCCATCTCTAATGGATACGATGAGGATGAATAATGATAGTATCAACTTATGATGGGCACTCACAAAGTAACATCCATGCCCAGCCCAGGACTCGAACTAAAAGTATAGCCGGCCTCTATAGCGAAGTGGTTACCACACTGCGCTACGACGCCCGAGGTCCCGGGTTCGAATCCAGGTCTGGGAATGGGTGTTCCTTGTATGTCCCTTTATCAATTTCATAATATCATCACTCATTCTCATCTTCGCGGTTAGCCAAAAGTGGCAGAAATGCGAAGTAAAATAAACCAAATCAATCAATCAACGCAAAATATATATAGTGACTAAATCGTGTGTCGAAGCTCCGAGGTGGCTCTCCATTATTGCGGGATTACAAGATGAATCCATTTTCAGTGACATATGATGGAGAAGCAGCAATGTAAAACTGCACACTTACATAGCTTGTATAGTGTAGGATAACGTGACGTAATCACAGCATAAAGAGTAGATTTAATTAAGTGCTCTGTCCTCGAAGGTTACAAACGACACACATATAATGTTCCCAGCTTTCAGCGCTATGAACTACAGTGGAAAATAAACAATTAATCAATGAACTAACACGGTAAGGCCTTGTACACAAGTCAATTAATCAGATATAGAGTAGACTTTTAACATTATGTATGCATGTTAATATGTGCATACACACAAATCTACAAGCACAAACATGCATAGACATATAATCCTAACGTGCCTATAATTAACAACCACATGTATATTAACGGTCATTTATATAGAAAATGAAGATTGGAAAACATTCTAAATACATATCAAAATGTAATTAATTTTGCAATACGCATATACAAACGAATAGACCCTAGATTGCTGCAGTGATAGGATTTCCCTCGAGCGCCAAATAGTTCACACGGAAGTCACTAGATACCATACGGAATTAGAACTTCTTCGCTCGAGGAAATAACGCTCGAACAGGCAAAACAAGCGATATACGTGCCAAGCCCAGTGGTACACGTATAAGTGTAATTTGTCTGTGGGAGTGAGCCCTGAAATTTGGATCGTGAGGTGAAAGACGCAGGGAAATTGAAACTTAAGTGAACATAGCCATCATCTCCATGTTAGCTTATCTTACCAATATACACTGCAGCACGCAGGATATCTTTTTTCGAGGGAGCTGAAATTGTAAACGTAGATCATACATAGCTGCCTTCTAGGGGGTGGCATTAACAATAAGATATGTCGTATATTTTGAACGTTCCACTCTCAAAAATGGAAATCGGGGTTCATTTTAAGAGGAGTTTGCCTTTACCCGAGTTCTTTTCTGCTTTTGTTTGAAAATGTTGATTTTTCAAAATGTTGAAGGGGGTTGTAACATCATCAGCCCTCCCTCTGCGTACGCCAGTGGTGATATATGAAAATGAAATAGATGATTGTGGTCTTAAACTGCCAGAACGGATATTTTACACACATGTGTGTAGGATTATTGTCAAATTAAATATCTATTTCATTGCAAACCCTCGAGGTTAGCATGCTCGATCGTCGGAATCTGGAATGAATACGAGAAAGCGAAAGTTGTCCCATGCAGTACTATATTAGACCCCTTGTAAACTCCTAGTTAACCTATTATACACTGTAGTACTATATGTAGGGGCTGGCCAACGTATCTGCACATCAATTCCATTCCATTATTTTTACATAGCCCCTTTCAATATTTTTAATACTTTTTTTCGCACTAATGTTTTTAAATCCAAATATATCTTTTCCATATCATATATTTCCCACGTTTTTATTATGGCAGGATAAACGTTTAATATTCTGGAAGTTATTGAATAATTGCGCACAATTGTAATGCCAGACCAGATCAGTGGATGCCAGAGAATTTTTATCAGTTAATCGAAAGAGCTGCAAGGAGTTTCTGCCTCGGTTGTAATGGCTGTTTAAGATTATCTCTCATATTTTTCATTTTTGTCATTCTTTCTTCCTATCCTCATATATTTCTCTATCCCTCTTCCTGTCTTCTCTCCATCTTTTTCACACGCTCCTGTCCCTTCTTCTTTATTTTTTCTCTGTTTTTATCTATTTTATTGTTCTCAATTTTCTTCTACCTTTCTAGGTAGCCTATATATTTCCCTCTTACTCTCCTACTATTTCTTTCTGTTTGCAATTCTCTCTGTTTATCTCTGTGCCTATGAATGCTATTGAAACTTTCTCACCTAGTCGGCCGATTCTTGACGGTGTACATTGCCCCTCCTTGACACACGGCCAGAACCAGCAATGAAAATGAGAGGTCAAAAGACCTACTTTTACGACACTCGAGTGGGGTTAACATATTTATGACTTGCTCGTGTCGCCCTCGAACCCTCTTCAAGCACGCACTGCATTTCAAAGTTTATATGACTACATTTTATCCCAAGAGATGACCTTCATTCGTTGCGAGTTTCTTTTCTTAATCTCCGACAATATAGCCTAGGCAAAGATTTGAAAATATCGAGATCTTGAAGAGCACGAAACATGAAAAATTGATTTTTCGTCCGGCATCTTAAATGATTCAAATCCAAAACTATTCCCCGTCCAAGGAAAAAAGTTAACTGAAACGCAACCGCATGATATGCTATAAGTCGTTGCTTACCAATTAGTTCGCCTATAGATATATTGCTTGTAGGCTATTCTAATAAATCATCAAATTATGTCACTCAACATTACTAAATAGCTTACTTGAATTGTATGGTTTTATGTCACGCACTATATTCGTAGGTGTAACATTCTTGTGCAACAGCTCTCATGGGTCACATGCATTAATTACATTGACTTCATTCTTTCAGTGGACAGAAAATAGTCCGGCTTTGACAGCTGTCGTAAAATTCTCTACAACCCCCCTTCATTAGCCTTTCCTCAGCACTCTAACACAAGATTCTGTTGTCACATTTTACGATAATTCTGTTCCTAACACTCGTACGAGTTTCGTTCCCTACGCTCCAAACACATACTTTATACTCTGTTCCAGTAGTGTGTGGATTAAGCGAACGGAGAAAACACGGCCTCTGCACAAGAAGTGACTCAAGAGGGCTCCACCAATGCAATGAACGCATGAGAAGGAGAGTGATTGCATGGAGCAGGCAACGCGACCTCAGCCACCAGCCCTTTGCAGCAGTGTCTACTGCTTTCCTCCGTCCATTCGCTTATCCCCTTTTTTGCCGTTGTGTGTGGCCTTTGATTACAGACTCCTGGGGCAGATTACAGTTACACATTTTGAGAAATCAAATGGCGAATGTATCAGCGTTCATTGTTGCACAAAATATGATCTGGGTCTCAGATTTCATGCTGCGGTCTTTCTTAATATTGAATAAATTCAAAGGAGCGATACTCTCTTTTAATTAAAAAAAAAGTATTATATTGATAAAACACACTGGTATTTAAAACTACTTGAACTCTTTCACAGAGTGACAGTACGCAGCATGGCTTAAAAACTTGGAGACTGATTGATTGATTGAGTTGGTGTTTTAAGTCCAAGAAAGCACACAAAGGCTAATCGGGACTGGACCTACAGTTTAAAGTGGGATCTGAACCATTATGTGCCTCCACCGGGAATAGAATCCAAAAATCCTTCATAACAAGGCGACGACGCTACACTGCGCCATTGTGGAGGCGCAAAAACGTATTTAATACAGTGCAATATGTAAGGTGCTGGTAGTTTAGTGATATTCCCAAAGATACGAGGGTCACTATTTATATTTTGAGCCTTGGCAACACTGATTGAAGTTAGGCGCGATTTGATGTTTGCACGGAATCGTCTGGCATTATTGACCATAACGTACTTCAAATGTTTTGTCAATAGCTTCATTTGTGTTGTTTATGTTGCCTTGGAGATTCCGCGACAACAATAAAATGGAATTAACTCGTGAACATTTTCGTGCGATGATTTTTTACGATTTTCGACGTGGATTATCAAGACAAGAGTGCATCGATCAACTTACTTCCACATTTGGCGATGAAGCCCCATCCTTTGCCACTGTGAAACACTGGTATAACGAATTTAATCGTGGCCGCCATTCGCTTACCGACGAGATTCGCGAAGGTCGTCCAAAATCAGTTGTTGTTCAAGAAAACATTGATGCTGTGCAAAACCTAATACTGCAAGATCGTCATGTGACATACTGTGAGATTGAGGCAACCATAGGCATTAGTTCCACCAGCATATATAAAATATTACATGATCATTTAGCTGTGAGAAAGATATGTTCTCGTTGGATCCCACACAATTTGACAAAAACTCAAAAAGACGCTCGCGTCAATTGGTGCAAACAAATGCTCAATAAATACAATCGTGGTGCTTCAAAAGACGTATATAAGATTGTAACAGGTGACGAATCATGGATATATGCATATGAGCCGGAACGTAAACAGCAGTCGACTGTATGGGTGTTTCAAGATGAACCCAATCCAACAAAAGTTGTTCGCGCTCGAAGCACATCGAAACAAATGGTCGCCTGTTTTTTCTGGAACACTGGTCATGTGGCAACTGTGCCTTTAGAGGAACGTAGAACGGTCAACTCTGAATGGTACACAACAATTTGTTTGCCAGAGGTCTTCGGTCAAATACGGAAAACAAACAAACGCCGTCGGATCATTCTTCATCAAGACAATGCCAGCTATCACACATCTCGTCTAACAACCGACTTTATGAACAGTCAAAAAATAGAATTGATGGGTCATCCGCCGTACAGTCCTGATTTGGCACCCAATGACTTCTTCTTGTTCCCGAATGTCAAGAATAAATTGCGTGGACCACGATTTTCGTCGGCGGAAGACGCCGTTGAT
The DNA here is from genome assembly GCF_977018435.1 of Lepisma saccharinum. Lineage (NCBI taxonomy): Eukaryota > Metazoa > Arthropoda > Insecta > Zygentoma > Lepismatidae > Lepisma > Lepisma saccharinum. The sequence goes on along the minus strand of NC_139231.1, from coordinate 92,058,467 downwards.
GCGTTCAAAAACCATATTATGGAGGTGTCTCAAGAAGATTGGAAAAACTGCTTTGACAAATGGTTCGAGCGAATGCAAAAGTGTATTGACCATAAAGGAGAATACTTCGAAAAACAATAAAGCAGTTTTCAATGCCAAATTCCTGTTTTTTCATTGTTAGGCTCAAAATATAAATAGTGACCCTCGTATCTCTATAATTAGAGTATTTTCCCCATCCAAGAAGTTTAGGCAATACACTTGCATCGTGTTGACGGAGAACAAAGTACCCTCTGAAAGTAAATATATATAAATAATGCATCTATGTTGTTTATGAACCCGAATACAATATAATGTAGAAAGCACCTTTCCACAAGTTAAAATGAAAAAATGAAATTGATATAATCGGTCATGGTCTAGAGATGTGTGTGATTTCCGCCCTCACAAGGAAGTGTTGTTTTTGTAATTGGTTTGATATGGTTTTAAAAGTTCCGGAACTGGTTGAAAGCACGTGGAATGGAAAATTTGATTCTTTCAGATAATATCACCTACCAATTTCTAAAGGGTTCAAGGATGAACTTCACCTTGGAATAGTTATTGAAGAGCCAATCTACTATCCTTGGAGTTATTGTGGAAAGGGAAAAATGTGTGTGTGTGTATATCTGTGACAATATTGTCTCATAAATATGATCATTGTAAGTGTGGATAAATTGCTATATTTCTGGGATTCCCCGATGTTATCATGGTAAAGCTATCACCTTGTAATGAAAGGGGCTTGGTTCGCACATTCGTTGCTTTCCAGGGCCCTCCCAGGTGGCGTAGTGTTAACGCCATCGCCTTGTAATTAAGTGGTCCCGGGGTTAGATACACATACACATTGCACATTGCACAGTGGTTTTGATCCCACTTTAAACTGTAGGTCCAGTCCCGATTAGCCTATCTGTGCATAAAACGGACTTACAACAACAATTCAATTCGTTACACCCCAATTGCTTCATGAGCACGTGGAGGTAGAATTGTCGCTTACCGTTCCATGCATCCACTTGGGAAAAATAATAGCCAAGCAGGTAAAGAGTGTGCAAAGTTTGCTTCGGAATAGTTCAGCGCCCGAACACAGATGGCAGCAGCGAACGTATGACACTGCTCTGCATATGAGATTTTCGGTGCTCTAAGTTCTCTGATCGGTGCCGAGTCCTTCATCTGCGTTCGGCCATCACGCAATATAAGGGGAGACGTCAGCAGAGCTGCAACTTCATTTGGAACAGATTGCATGCCCCAGAGGAGGATCTTCCCATGAGGATCACGTGACTGTTTACAAACTTCCGCTGATTATACGTCCGCGGTCTTGTTAGAACGTTTACCAGGTGATGAGCATTTCGTTTCTCACGCTCCCGGAAGATAACTGTGTGCGATGATGCCCGTAAACGATACGGAAGATCGTGCACGCCCCAGATGGGCTTTCGGACTTGCAGGAGACGGACTTGTGATTATACTGTCAGCAGTCTATTCATGTGGCGGCCATTTTTAGTTAAAAATGCAAATGTAATTCTAGATTTTACGGGACAGGTACTCTCAGCATATCCTCATGTCGTATTTTTAGATAAAATATTTTAGAAAAATAATATATCTAATCTATTGATCTTGCTCAGGTTAGGAACTGAGGAAGCAATTTCTTGATGCGGCAATAAACCTTCGGGCTTACGAACGTCAGAGACTGAGAATGAGTGATTGTCTCGCTTCCATAGACTGATGGACGGATCGATATGTCGCTTAACGTCCTTGCCTTTGGTGCGGACGGTCCTGGGTTCGATGCCCAGTGTAAATTCAGAAATGTCGATGTTGATTCAAGCATCGTGGACCTCGCGTCATCCAATAGAAAGCCGCTTGCCGAGTCATGGCCCTCGTAGAGTGGTTGCTCCACGGAGTTCTTTTAATTGTAGTATTTAATAGGTCGTAAAATTAATTACAGTTTGTGCCTGTCAGAGTTTTTACAGTTTGCTTTAAGGGTTGCCGAGACATCAGTACCTCACATGAGATTAATTGTTAGCCAACGATACCAGAAGCAGATTCACATAGAGATAATTTACACTCTTTTAGCTATTGTTAATAGGTCAATTAGTCTAGCAAATTTTGTCTTCTTGGCCCTCGTCGTTTCAGAGGGACCGACAGTTGATAAAATGGATACGACAGATGCACCGGGTACTTTTTTCCCCAGATCTGATGATTAGTATTCTAAACGTACTCTGCTTAAAGAATATTGCCTATTTGAATAGCAAAACTGTAAAAAAAAGTATACTCTCCGATGGTACCTTATTCTCATACGAGAAAGATAGAGTCCCATTGCATACGGACATTGCTACAAAAAAAATATGCGTATCACGGAATAGATTCGTGAACACGCCACTGCACGGCGCTACCAGTATCTGTCTATCAATTATGCTCTAATAAAATCCTTTCCGGACCTAACCAAAAATTATTGGAAACCCAGACGCTAATTATGAGCTGTCATCCGTTCCGCACCATCGACACAAATCTACCAATTCCAAATGTTGCCAATAAGCAATGTTGCCGTACAGAGAGAGCTTTGTACGGCAAACAATTAACGCCATCCATGCGCATTTCATAACCGGGCCGGTTGCGCCAATACTTTGGTTGTTACTGTGCAACACGCAATGAATATTCAATACGGCGCGCGGCACACTTCTGGGTCGACAACACAGGTTCGAGTAATCGATAGTTTACAGCATGGGACCATCGGCACCGTGGCGCAACTCATTGGGGAGTTATTAGACATGGCAGGTTGCTGCGGTGTGATACATGCGACGCCTCCTACGAATGCGTGTAAACATGAAAATAAAATTAACATTTTGGCCGAAGCTACCAGCGTGGATCGATGAACCGCGAATGGAATATCTGAACTAGGACATCCGAAGGTGATCTCTGGAACGGGAGGATTTGACACCGGTGGTAAAGTCGCTTAGATGTACGGATAGGTTAACCGGGACCGTATTCATTTTTCAATTTTAGTTTGTTGTTTAAAGCCTACTTTATCCTCAGATTCAAAATGGGCCCACAGTTTAAAGTGAATTTCAAGCCACTGTTCAAAGTACCACCACATAGAATCTAAACCAGGCCCCTTTGATCACAAATCACGGCCTAGGCATGGGTTTTCTCTGGCACTTCATTGCTTTCACCACATCACCACTCATCCTCATCTTCGCGATTAGACAAAAGTATCAGAAAAGCGAGAAAAAATCAAATCGATAGATAGCCAAAAAGGGACTTGACCTACAATTTAAAGTGCACCCCGAACCAGTGTGCCAAGTGGCTTCACCTTGGATCATACCCGGAGTCCCTTGATTACAAGATAATAGAGTTATTACTACGCCATCAGTGAGACCAGTTTGATTTTTTAATTCCCCTTTATACATGATAAGCTAATGGGGACCAGAATTACGTTTTAAAGTGAAATACGAACCACGTTCTGAAAAACTTGAATACGTGACTGGTCCAAATCTGTTCAATTGTTGAATTTTTGTGACTGTTCTACTTGTATTACACATACGTGCGCGCGCTCACACACACACACATGCACTAATATGGTGCGCACAATTTATATTTTGCACAGATGATATGTTTGATAAATTTGACTTGTTTGATTAACAGCTTACCGCCAATCATACTGTATAAAATAATTATGAATATAAAGAAAGGGGTAGCGGCTGCACATGTGTAAAATATCACGGAACGTTGAAATGTTAGCATCCGTAAAAAGAGCAGAAACGCGACATTAAGTAACAGAATGTTATATGCGTCTGACGTGTATCCTGTACGTATGCAACCCATCAGAACAGACATAGGCTCTGGCTAAACTTCCAAAGGCACGTAGTAGGTGTGCCGTACCTTCCCATTGTTACAGGGATGATTTAAAACAACAGAACTCAGAAGAGTTAACTAAACAACAACCAAAAATAAAGCAATGCTAACTACAGAAATTGGAAAGACCATGGTGGTTACTGAATGAAAGCACATAATTTATCACGTTGGAACAGTCTCAAAAAACAGTTTTCGCTTTATTATTTTTCATTTTAAATACTGATATAACCCAACTCCCTCTTCCCCCTAAGTCGCCACTGGGCTACGGAGAAGACTTTTATCAGCGTAACACCGTGAAGTCGTTCCGAAAGCGCCAGAACACCTCGCATGGGAAAAAAAATACATGAGGATGTACACTTTGGAGACTATAAATAAAAATCCCATAAAAAAGAACATATTTCCGCTCCGTCTTGCATAAAAAGGGGGTTAGGATGGAACAATATATCCCTTCCAAGCACGCCCTTAAAATGTCCCTTCACGGCTGAAAAGTATAAATCAATGCACAGAAGCAACGATACAGATTGATTCGAAGTATGTGTGGCGAAGCATGCGCGTGTGTGTGTATTTTCAGAACGACCTTTCTCTGGCGAGAGAGAGAGAGAGAGTTTAAATATTGTTGTTTCCAGGAACTAGGGGAAGAGGGCGGGAGAGATGTCCAGCGACCCAAGCCAGGAAACGAATCGGAAATTTAAATCCATACGATTGGCAATGGAGAAAGGGATTTATTCACATTATTATCAACCATAACGAAATCTCGATTCTCTTTTTCTTTTCTTTCTTAGCTTCGCTCTTCTTGACGTTGCCAGGTTTCAGAAAGCACTAGTTCTTACAGATTTTTGACGAAAAAGAAACTATTGACAGTTCGATGTTCAGTAAACAGGAGCCTCTTTATACATACATGTTGTTGTTGTATATATTTTTGTCTTCACCAATAATCCAATACCGTTTATTCACTGGATTTTATAGAGATATACGGCAAAAATATTAAAAGAATAACAGGATCCGGATATGCCTAGATCTTAGGAACATTAATATATGAAAAGGAAGCGAATGCTACTGTCCTGAATAAGATAGGTATTACTTCGGGACTCATACGAGATCGTCGTGCGTGAGAGAGTTATCACATTACTCACACTCTTTTTATGTTTATTTTTCAATAATAACTAGGACCTGAATTTATGTAATTTCATATTCTTCTTTGTAATAAAAAATGGCAAATATCATCAAATGAGGAACAGAATACAGAATTATCTTCTATATATATAAAAATAATGGATGTGTGTGTGTGCGTGTGCGTGTGTGTTTGAGTGCGCGTGCGTGTGTGTTTGTGTTTGATCCGGCATAACTCTCGAACACCTGGAGCGATTTCAACCAAACTTGGTATACATGTCAATTACAATCTGGAAAGAAATAGTATGGGGTAAGATATCCCTGGCACCCCTAGGGGTGGGGGTGGAAATGGGTGACATGTAAAAATAATTTTAAAAAACACCGATATTAGTTGGGAATCCATAGTTTTCGGGGTCGCTAAGATGAATAGTGACACTCCCAATGACGTTCAACTCCACGTTGCATCACCTGTCGGGATGGGGGTTATAGTGGGTGGCTATTAAAATGTCATAAATGACCTATATTAGTGTCGAATCCTTAGTTTTCGGAGCCGTTAAGCTAATTGGTGACATTCACGATGACCAAACTTGGCACACATATGACTTACAATCTGGAAAGACATACTTTGGAGGTTAGACACCCCTGGCACCTCTAGAGGTGGGGTGGGAAGGGGGGTGGCATGTAAAACCACCGATATTAATGTGGAATCCATAGTTTTCGGGGTCGCTAAGATTAAAAGTTATACTCCCTATGCTGTTTAACTCCAAGACACCTCTGGCACCCCTAGGGGTGGGGTGGGAAGGGAGTGTCATGTAAAAATAATCGAAAACAACTGATATTAGTGTGGAATCAATAGTTTTCGGGCTCGCTAAGATTAATAGTGACACTCCCAATGCCGTTGAACTTCAAATTCATCATCTATCGGCATGGGGGTGAGAGGGTTTGAAAAATAAAATGTAAAAAATGACCTATATTGGAGTGGAATCCATACTTTTCGGAGTCGCTAAGCTAATTGGTGACATTCACGATATCATTTACCTGTAAATAAAATTAGTTACATTGACACCCCCTAGAGGAGAGGGTGGGAAGAGGAAGGCATGTAAAAATAATCGAAAACGAAGATATTAGTGTGGAATCCATAGTTTTCGGTGTCGCTAAGATGAATAGTGACACTCAAAATGCCATTCAACTCCAAGTTCATTTTACATTATAGTTACAATTCATCATTTTCCTGTCTAATAGAAGATTGGGATAAATAAATACCAGCCAACGCTGGGCAATCAGCTAGTAACAGTTGGGCTGAAAAGTTCGTAGGCTAACATAGTAAAAAATATTTTTTTGACAAAATTCGATTTCATTATTCAATATAGTTGCCTTCGAGGGCGATACAACGATTATGGCGGTCATACAATTTTTCGATGCGATTTTTATAGTACGATTTCTCTTTAGCCTCAAAATAGGCCTCAGTTTCGGCGATTACCTCTTCATCAGTGCTAAATTTCTTTCCAGCGAGCATTCTTTTAAGGTCTGCAAACAGGAAAAAGTCACTGGGGGCCAGATCTGGAGAATATGGTGGATGGGGAAGCAATTCGTAGTCTAATTCATATAATTTTGCCATCGTTTCATTGATTTGTGACACGGTGCATTGTCTTGATGAAACAGCACTTTTTTCTTCTTCAAATGGGGCCTTTTTTTCGTGATTTCATCCTTTAAAGGCTCCAACAACGCTATGTAATAATCGCTGTTGATGGTCTGGCCCTTTTTGAGGTAATCGATGAATATAATACCATGCGCATCCCAGAATACTGATGCCATAACCTTGCCAGCCGACTGTTTGGTCTTTCCACGCTTTGGATTCGGTTCATCACGTGCAGTCCACTCGGCTGACTGTCGATTGGACTCTGGAGTGTAGTTATGGAGCCATGTTTCATCCATTGTAATATATCGACGGAAAAATTCGTGTTTATTACGGTTGAATATCGCTAAACATTGCTCCGAATCATCAAAACGTTGTTGCTTTTGATCGATTGTGAGCACGCGCGGCACCCATTTTGCACACAGCTTTCTCATGTTCAAATATTCATGCACAATATGTCCAACACGTTCCTTTGATATTTTTAAAGTCTCAGCTATCTCGATCAACTTCACTTTACGATCATTTAAAATTATTTTGTGGACTTTTTTGATGTTTTCGTCGGTAACAGCCTCTTTGGGGCGTCCACTGCGTGCATCGTATTCGATGCTCATTTCGCCTCGTTTAAATTTAGCAAACCACTTCTCAACGGTTGATTTTCCTGGTGCAGAGTCCGAATAATGTTTATCAAGCCAAGCCTTGGCTTCAACAGTATTTTTTTTCGCCAAAAAGCAATGCTTTATTAACACACGAAATTCTTTTTTATCCATTTTTTCACAATAACAAAAACTGCTTCACTCACAATGCTATATCTCACGAACTAATTATCCGGCAGCTGTGAAATTTATACACGTATCTTTTGAAGGTTAGTACTAAGTAAAAATCACATGGATTTAATTCTAGTAACGCCATCTATGAGTCAGCCTACGAACTTTTCAGCCCAACTGTTATATTATATATTTAAAGGTTTATTACATATTTTCCGTTTAGAGTACTTATTTTTGCAGGGGTGGGGGTGGAAAGAGGGTGATATGTAAACGACCTATATTAGTGTGACATCCATAGTTTTCGGTGCCGCTAAGATAAACAGTAACACTCCCAATGCCGTAAAATTCCAAGGTATTCCTGGCATCCCTAGGGGTGGGGTGGGAAGGAGGTGACATGTAAAACGAGCGATATTAGTGTGGAATCTATAGTTTTCAGGGTCGCTAAGATAAATAGTGACACTACCAATTCCGTTCAATTCCAAGACACCCTGGTATCTTTGAAGTGGGGGTGGGAAGAGGGTAACATGTAAAAAGACTTATAGTAGTGTGGAATCCATAGTTTTCTGGGTCGCTAGAATAGAATAGTGACACACCCAACCCCAGTAAACTCCAAGACACCGCTGGCACACCTGGGGGTGGGGATGCGAAGGAGGTGACATGTAAAACGACCGATATTAGTGTGGAATACATAGTTTTCGGGGTCGCTAAGATGATTAGTGACACCCCAATGCCATTCATCTCCAAGTTCATTTTACTATTGTTACAATTCATCATTTTTCTGTCTAATAGAAGATTGGGATAAATAAATACCCGGCAACGCTGGGCAATCAGCTAGTATATTATATATTTAAAGGTTTATTACATATTTTCCGTTTAGAGTACATATTTTTGCGCATAAAATGAGGTATTTCCGCCATTTTCATTGGGCATGGAGATATATTTGTGGAACAACATTCAAAATCCGATGTCTCTGAAACAAATCGGAAATTTTTATCTGGTTGTGGCAAACCCGTCAACTTAATTTCTCTTAATCTTCTTTTAAGCCACGAAAATGAAAAAAGCGAAGCTCAGTGTGTGCTTTGTTCTCCATTTCTACCATGTTTTTCAAATAATACCTATTGATTGTGGTGAGAGTAACAGCAGATCAGTAATTCAGGTGGTGTCCCTGATGGAATTTCCGAGAAATCGAATCAATTATTTCATTGGTTTATTCTCTGTATTTGGCTACACACAATATCCGAGATTTAATAATAGCATTGCACTACAGAGATGAATACAAACTGAAATGTAAGGTTGATCTTTCATAGGTCGTACAGGGCTATAAAATGGTAAGCTTACTTCCTCACCGCAGTTTTAAGAATCCCTTTACAGTATATAGTGCTATATTATTTTTATGTGCCGGAAACAGGTACCCCAAACCTGTTTCTTCATATCAGCGGTGAGAAATAACAGTTATCAGTTTGAAGGTGAAGTAGTGGCCACAAGGAGAAACATTAACAGAATTTTAGTAATCGCAAAACTAAAAAGCAATTCATCATTCAGGCTACAGTAAAGCCAAAAATGTTCAATAACGTTTTCACAAGTCCCTGACGCCTCCCAGATGATGTAATGGTAACGCCGTCGCTTTGCAATGAAGGGGTACCTTGTTCGATACTCGGTAAAAGCATATAGAGGTTCGGATCCCATTTTCAAACTGTAGGTCTTGTTCCGATTAGCCGAACTGTTGAAAAAGTGGACTTGAAACGAAACCTCAAACTGAAGTTAGTTCATGACGTCAGTCTGAAGTAATGAGGCCATTTAATTCTAACAGGATACGACATAGAGGACGACGTTTGAATTTGCTGTACTTCCTGTACTACACTGTTAAAAGTTACCGTAAAGCTTACATTGTTCTTTTCAGTAATTCAAGTGACAATTAAAACATTCTTCTATCATAATGAAATGACATTTCTATACGATATTATGAGTACGTAGTATGTATTCCACATAGATTTGTCATTTTGCACTCATTTTTCCTGACACTTATAAGTTAACCTAGTGGTTTAAAATTTCAATCGAAGAGGGATAAAATTCAGAATGATCTATATTTTAAGAAAAGTAATTAAAAATGAACTTTATTCAATTAAAATTATTGTATTTTTCTTTTTGATACAAGGCAAACTTCTATTCGCAGCGAACACAAACATGTTTTTCAATTGAATATTCAGTACACACATTTCTGTTCCATTTTCCAGAGGTTTGTTCGTTTTTGTTTTCTTGCTTCTTTCGATGGACACAAGAAACATCTTTTTAACAGGTCCTTGCCTACTCGAAGGATTACTTTCTGCCTTTACTTCATATTCGCACAGAAACCTTGCTTGTGCCAGTTGGATATTTTTTGAAAGTCCAACCCTTACTCCTTTGCTAAAGATGTGGAAGCATCAAACTGTAGTTCAGTTATCTCATAAACTTAGATTGTCTTCTGTTTGGGTTAGAGTTTTCCCAATTCTAATTCTGGTTGAGAGTACCTTGAAGACACTTGATTTGTATCCTATCAATTATCTGAAGCATGTCGTTACCAAAATACAGTTGCAAGCAGTCCTGTTGTCTAGAAACTACTTACAACTGAGATAATACAACTTTGTTCAGCTTTTATTTTATAATGTTGAAACTCTCTCTTCTAGTAAACGAGGGAAATGATACTTATTACAGTATTATAATTATTCATCTGTATTTATGTAAACAGTACTGCTTGATGACTGTGTGCTTTGTAGTTCACCAAACGTACAATCAATCTCCTCTGAGGTAGTTCACCAATCTCACAATCAATTTCCGCTGAGGAAGCCACACTCTCAACTTCAGTCACTTGTATAAAATGGTTCGTTTTTAACACTGATCTACCCCAAATCAACATCATCATCGCTAACATGGCGTAATAATGGTCTAGTAATAGCTGAATGTGTTCTAAAGACATATTGCTACTTGCCATTGTGCACAAAGAAACACAACAACATTGTCAATAATCACATTTAGAAGCATTGCAATATGTTATATGATATATTGCAACACAAGTGACTGAAAAACATTTGCGAAATGATTACCGTAGCTACTGACGCGAAGTGATTATTCTCAAAATGAGAAGAATGCTACTACTGCCAACTCTAACGACTGCCATGTCCTGTTACGCAGCGCTATTTGGATTGAAAGTGCTGTTTATATCATAGGGGTCCAATGGACCCACCTTGGGTTTTAAAGTCGCTCTTTTCTTCATCCTAATATTACCAACAAATAAAAATAAGAACATTGTTGACACTCAGAGTGAAGAAAGTCAATAACATGAACATAGTTGGCACAAAGAACCAAAGAACTTGATAAATTTTTGTTACTCCTGTAATCGAAAATACAAGAGAAAGGGTCCGATGGACCCACTTTGGGTTTTAAGGGCTAGTCAATATTTTACAGTGTAAACAATTCATTTTGTGTATTTAGTACACTAAAGGAAGAGCAAACCAAAATCATAAATACATAACCGTTTCTTCTTCTTCTTGCTCTGACCCTATCAAACAAAAGACTGTTGACTTTGGCCAACGTTCCCTTTTATGCAAGACTTAGTCTCCATTTTTTTTAATTCCCGTGTAATGTAAATGAATTCATGAGATACACGACACTAATTGAGTTGGCGTTTTAAGTCCACTTTGTGCACAATAAGGCTAATCGGGACTGGACATACAGTTTAAAGTGGAATCCGAACCACTATGTTCCTCCACCGGGTATCGAACCCGGAACCCCTTGACACAACACTAATAAATCCTGATTCGTTCACTTGTGCACAATATGTTCTGTTTATGTTTCGATTTGACATTTGCGTGCGTTTCGATATAAATTCCAAATAAGCGGTGGGGATAAATCGGATAAAAGGGAAAGTTGAGATATAGGAAATGGAATTTATAATCGTATCAGGCTTTTGTATAGTATATTTCTTTGGTGTGAGAATTGTCCGCATTTCAAGAATAAATGTTGGGCATCGGGATTGTCTTTGCCACATGTACAGTTTTGGTGTTGTGTAATACCTATCTTCCCTAAGTGCGCTAGTGTGCGTACGTGTCCAGTTCTCAATCTATTGATATTCATTCATTCATTCATTCATTCCTTTATTTTGAACCTAACAGCTTTTATGCCGTTTTTTGTCCATTACAATACACATATAAAATGTACATAATTGTTTTACATCAAAATTATCAGTTTCCCCCTATTTTACAGATATTAGATTAAAGAGAAACACTTTGCCTTTTACGATTGTATGTTACACTTCCTTAACAATGATAAACTATAACCAATCCGCACGTCTGGATTAACAACCAAACTTAACAAATTTGTTGGAAACTGAACCTTTAGATTATATAAAGTTTTATACAAAATATTTCATTCGCTATTATATTTTGAGCATTCCAGTATTATATGTTGTACATCTGTACTTTCCCAGCCACATTCACATTTCTTATTGTACGTTATTCTATAACCTGTCTTATTGACCGTTACTTAGATCTTTGATCAGACAACATTTTTTCCATTGTTGTAACTGTATTATCCGCTTAGATATCAACAAAATTGACAGGGCAACAATTTTATAATTGTTTGTTGAAGTGTGACTGGTAGGTTTCCTAAGAGGAAAATTTGTTGTGAAATATATGCAGGACAATACAGGGGAAATATTTCACAGTACTTGCTGCTGAAAACAGCTGGATATAACTCTCACATGTGCCACTACGAGGCGTTGATGGAGTTCTGGAGGGAGCTTTGTGAAGCTAAGCTTCTGGGTAAAGGGCAATATACTAATGAGAGTCCATCAATGTGATGAATAAAGGGGAGTTTCCAGTGGATTTTTATTTTGCTGGAGAGAGAAAATTTCAAGTAGGAAGTGTGAGAGGGGGAGAAGAGGATAGGAAGAGAAGACAAAAATAATGCTTTTGAAGAGCAAAAAAGGCGGGAAACTAAAAGTAAACATTGGGAAAAGTTGTAGGGAAACAGCAACTCCATAAAAAAAAAAAATTAAAAATTCTTTTGTGTAAGCTTTTCTGTTGATTTCTCTTACCTGTTAAGTTTTGTTTTCAGTGCAATTGCTTCCGTGTTGCAAAAAAACGCATTAAAGTAACAAAGTTTCTCGTTTTTGTCCGTGCCTAGTGAAGAAGAAGGGATATTTTATAAATAGCAGACTGGCAAAAACAGCACATTTGCTGTAAAATACAGTACATTTGCACCCATACAGTTCTTGAACTTTGAGGTAGAAGGTTAACAAAATGTATTTATTTACATTTACTTGAAACTTCCTTTGCTTTCAGATTGTTCGCAATTATGAAAACGGGGATGCGATGCAAGGAGTGACATTCTCTGAAAGTACCTGAATGTCAACCTCTCTTCCAGTAGTACACATGGACTGCATTTGTGGAGGCTCACGAGGACTTGGCGTCTTGACCCACAGCCAGAATTTTCGTGTGGTGCTTTTGTCGTGTTGTCCACATGTTATTGCTTCTTCACTCATCTCACCGTAAAGCCATTCAACTCCATCATTGCGATTACCCAAAAGTGGCAGATTTACAACGTAAAATTTATTAAATTAATTTGAAGATGGTCGTAAGGCAGAAAAAAGTACAACATAAAGGCATTGAAGCACGAATTCCAGAATTCGAACCTAGGACCGAGTTGAACACTCACCACCGCGAGACTAGAAAATTTGTTTTTTTCCTTAGCCCTCATCATGGTTAATGTTGAACTTTGGTACGGATTTCGTTTTTACAACAGAAAAAGAACATTTAAATCCTCAGATACGTATTAATGATTTTTATTTTTATTTATTAATTATGGGTTTTTCAATGTTACATTGATTTCATTTCTAAAACATTTCGAAAAAGAAAAGGTGAGTTCTCAAAGTAAATTATAGAATGCGACTATTGGTTGATTTGCTATGACTCCATCTGCGCGAAAGTGAGGTTTGAAACTTCTCATTAGTGATATTCGATACAGATTGGTAGCAGGTAGATTAGTAATATATTAGCAACAAAACGTAGTAATAGGTAAAATTAGAAAAATCAGTAAGAAATACTAGTTGGCAAAGTTGAACTCAAAAAACCAAAGTATTTTTAGATGTAATAAATAAAATTCAATACATAACAAGACTGAGAAAGAGAGGTATTAAAGAAATTGAAGGACATAAATAAACAGAGATTGAAATGTGAAGACATGTAGAGAAATGGGCGGTGAAAGAAGATAATTGATTGATTAGTTGTTTTAAGTCCACTCTATGCACAGAAAGGCTAATCTGACTGGACGTACAGCTTAAAGTGGGATCCGAACCACTATGTGCCTCCACCTTGTATCGAACCCGGTACCCCTTGATTACAAGGCGACGACGCTACCACTGCGCCATCGAGGAGGCCCTTGAAAGAAGATAAATTGAGACAATGTGAGAGAGGGGAAAACAAAGGTATGGGGAAAGGAAAGATAGAAAGGGAGTGATGACAAGATGGGGAAGAGATAGAAGGAGATCAAAATATATTTTCTACTAAAAAAGGTAGTTTCTCTAAAATATGTTTCATTCTGGGGTGCATAAGAACATTATAAATACACTATTGCAGAGAAGTTAATTTTGAAGTTACAGAGCAGATCCGGTCAACCCGCCTTATTTGTGAAAGAGCGTTTTCGTATGCATGTGTAAACTGCAGAGCGAGCATAACTCCCCAATTCCTCCTCTACTGCTTATTGGCCTAGAAATGCAGCATGCAGCTAAGAAGCTCGCACCGCACGAAATACTTTCTGGCCTCCACAAGTGCACGCAAGTTACCGAAGCCTGTTGTAGAAGGAACACTGAATTAAAGAACTGAAATTTGATGTTGCAAGCGCTAACAATAAATATACATAAGAATAGTAACATTAGATAAATACATAAGGTTTGTATTCAGACAATAGAAAGTTTCTTATTTTCTAATGTAATGTATTCTATCAATTGTTGCGTCAAAACTTGATGGCATATTCTAAAACTGGTAGTATAAACAATAACTTACCTATAAATTGGAGTCCCAAGATCCTCTCTATACCACAACACCAACAACACTGTATCGGATTTGTTTGGAAGCGATATATCGCATGGAAGTGCCACATGGCTAGCTTCTACAACTTGCACGTGGGTTATAGGAACTGGAAAGAAATAGAAAGAAAATAAATTAATGATTGTTTACTAGTTTCACAAAAAATTAAGTCCACATATGTATAATGAGTAATGATAAATTTAAAGACACATTGGTCACACTGTTTAACCTTAGCACCAAGGGGAATACTTTGTTTCCGTCGTGTATTATTTTTCGTATTTATTCTGCTAATCGTGAGGTTAATATTCTTTATAATATGGTAAGAATGAATGAATTAATTAATTTCTTTAGCTGCTGCAGCACATATGCCTATTTTGTACTCTTCAAAGTATATAGGAATATACCCCCACTAAAATCTATACATGAAAATTTAAAAAGGGGTGGAAAGAGCCATCGAGAAAGATTAAAAGTGCAAGTTGTAAATGGACTTGCAGATATCATACGCAGCACATTAAGCAAGGCAAGTTCCAGTGATTCTGGAAGAAAAAAAAACCTTTACTGAAAACACTGTCATCAACTCCCAACATATGACAAGATGAAATCTGTGCTTCAGGTTATTAAAACCTACACTTTCAATAAGGATGTGCCGAACATAAAACAACGAATCTTATAGTGCCTCATAAGTGGATTGGGCAAGTTACCGTGACATGGTAATCCTTTCCTAATGGAAAGTCACAATTGCATGATTCAAGGAATAGAAATATGACGTAAAGTTACCTAAATACAACGGAATGAGTCTCTAGTTCAGGACAGCTAGTTATTGATCGAACCACTGATACGGCCGAGATCGAGAACGTGTACAGGTTCACCTCTACACCCCATGCGTGCTTTCACTCCACTGTGCAGTGCATATGGGACAATTCCACTTTAATTTTGCTCCACAAGAAACCACATCCGTACTTGAAACGAAACAGACTGTGTTTTTGCGAGAACTTTACATTTTTTATATAACAAAATCACGTAACGGAGGTTGCTTGTGTGCTACCTGCCAGTTGCACCGGACGAAATGAGAGGTGGAGGGGAGGGAGGGAGTGCAGGAAGCGGGGGAAAAATGGGAAGAAAGACTTATGTCAGTTCACATGCAACAAGACAATTTTTCACTGCGTTTGTTCCGGACGTCCACTCCTGTTAGGAATGACATTTACAAAGGATCCACGACAAAGCTTCCTTTTTCAATGTCCGTTTTGTTAAACAACCGCATTACTTCTATCCGCCTATCTATTCATCTCCTTTGTCTAGTCTCCGTGGGAATCAAATAACATGTGTCTGAAAAATAACCCGAAGCGACGGAAACCAAGGTGAAGGGGAGAGAGAAGAGTTAAAAAAAAATGATGCCCGACAATGAAGATAGTTTAGGCATTACAAAGATACATCATGAAAGAATATTCATGTCAAAAGTGAAAGTTGCCTGTCAGCAAGACTGTGGTTCTCGGTTTATTTTGCGAAGTTAGGGACACTATTGTGGAGATATTCATGGTGGAATCTGAGCCACGGATAACGTTTTATCCTTTGATCTCAACTACACGCCTATCGAGATCCACCTTTTCCCCATTTTCTAAATTTTCAAAACTTAGTTTAGACTACATTTTTTGGAACTGATGGAACTGAACTCTGTGGTATAACGTTTCAACTATGGTGCGTGGTTTGGAAGGAATGAAAGGAGTCATCGATAACTACAGTAAATGTCATGTTTTTGGAGCTGAAAATGTAATAGTAGCTGGATGTGTTTAGGACAGTGGCGTGCCCAAGGGTGGTTGGTGGGGGTCATAACCCCACCTTTGAACATCAAATGCAGGAAATGATGGCAAAAAGAGTGCTGACTACTAAAACAAGTATATGTCTCCCCCCACCAAAAAAAAAAAACTTTCAAAATTTCCTGGGCACGACATTGCTTTGAGAGAAGGTTCTGTAATGTATTTTGAGCGAAATCCGTCTATGTGTTTGGAGATGGTGAACGAAACACTATGTTTCCAGTATAATGTTATACAAGCTTGTAAACGCTCTATAGACAGACTAATTTTTAGAAGGTAAAGGAGCTCAACTCATAGTATAATGTCATTATGCGGACCGCAATCTTGCCAATTCCAAGTTAAGGAGTGGAGAAGGGGGTAAATGGAAAATACTCCAATGTATAGTCTTGTTGGAAACGAAATAGCTCAAAGTCTTTTAATTGGCAGTTATGTTAGTCACAAAATGTGTAATTGCATCGCCAAACGTGCTTCCAGATGACGGATCTAAAAAAAATTTTCCTACGTTATTCGCTCTGCAAGCTATATTTTCAACACTCCCTCCTACATGTTAGTGACTTAACGAAGAAAATTCACAATAAATTTAGAGCATTACTTACACATAAGTAGGCTCGGTCACTAACATATCTACCTTCTGGCTGGTTGCCTCGGAGGAATGATATTTAATGGAATTTGAGTTAAATCTGTCAATAAGTTTCAAGATGGCGGATTTAAAACTACATGATTTAGGAAAATCCACTTCATGTGTGGTATAGAGATATTTTATGTAGTCTTTACAGCTCCGTAGGTTAATCGTAACGATATAAGTGAATGGTAAGTTGTGGGACATACACCTCCACGCAGGATTCGAACTTGGCGACATTGAAGCTCGTGGTTCTGCCCATTCCGACATAGAGGGAACCAGGTCCATTGTTGAGATAGAAGCAAAATTGGTTAACTTGATGGAGCATATGGTCTCTAGGAAACTCTTCCAGCTCTTCCAAACGGAGTTTCTATTGGGTCACCCTCTCCTTAGCTTCTTTTCTGTTTGTACACACAATCTGGTCACAGTTTTTTCCACGTTTTCCTGGTTCTTCCTCTTTTTTTCATCCTTACGGTTTTCATGGTAATGCTTCTTTAGAACTTCTTCATCTATTCTGTCTTTTTTCGCATTTAATAAAGTTTCATTAACTATTGCTGCCAGTCATATAATTGCAATAATTACTCTCAAACAATTGTGATAATCACCACATTTCACAGGCATACAGCAAAGTTTGTTCATTTTACTAGTGTTTTCCATTTCAACATTGGGTGTACTTCTGAAAACGCTTCTTCAGCTATTTATTTTTCATTTATATTACATTCTGCTCCTCCATCTTTAGCAAATCATCATCCAACGCAACATTTTTTTTTTTACTTTTTCAAAATGATTGCTAAAGTTATATTTTAATTTACTTTATATGCAGTCCTGGAATATGAAAACAATTCATACTCGGTTACTCCAAGGTTATCTCTCTCACCTAACTGTAGAACAGAGCTGCACATAGCGGCAGAGGAGGAGGAGAGAAATCGAGTGCTGAAAGCGCAACGTTGCCAACCGTATGGTCATTACCGTACATGTACGGAAATTTCATGGCATGTACGGACGTACGGTCCAGACCTTTGTCCGTACGCTAATCAAAATTTGCACTTGCTGTTTTACCCCTAATATTTCCCTAAGAAATTCTTAAATCAAGCGTACGGACCTGGATACAAAAATGCGGTCCGTTTGCCATGTGCGTACGGTCTTATCGTTTTCTAAAGTTTGCAACGCTGACAGAGAAAAGAAGGGAAAGCGGGTAACTCCAGTCGTACATTACGCAATCCCGTTTCTCTCACTGTTCATTGGTGGAGCCGTCTCGCGTCACTACTTGCGCATACTTGTTCTCGTCCGCCTGGTCTACAGTTAGCTGGTACAGGGTATAGGTCGACTACGACAGCATATTGGCTAAATGAACCTCTTCGATGGCTTACAGTCGACCTCAGTGGGAAAGCACAGAGTGGTACGACGCAAGGACTAATGGATTCGAATCTCGGCCTGGGCACAGATATTCTTTGTGAGTGTCCCTCATCAGTTTCGTCATCACTCATCTTATTTGGCGCGATTATCCAAAGTGACAGAAAAACGACACTAAATAACAAAAATCAAATCGAAATCAGTGGTGTAGTGGTGACGTCATGGCCTTGTAATGAAGGGGTCCCGGATTCGATACCCGGTGGAGGCACATGGTGGTTCGGATCCCACTTCAAACCGTAGTTTTAGTCCCGATTAGCGCATCGGTGCATAAAGTGGAATCTAGTCGAAATTCAATCGTGAAATCGTAGTGACTTACACTACCGCCTTGTAATTGAGGGGTCCCGGATTTGATCTCCGGTGTCTACTTTAACTGTAGGTCCATTAATTCAAAAGTCAATCTGAGCCTAAGTGGACGTTTCCCGTCATGATGACCAAGAACGTGAAGATGTCAACTCGTGGCCTCGCCAACGTAGGTTCCAGATTCGTGCCCTGACCTAAACCTCCTTATTCTTTTGTGTGTGTATATCCTTCATCATTGTCATCATGATCCATCCTCACCGTCGTAATTAGCATAAAGATATAGAAAAGCAACGTAAAACAACAAGGAGACCTGCAACTCGGACATACCTGGCGAAAATATCCTGTCATAATGATAGCCACGTGGCAACAATATGGCACTACCACATAACATCGTTTTTCACGATATTGTAGCCCGCTTAATGGGAACCATCAGACTTACAGTAACTGCAGTAAAAGTAAGCACTGTAGATAATTACCTGAAAATGTCCACCAATTCTTCACCTCAATATGTTACCATTTGGGTAATGTCCCGATGTAGATGTAATACGCACTTGATGCGATCAATACCACCATGTGTGGGTACAATGCTTAGGACTTAAAAACACATGCGAATGCACACGGCACCACATATATAACCCGTTTTCGCTGCATGATTGCTTAACGTCACGCATTTCTACGGTTAATCGCGGCAATGAAGATCAATGGATGAGGGTGACAGAAGGCAGGACAAATATTACGAAATATACGGTACTTCAACAATGATAACGACTGTGACACATTCACACACACGCAAACACACGCTCAAATTCATTGCGTTCGGAAGATCGACAACGCATTCGTGTGTGCGACAAATATAGTATCAGTAATCACCTACTAGGTTAGCCTCAACAGTCTGTTTTCGCCAGTTTATTTAACGATACCTTATCTTCAGTGCAACAACGTTAATAAATGTGGTTATGAGAAAAGACAGATGATTTCTACTGTATCAATTCATAGAATAGATAGCATCTAGGATACTTTGTGTATCTATTTTTCACCCATTTTACAATTCAAAACATGAAAAAATATTATTTTCATTACTAAAACTTGAACTATCAATGAATTAATAAAATAAATAATAAAAGCAATTTATAGGCTATTAATTTTAAAAAGAAAATTGACAGAAAAGCGTTTCTTAAGAAGCCATCAGTAACGTGAAACGTGTTCTTTGATGAAATATGACTATGACACACTGTGTTAATTCATTGACAATATTCAGGATCTTCATTCCTTGCCTTTTTAACATAATTTACAAATAATTAATATGCTTCACATACTGTCAACAACATTACAAAACTGCGCATATGGAAAAAAAAATCTAAACTGCATTTTCCGAGCTATCTATCATACGATCACAGTATGCTAACCGCAGCATTTCAAAATCTACAGTAAGAAAATAACATTTAAAGATTTTAAACTTGAATTAAATCTTCCATTATCCACTAGCCAACTGAAACCAATTAAAATGGGTAATATTTAATAACTGTACCTCAATCACAAGTACAACGTTTTCGTGGGCTACTACAACCTGCTTTATCACTATACGACATCGCACAGCATGGCACAATCGGTTAGATTCAAGTTTGTTACCAAACAAATTATCAAAATTCTCTATTTTGAAAGATAGTGTTAATTCATCCGCAATATCTCTCGGGTTTCGGATCTGGAGTTCAATTTCCCGCTGTCGCCGTCTTGACTGAATTGTGGTGTGGTTTTTATCAGTCACTCCAGGCGAACACTGGGACGTTACTTTTAACAAAAGTCACATAAAGTTCTTACCACTTCCTTAAGCATATCTTCCAATATCATCTTACCTTATTAAGCCAGGTTTATTAATTCAACAAGGTAGGAATGCAATGGGTGTGAAAGGGAAAGGATTTTACAAATAGCATAGTGGGTAACAACACATAGTGGTCATTTCAGACTGTAGTTCTAATCTCGATTCGAGTCGGTAGATGGCCTGATTACAACGCGGGAGACTCGTGCTTTTGTTCCTTTGGGATTTTTTCAGACCATGTCCTTGTATAAAGCTCCCCGGGGCTCACCCAGCATCTAACAAATGGGTACCTTGTGGAGTAAGGGCGCAGGAGCGCAGTGCTGATCACATCATTTCCACTATGACAGATATCCGATATATGTGGTCCCACCATCACACCTCTCACATGCCTATACAGTACGTTGCAATGCACAGGGGATAGCTCTACCGTTCTACCAATCCTGATTAGCCTATCGGTGCATAAACTAAACTTGAAACAAACCTTACATACTTTTAGTAAAAATAAAACCGTAATCCATTTCAAGAGTATTAGACTTGGTTTGTTTTGAGTGAGTTGGTGTTTTAAGTCCATTTTATGCACAGTAAGGCTAATCGAGACTGGACCTACAGTTTAAAGTAAGATCAGAACCACTACGTGCCTCCACCGGGTATCGAACCCCTTGATTACAAGGCGACAAAGCTACCACTGAAGAGTATTAGAGAAGCTACAGTTAGCACGTGCTAAGATTTACAGCTAGTTGAATCAATGCAATTATTCATGCGTCTTATTCTCGATGAAATCCACAACTTTCTCTTCTTTTTCTCTAAGTCTTCTTTTGAATTCAGCCTAAGTTTGCACAATGTACGATTTTCTCCTTTGGTGTGGAGTAGAGTTTTTCGATACGACATTCAGCTTCCTACACAGTGATTGACTCGAACAGACACCCTGCTGACGGGAGACCATAATGACTCTGTCATGTCATCATGAAACACAAACCTAATTCTTATGTATGCAGAGAGGCGGTAAAATACACTGCAAAACATGTGGAAGAGGCTGAAGTTTCAAGACAAGAGAATACTACTTGAGGTTTGTGTGTGTGTGTGTGTGTGTGTGTGTGTGTGTGTGTGTGTGTGTGTGTGTGTGTGTGTGTGGGTGTGTGCGTGTGTGTGTGTTGAAAAAAAGGTACGCTACGTAATAGCCAAATGCTGTATTAATAAGGACACGATAAAATCGTAACTTCTGTATGGGACAGTCAGTGATTTACGTTAAGTGAAAGAACTGAACACAATATATATTATTGCTTTCCGGGACTCAAACTCTCAACCTTCATAACTAAAATCCTTTTTGAACACAAATCTCTATCAGCCCCAAGAATGGAAGGATATTTCATTCTGTATTTAATCAGATCATATAACTTTTTACCTCTATCTCTTATTCATACTATCTGCCTCATATGAAAAACTCATTATGCTGCCCAAGGCAGAAATTTATTTTATTATAAAACATAAACTAAACGTAACGTTTCAACCTTCTAGCAAGGTCTTCTTCAGACTCTGTACCATGTACATTTGTACGATTTCCTTTTTTGTCCATCTCAACGTTATCCCTCCATCTTCGTCTTGGCCTTCCTACAGACCTCTTACCATCAGGTTTCTCAACAAGAATCTTGCATACTCTTCTTTCTCTTCCATAAGGACACTGTTTTATTACTTCTTTCTGTGTCTCTCACTCTTTCAATTTCTCCCCCTCTGTATAATCTTTCTAGCACTACAAATTTAGTCAATCCTTGTCCTCCTATAAAGTCAACTTATAATCTTCACTATACAAAATCCTCCTTCCCTGGAATTTCGTTGTCATCAAATCTCCAACTATCATCAACAATGTAAATCTTTCTTCATAATAATTTTCCATCAGTCGTTTAAAAGTTTCTTCTCATTATCCAATTTGTATCTCCATCTCTTCAAACTTATATCCATTTTGAAGTCCATGACAATATCCACTACATGCAGATAGGCAGGACATAACCATGAGAAACAGATAATTGTAGTCATTTATTTAGTCTAGCGTTTCGCATTTGTATCTCCTTTTGGTAGGAACAGATTTTAGGCCACTTTTGTCTCTCTCTCTCTTGTTGGTAAATCTCCGATTCTCACACTGCGTTAAATCTCATGATAAATCAAGAGAAGGGATCGATACGTAACTAGCAGAGAGTTCGTAGCGGTCGCAATCCTTCAACCGGACATGTATGTCCCGCTATAAGGTAACTGGGCAATCCACCCTGTCGCACTGCATTTCGGGAAAAGGGGGAGAGAGGGTAAGAAGATTAAAATAAATGGAAACGTGGTAGAATTAACGAATTTGCCAGCTAGCTGACAAAAAGGCTATATGGTCAGGGGTGGGTAATAATAATAAAAAAAATGTCCATGCATTCTCTGGTGTTAGTAGTTAATGAACGGATGAACACTACCGGAAGAAGAGAGGGTTCACTGAAGCTACATTATTTTGTAACGTGCCAAGTTTAATCTCATTGTGCATTAGTTCTTTTAATATATGCCCACGTCCAGTGACCCAATTCTAAGGGGAGTTGGGACGTGATAAAATTATTCTTACATGATCACATATTGCTTGAGTGTTACGCTCAGCTTCATACAAATCTTCATGCGGTATTGTGTGGAGTGCATTGTTATATGGATTGAAAATATGAACAATACTGAAGACAGTTAAGGAAGGTAGGAATGGCATCGAGGCCATACTGTGTATCTTCTCGATTTATAATCGTTCGTCTCATTCTCTTCTGGACGCACACTTTGACAGTTCCCACGAAGAGGTTGACTTTGCACTTTCGCTAAACAAAAATATGTGATATATCTGTAAACAGGACAGCCACGTAATGAAGTAAAGTGGTTTATGTAATTTTTTCAAATATCATACTAATGCATCAAACGAACAGAGAGTCTCGGGCACTTTTCACTTGCAGAGGCAAGTCTAGAGCGCACATACCTCCCGACAGGTCATGAAGCATCTGATTTTATTTTCGTCTGGATCTTTTCAAGAACAGCCTCTGTCTCGTCTCGTTTGAGACTTGTATCGTCTTGGAACTATCCCGAAATGAAAGATTGGAAGCGTTTGAGATAATTATGTGGATTTCTTTAGAACAATAAATAGATAGAATTAAATAAAATACTGATGGAGAGGATATATCTTGAGAGAGAAGAAAGTAATAGTGTATACCGGCAACAGAGGTCTATGAAAGGAAAAATAAAATAGGAATGAAGAAAACGGCAACAGAGGGCTATGTTGAAGGGAAAATAAATTAAGGAGTAGAACGCAGCAGAGGGTGTGGAAGGAAAAAGAAAGAGAAGAAAGAACAGAAGACTTTGTGGAAGGAAAAGAAAGGGACGATGGAAGAGACTGAAACAGAAAGCTATGTGAAGGAAAAATAAAATAGGAAGGAAGAAAACGGCAACAGGGCTATGTGGAAGGGAAAATAAATTAAGGAGTAGAACGCAACAGAGGGTGTGGAAGAAAACAGAAAGAGAAGATGGAAGAAAACGGAAACAGAAAACTATGTGGAAGGAAATAAAGATAGGAAGGAAGAGACGGAAACAGAGGGCTATGGGGAAGGTAAATCAAAAGTTATGGACTGAGTGCAAGAAGAGAAAAAGAATTGCTGGAAGGACGTTATGCATAAAACAAGCAAGATTCAGAAACCTGCTTACTGAAATAAAGTCAGATGAACAGAAATACAAATTTCAACACTGCATCAAGTGCACCAAAATAGAACCATATTTACGAGTAGATGATATTATTTTTAAATAGAGAGTCACTGTTATAAAAAATAGAATTTGGTATAACTTACAGGAATTCAGTTTTTATCAAGTAAATTAGGCAATATCTCTTTCCCCACGTTACAATTAAATGATGAAACTGAAAAATATTGATGGGTAACAACAAAATATTAACGCACATATACTCGGAGGGCAGTATATTTTTATCTTCCAGTTGGGAACAAAATTAGATAGGGTAATGACATTCTCTGTGGGGGAGGAATTCTCTCCCCCCCTCACGTATCAATTCATCTCTAACCGAAGTCCAAAGGAGAAGAAAAGTAGTTTTCAGGCTTGTTTATTTATAAAATATTTTTTAACCAACTGGAGGGTATTGTCCATTCTAGTGTGGGATTTAAAAGGAAATTTTCAGGTTGACGATGCACATCATTAACTACCGCAGCTAAGCTCATTGTGGACCTCGAAATGAGTAGCGCCCAGCGAAAAGATAAACTCAATTTTCAGCCGAAGCTTTTATGCCGAAGTAAAAAGGTTTCAACGCACATAACCGCACGCACAAAAGCCAGGCCTCCACGCGGGAGACAAAGCAAAACACAACACGAGGTGGGTGGGTGGGCACCGGTCGTGGTGGGGTAGCAAATCAGGATGCAGCCGTACGTGAAAGACTCACCCTCTCGCCGTTGGAGACCTTTCCAATTAAAACTTTAAAAAAGAGAGAAACATTTTGAATAGGTAAGGTCATTATTGTAACCTTATCTTTCTGAAGTTGACAAGGAACAGAAGAAAAATAATCTCAGTTTTGCTTTATCTATGGGAATTCATGTCCGTTCAATGCTAAAAACGTAACTCGAACATCAGCCGCAGCAGCATCGCCATTATTATAATTTATCCCTTTCTGTATATTTGTGGGAATACGTACTTTAGTGCAGTGTAACACAGGTAATGAAATACCCCATGGCGCAGTGGTAGCGTCATTGCCATGTAATCAAGGGGTCCCGGGTTCGATACCCGGTGGAGGCACAAGTGGTTCGGATTCCACTTTAAACTGTAGGTCCAGTCCCGATTAGCCTTACTGTGTTTAAAGTGGACTTAAAACAGCAACTCAGCAGGTAATTAATACAACGATGGTAAGAAGTGTTGGCGCCATAATATAGAGGTTTTACATACGTTTATTACCAAAGTAAAAAATTAACATTTCTAAGTGAATAGTCTATGAAAAAAACCTGATAAGTCACATTTTGCGTTTTTGACAGGAGAACGAATTCAAACTTCCAAGATTCATTACTTTCCCAATGTATACCATTTTGGAACTTTCAAATTTCTCAGGACGTACAGAATTTACGCTTCTACACTTACACCATACAAAACTACACTGATGGAGCTATTTAATTCAATCGACAACAGCAAATCAATAAAATTGGAATTATGTTTTTCCCCTATACTCTTCAAATTTATTCTCACTGGATGTTCACTGCCTTCTGCCACACTTGAAAAAAGCATCGTAAATCGTTGGCGAGTCCATCTTTGTGTATATTCTGCATTGACAGCCACAACGCACAGACAATCATCTGGTATGGTAACATAACGCTCTCTATGGCTCATATCAGGAATGGTGTTCCCGTATCTCACAGAAGATTGATTGAGTTTATTTTACTTCGCGTTTTGTGCCTCTTGGATAATTTGCGAAGTTGGGAATGAGTGATGAAATTATGAAATTGATGAATGGACATTCACAAACAACCAAGCCCGAGCGGGATTCGAACCCGGGACCCTTGGCGTCGCAGCGCGATGTGCTAACCACTTGGCGACAGGGTCCGGCCTCACAGAAGATTCTTGACATAGGCAGCACCTTTTCATAGAGGAGACGTGATGCGTCCTGAACGATTTCTGCCTTTCATCCCATCGACAAGGCAACGATATATAGCCACGTGCTTTACACAGTCCCTGAAAACATTCTTGGTTATTATATTCTCATGGAACTAATTGCTCGACTTTCATAATCATGTCGTTAGGCGTTGGCAATTTCCCCTTGTACTTCGAAGAAATACCCACTGCTACATACATAAACAGATACGACTAATACCACTACATTCATGAGCCACACAGACCACTATCAGTTACCAGACAGACAGTAGCATCTGACAATCATACGCACCCCACCACCAGCACATATCCATCCACAGTAGACAATTTCCTCCTGCAGAAATCTGAATACTTGCCATGTTTGCAATGATATTATTACTTTTCTTCAAGATCCCATATGTTCTTCATAGTCGAGGTGTACATAGTTTTCTGGTGAACTAATTGCAACAGAAATGAAACCAACAGCCCCTATAGTAAAAAAATATGAGGAATCCGATTTTCAAGAGTCTACCACACTCTGGATTGTAGGGTCGCCGCCATCTTGAAAAACTGGCGCCCAAAATTATAAATTATGACTGATACAAACAGGTTCACAGTTATTAAGAGCATGGAATGGGCTATTTATGTTTTGGTGTTTAACGGATAAGTTAATGATTGCTTGCATGTAATTGTCAATGTTCTTTTCTATATTATACTGTTCAGTGTTCATACCACAATTTATGATGATGATGATTATTATTACATAATTTTGCACCTTCTATTTTGACATAGTGATGTACCTGGTTGTTATATCGTGTTCATCATTTAAATAATGCCAATTTTCATATGACATGACGTTTTACTGCAGCCGACAAAAGCTTTTGATTTCCTCATTTATTTCTTCACGATAAACTATTTTTTTGCGAAAATCCAGCGATACGATGATGAAGGAAATTTCAAGATGTATTACAAATATATCCAAGTATTTGTTAAACACTTTTCGTCTGCATACAGTTTCACAGAGGAGAGACGAAAATTTAGGAAAGTGTCTTCAGACGTTACTGCAAAACACGTACAGGTTTTCCATCAATTGTCGGTAGAATCTAAAAGCTAATGAGTGCCTATCACTTCGCTCTGCACCTGCAAGCAGCAAGTCGCCGCTACTTATCCTCAGAGCAGCCGAAATGAGAAATAATGGAACAGCTGAAGGTAATTCCCTTCCTCGATCAATTTTAGACTTATTACTAGGGAACGGATTTTAAGGTGGAACACATTTCCTAGTGAACGGATTTTAAGGTGAAGCGCATTTTCAAAAACATAGCTGTTTTCACACTGATCGTTTGAAATATGTATTTTAGGACATGGAATAAAGTAAAATGAACAAACTTTGTTGCACGTTTCTGTGAAATTAGCACATGTGTCCTCTTTTTACACCCTCTTTGATGTTCAGCACCTTTTTCCTTTCTTCTCTTTCATGTTTTGTTAAACAATTGGACAGAAAAGTAAAGGGTTGCCACTCTTTTTGTGCAGCTATATAAAATCATGTAGTCTCATTTTGTAGAGCAGAATGAGAGTTATAATGTGGTATAATATAATAATTGCAGCTCCAAAAGTTTCCAAGTTAATGTAGTTTCTCCAAACACTAAAATCTCCTGAGCTCAAATCGTCAGTGACTTACATTCGAAAACATAATAATGTTGAACGTAATCCAGTATAACAAGTTGTGTGAAACCCAGTAAATGCCACGTTTACTTCCTAAATTCAGGTTATTAATTATGTTATTTGCTATAGTGGAACCACAAGGAAAGAAACTTGCGCAGAACCTCATCGCGTTGGCGGGTGGGGGAAAGGAGCCTTCAGCACGGTTCACGTCAGTGTTGCCAGACCTATTGATTTCTCAGGAGAATTCCTTAATAAACTATTACTATGGAACCTCGAACGGCCTGCTCAAAAACACGTTTCCTGCTCATCTTACTTGAACATGGAGGGGAGAGATAGAGAGGAACTCCACTCAGCCATGAAAAGTGCTGTTTGAACTGTGAAATTATGCCAAACGATACTGAATTGTGCTAGGACATTAATATTATTTTATTACTATTACTACATTACTATTTTTAGATGGTTGTATTTTATCCCACCCTAAAATCTATTTCTATTTTAGTTATTTCACGTCGCTTTTGTCCCTCTACGGGTAAGTACTACAATATGGATGAATGAAAAACTGATGAAATGGATGAAGTTACACAAACACAGTGACACGTCCTTGCCTTACTAGGTAGAAACACTGACTTCGTAGCGTGGGCAAATTATTTTATACATGTATGTGTGTGTAGGGGTGTTTGTGTGTGTGTGTGTGTGTGTATTTCTAGCAGATAGGGTAGATAGGTGGCACCCTAGCATAAGCGTTGCTATCTTGAATTATTGAGGAAGACATGTTGTCTAATTCACCAAATATATTTTACATACGTAATGCATTTTTACATTAGGGTGTAGGACGAGTTCCCACCCCTAACGATAGCTGTGCACCGAATACCATCAGAAGGCAAATTAATTTGTTATTGTTCGCATTTGACTTGAAAGATTGTGGAAAATGAAAGTTGACATAAAAGTACTTATTATTTCAGATGTATGAGTTGATTTCAGTCACAGTAATTAACATCCATTATTATAATAGGAATGTAGGAACGTGATAATTTCAAACTTAAATGGTGTTTTCTGGGAGGGCAACATTATTATGGGGTAATATGCCTCATTTACCCGCCTGATAAAAATACATTGTTTCCCCCTCGCTGGAAAAAATCTGTGGACGTCCCCATGTTCCCCAGTGCGCACGCCTATGCCTCCCCCCCCGCCCCCGAGAACGTTGTTCATCCGCTACTATTAGTTCATCGGATTTTGTAGCAGATCTTCTGGTTTCCCAAGGAACAATCTCCCGATTTTTTTAAGTCTAACCTGGCAACACTGCCCCGAGCACCGATAACGGCAGGGAAGATGCGCGAACGCTCTCCACCGAAGGTTTTCTTCCTTTTGGTCGAGCTATACAGTATTGGATAAAGAATGCTAATGCAACTGGTTTAGACTTGAATAAAGGCTTTTATCGAAACATTTTTTTTGTCTTTATTGAAATCATTTTCAGACCCTTTTTTATCTTTCCCGACCATCATTTTGCACTTTAAAATATTTTCCCTACTTATTACATAGCTGAAAGCGCAATACCAGACAAACACATCTTCTAGAAGGGAACATTTCTATACATTTTTTTAGAGACTTAAGAGGTGGGAAAGATTTACTGTCTTGTTAATCGGGTGAAGGTATGTGTTCATACTTTGTTCAGGGAACAAAACCAAGACATATTTCCGCTCTTATTGTACTGTCAACAAAACCATTGACTTCGATGGACACATCCTGTTTTCATTGCTGTACAACTCAACGATTCACGGACTCCATTAGACTGCCAGTTGTGCCACTCTACTATGAGAGTCAAACACCACTAGGCCGCTGGTTGTACCACTCAACGATAGGCTAATCGAGACGGAATCGCTATGTGACATAACCAGTAGTCTGGTGGGTTCTGACTCTCAAAGAGGGTTGGCAGCATAACCAGCAGTCTTGTTGAGAGTCTTCAACTCGCCAAGATGAGTTGAACCGCTAAAAGTATTGTTAGATATGACTCTCAAAATATATAACTAATAGTCTTGTGCATACTCATTCTCAAAGTTGGTAAGGGGTCCCAGGTTTGATACCCGGTGGAGCCACATAGTGGTTCGAATCCCACTTTAAACTGTAGGTCCAGTCCCGATTAGCTTTACTGTGCATAAAGTTGACTTAAAACACCAACTTAATCAACCAAATCAACCAATCAAAGTTGGTGATATCAGCTAGGACCCGCGTAGAATTCTAAGGACCTGTGTATAATTTCAGCCTGCTATTCTATCTAAAACTTTTATCAATTCTCTTATTTTTATTCTCTGAAGTCTGTTTACAAAGTCCTGTGACAAGTGTAATCATTAACAGAGCATCAATAAATTATTGACATTGTAGGTACAGTAGACCTATTGTCACTATTTTCCATGTCGAACTTTGTTTCCATCATTGCTCTGAGTTGACTAAATATTTTATAAATGCGATACTCATGCATAATAATTTATACTATACCAGTGGCGGCTCTTGACTTTTCACAGATGCGTGCTACACGTAGATGTTGCTGCTTGCATGTAAATTACCCCCCCCCCTCTTACACACACACACACACACACACACACACTCAGTTGGAACCGCTAGCGTAAAGGTCTGTATCACATAGCTGCTTTCTACTTGTCACTATAAAATTTAAACCTTAATTCTAAAATCTATTCAAAGACAAAAGTGGTAATCTGAGATCATTTTAAGGGGTGTTTGCATTTAACACTGTTTATTGTTTCCGAATTCTTTGCTGCTTTTATCCGAAACCCGAAATTTGGAGATGGGGTGTAGCCCTCATCAATATCCTAGCCTCAGCCTCGCGTACGCCACTGCTTGGAACAACATAGCACAACTGATCCTTTACGATGACTGCTCCATATGCCACGCGCATGACCATGAACCGCTCGGAAAGAAATCGTGTCTCATTCTGTAAAGCTATCCGCAAACTTTCTTCTTATACTGAGATGACAACACTTACCGTGCTGTGGATCTGTGTAGCACGCTACAGACCCTACCTCCCCCGTACAACCGAGGGGCATTCGGCGTGCCGCGAGGTGTAGAAAACGTGCTATGAAGCCAGTAGCCCGGTATTCGTTGTACTAGATTATTAGCCTGCTGCAAATTTTTGAGCGTCTTAACGTGAGAAGTTTCATTTCACTTCTGTGTTTTATTAAACTTCTTCAACCTATGAAATATGTCCCTTTATTTCTTTACATTTGAGTAAATTGAATAACGTGCTAAGCAGCCGCCACTGTACTATATATTACTTTAAAATCAGCATTCTTACATGTGACGTCATCGCTCGACAACCATTAAGCGTTCGTTACTTCCCACCATGAATTTGATCAAGCCATAGAGATAGTTAAGAAACACAGAAGAATACAACTGATAGACCGGCACAGGATATTCGTGGACTGTCATCTTTAATACGTTCCGCAAAGCTCGTTCTTTCATACATGTCGTGGTCCCAGACGTCTCGCGTGTATCTGCTGTTCCATTCCTTCTCATCTTTATTTCATAGGATTTCCTCCTTCAGCTTTGTTTCCCTTGCTTTCCACTGGGGATTTTTGCAACGAGATATAACGTCTATCAGAGAATTCCCTCAGAATCTGGTATTGAACTCGGGTCGGCATCCTTTGATTTGCGCTACCATGGTCACGGCAAGCAAAATCCACGTCCGCATAGATCGTTTATCAAAACAGGTAGAAATAACATCAACGCATTCATGCCTGAAGAAGCCTATTCTTTATTTTCGTGATAAACTATTCCTTGCCTGCTCATAAATCAGTTACCAGCCTCTGAGGAGGAGTGGTTAGAGCAAAGTGCCACGAGATCATGGTTTCTATCTATCCCGGGTATGTCTGGAGCAAGGAAAGTGCAAGTAGTGACTCGAGAGGGTTCGGACAATGAAACCGGAGAGCGGAAGTGAGTCCGGCTGACAGCCGTTTGTAGAATCGCACTTCGTTCCGCCAACTCGCAGTCTCCCCTTCTCTTCGCCTAGCCTCGTCAATTCTCGGGACAGAGTATGGATTTGAATCATGCGTAAGGCATAGACAAATCGTTCACTTAAATACAAACGTACACTCAACTCGGTTGAAATTATACAACTCATATTGCCGAAGCTGAAGATGTTGATAGCTAATGGTAAGTCGTCTATAGAGCGTCTCAACCTTAAAAGTCAGTATGGGTTAAATGGAGCCCGGCGTTGACAGATCAACAAACGGAGTCGCATCGAGTCGCTGTTAATCCCTAATGATTGCGACAAATTTACTTCGTTAATATCGTACAGGAAATCATCAAAATCTATGTATTTGATGCATTTTGAAAAAAAAAAAAAAAAAATAGTTACCAAAAGATTTGCATGTAAATGTTTATATTTCGACGTAACTATTTACAATTTTACATTTGCATTTGCATTTGCATTTGCATCGTAAGCAAATAAATTATCTCAGGCGAAGAATATCATATCTACAAACATCGTACATCTCGTAGAAAAAAAACTGGCGAAGTTGTTCAAGCGGTTTGATATTTATGGCTTTTGAAGTATTTACTAGAAAAAAAAAAGCGTTTTGCAAAATTGCATAATTATGAAAAATTCAGATGACATGAATTTATGACAGGTTACATAATGCCATCAGTAAATAGAGCATAAAAAACTCTACAGGATAATGATTTCACTGTTTGAAATTTTTTACTTTTACATTTTGTAAATTTTGTAACATCTCGCATCACAGCGGTGGTAGAGAAGGACAGAGCTATTGGGAAAACTCATGTATTAGAGAGAGAGGGAAGTACTCCATTTACTTCCATACTGACTTTTAAGGTTGAGACACTCTATAGACACTTTTTGACACTAGATGTAGTGCAGATGTATCCCGGTGTCAGGCTGGTGCAAGGAAATGTAGTTCAACCAAGTAGACGGTAAGCAGTGTTCAAGTTCAGAAGATTCAGCAAATGGCGGTCTGCAACTTTAAAAGTTTGATTAGTTATCACGCTAGAGAACGTAGTGCAAACGGTGTAGACACCACATTCACTACTTGACACCAAATCGACGAAATAGACGAGTTGGTGTTGCATCGTGTAACCAACGAGACGGGTGAGTGCAGATAGTCAAAAAGTAAAGCGAACTATACGGGGCTATTAATTCGTTACCCCTCCGTATAACTGAGTACAGTCCCTACCAAAAGTTCAAAAGCACCAACTTTTTTCATAAAAATGAATCCTGACCGAAAGTTTTTGGTATAATATGGAGTGAAATAGTATGGAAGTACTATAGTGTGTGAGGCATATACTGCCGAAAAAATATTGGTATACGTCTTGTAGTTCTTGAGATACGAAAGTGGAAAATCAAATTTCTTGACTGAAAGATCCAACATTTTGAAGTACAGATGAATGTGTATACATGTAACTGACGTCGTTATGAGAGTACTGATTTTTTTTTCCAGTATTGTGGAACATGAACGAAGGTTTTAGCGCAAAAAAATAAAATAAAAAAATCTCGTTTCATATTTTTTTTTCTAAAATTCGCAAAATAAAAACAAAATACAGCGAAAACTGAGAGATCTTCAGGTAACAATATCTTCCTCAGCGACTGCATTGGAGTAGACAAATTTTATCAGTCATTAGTTGAAATGTGTGTCAATAAATGGCGCACGAAGACATATCTCGAGTAGCAGCATTCTGCAAGTCCAAACCTGTTTTCGTTACGCTTGATAATAAACAGGCTGTTTGAATCGCAAGCTACGTGATAATGGGGGAAAATATCTGTGCCCGTGGCCGTGAAATGGCAAATAATTTGTAGGTATAGATGCAATAGGTCTCAAAGAGAAATTGCAGTTGCATTGAATGTGAGTAAAACCTGCGTGGCGGAAAACAATAAACAAATTCAAGCAGCAACGTAACCGTAAAGCCCCTCTTCAAGCGATAATGAGGGAATTTGAAGATTCCACTAATACTGTAAAAGGGTCTCAAAGATGACCATTTCGCGTCGTCTAAGGAATGTGGACTTGCGTCTTACGCTCCTCTCAAAAAGCCATTGCTTAACAATGTACATAAGAGAAATCGTGTGAAGTTGCGCAAAATAAAATAAACTGGTCCGTGGAACATTGGGGTAAGATCCTTTTCAGTGATGAATCGAGATTCGTGCTGTACAGCTCCCGAAAGTGAGAGTTCGGAGGACAGCAACCGAGAAACTTCTCCCCGAATGTCTCGTGCAAGCTGTTCAGGGTGGGGGTCAATCAGTCATGATCTGGGGATCCTGAAGGGACCGGGATTTTGAAATTCATTCCTGGCTCCACGGATTCAAGAGAATACATCGAAACAATGAAAGATAACATGCTCCCGTCCGCCCAGAAGCTCCACAACTGGTACTTCGTCTTCCAACAGGACAACGCGACTTGCCACACGTCAGCAGCAACATTGGCTTTGATTCAAGCGAGGGAAATCCCATTGTTGCCTTGGCCAGCACGAAGTCCGGACCTGAATCCTATACAAAACCTATGGAATACCATTGGTCTTCGTGTAGCCAGACGCCAGCCAAGGAATGTCCTGGAACTTCGTGAACAGATCTCCGAAGTATGGAATGAGATTACGCCCCAAGAATGCCAAAACTTCGTCCGCAGAATGAGAAACGTGTGCAAATGTGCTTGAAACTTAAAGGTGGACCTATTGACTATTAAAATTTCACACTTCATTCATCAAATTTCATGAGAAATGTTTGTTTCCAGTATATTTTCAAAGTTCAGATTTAATGATTTTACAAATTGTACCTTTAGTTGCATCTATTAGTCATAAGTGCATTAATATGCTCTTACACTTTCTTGATCTTGATGTACCTTTCAATAACATTACATAATAGTTCGAATTTTGTATTAAAGTGTTTATTTCATGAAAAGCACTCGCATATGTACTTTTTCTGTTTGTCTTGAAAACACATGAAAAGGTAGTCTTTAAACTTTTGGTAGGGACTGTAGTTGGGTATTTAGAATACTAGAATTACAATGTAATCCTGTTCTTATGCTATGACGTGAATTCTAGTGTGTGGTGAAACTGTGTAAAGTTATTATGTAAGGTAAACTGACATAATATCGGATGCCCGCCCAATATCGGATACCATCATTTCTCGGCTCGTGGATGCTGCCATCTGCAACAATCCACTGAACTACGTTCGTCGATTGCCGTCAATACTTCATTGTGAGTGGGAACGCTGTTGAGCACGCTGCGAGTGCACAATCGACGAAAACAGAAATTTTCAGTTTCTGAGTTTTTGGAAGCATTTCATCATCATATGTTTTCACATTGAAGGTAAGGAGAAACTATAGCTTACTTATATTTCATAGAAAGATGGAATATTAGAGTATGTTGATATGCTAGTCCTATTCGTGTAAATGTCTTTGTTTAATATTAAGGTTATATTTCCCACGAGGTCGCGTTCCGCCTAATATCGGATAGGAAGGCCTGCCAAATATCGGATATCAAATTGGTCAAATTGACATTCCCCAATCCCAAATTGAGGCACAAAACATGTCAAGAGCAATCTGACTCAGAAGAATTTGACACTAGTTTGAAAATAAATAATAGGTTGCTTCTATGATAAGATGTGATTTTATTTCAAATATAGGTCTAATGTTAATATATGTATTATATAATGTTAAATTCCTATTCGATATTAGGCATACCCACTATCCGATATTAGGACGGCTTTTTTCAATTCCTCAAATTTGTATGGTTTTTATTTTGTACTGTACAACAAATAATTTAACAATAAAGGAGATAAATACATCGCAAGGCAAAAGGTAAGGTACCAATAGTTCATATTACCAAAAATTATGCATTTCTGTTAAATTTTAGTGGGTTAATTATGGTGATTTCAAAAAGTATCCGATATTATGTCGGTTTACCCTACTAACTTGTCTAGGAAAATATATGTTTGGACATTAATATATACAGGGTGGTCCATATTGATGGGACAATTTAAAATTCATATTTCTAGGAATGGAACAAGCACATTTATTAAAAACTATGTGCAATACATAACCAAAGTACGGGCGTTTACAACACAGTTCATTGTTTGGATATAACATCCCGTAGATGCGCATGACGTTGAGGAGAACATTCTTGGGTTCACGAAGTCATACTGTGTTGTAGCGATCAGCAGAAATGGCCTCCATCCCCCTCCGGATAGTTCCCTTGACTTCAGCAATTGTTTGGAATCTCCCTACAGGAATTTGTCCTGTGGGGTTAGATCCGGTGATCAGAATGGCCAATTGATATCACTGAATCTGTAAATCAGTCGACCAGAGAAATGGTGTTGAAGGGTTCATACTGGTACTCATTCTGTATGACGAGTGGCAACATCTTGTTTCATCCACATCTTGTAAGACCGAGTCGCCTCATTTAGGAAATGAAGAACGTGATTAACATGTCGTTGTAGCGCTCACCAGTGACTGTTACAATTGGAACTTTGCTCAACTGTATTCAACACGGGTTCATTGTCTCTGCACTACGGGACATTCGAGATCGCCCAGGTGAAGGTTTCTTTTCGGAATTAGCTGTCTCATGGACGTTTTTCACCGGAGGATTACCTTCCAAGATGGTGATTGACGCTTCTTGAAATGTTGTCGAAATCACATTTGTGCTGTAATGCTGGAGCATCCACTAGTGAGGAACTCTTCCACAACATA
Organism: Lepisma saccharinum; assembly: GCF_977018435.1. Lineage (NCBI taxonomy): Eukaryota > Metazoa > Arthropoda > Insecta > Zygentoma > Lepismatidae > Lepisma > Lepisma saccharinum. Next base: position 92,022,111 of record NC_139231.1, on the reverse strand, counting down.
AACAATTTCAACAGGAGTCCACAGCAACACAGCACCATAATACAGTGGAACAATAACATGGATAATGAACTAACATTAACTCCCAAGCTCTAGCTTCCATATACAATGCATTTGAAAAATGTTAGAATATTCCTACTGTCTGGAAAGTCCAAATAAAATGTGTACCATCAATATGGACCACCCTGTACTTGTTTTCTGATTCAAAGTTGTATTACAGTACGCTCTCTTTAATTCGAACTTGGGTAATTCGAATTATTGGATAATTCGAACAAAAACACATTCCCCTTGAAACCCCTATCTAACAATGTTTAAAATGATTATACTTAATTTGAATTTTGAAGGTTAAATTTGGATAATTCGAAGTCAGGTTTCCAATAATTTAACATAAATCTTTCCAAGAAAGACCAAAGTGGTTGCTACATAAGAAATTCCAACAGATGACTCGTCCTCTTTTCTTCTCGAAAAGGTTGTTTTTATGGTTAACAGATGTGCCGACGGCAGATGAGAGAGGGCAGCGAGAATCCCAGAGCTTTTGTTTGTAGGAATGTGACCTTCATCCTCTCAGAAACAAGTTGAGAGGGGAGCGGATAGCCGGGCAGAAGGGGTCATTTGTCTGTGTGATTTCGTGTAGTCGCAATGTCGAAACGTAGTATGTACAGTAGTTTAACATTAGATAAGAAAGTTGAATTGCCTACGAAAGAGAAAGTGGCGACTTCTCCACGACTTGAATCCTGTGTTTTAAACTGGTTCAAACAATCACGTGATGCGAATATTCCAATAAGTGTACTGTTCCTGGATGGAGATATGAATAAAATATAGCAGTTGTAAGGTTACTGTTTGCGTATTAATGCAGTTTTATGTCTAATACAGTGTGTTACTCCATTGGTGTGGTTTTTTTTAAATTATATTCTGGTTAATTCGAATTTTTTCGTAGCCCCTTGAAGTTCGAATTAAAAAGAGTCCACTGTATTGGTTTTAAATATGACACAAAAGAATTGCAAGTCATAGATTCTATTGTTGTCATTAAGACCTTCTGTAATCAATAGGGGCAATAATGAAAATGAACAGGTGCTAATTATCAAAAGAGTAACATGGGAGAGTCAAAAACTTGTTATTGGAGCAGTCCAAGACCTCAATTTTCAAATTATACACTTCAACGATCTTGGAGACCCAAAATTATCGCATGACGATAATTGCCAAACTCAAAACACCTCATGTTTAATCTAACATGTCTTTTTCCCCATCTTGTTTCCTGGCCATATACATGAATGTCCTCAAACTAATTGCCTTCCTTGATTTTCCCCTTCTCTTACATTCGGTGCCAATACTTTTTTCCTTTTGTTTGCATTTCCACGTTTGCGCTTAGACAATACGCTCGTTACCACACGCAATAGTAGCAATAACAAACTGATTCATCCGTGGGAAATCGAACAACAGAACAAAACAAGGTATCAGCTGCGTTGTCCACAGTTTTTTTTCTCTCTTTTTGCTTCTGTTCATTTCGGCTGATTGATCTCTCGTTTGACATTTTTCTCCTCTCTCCCTCCCTCCCAAGCCACCGTTCTCTCTCTCTCTTTTGTGTTCCTGGGAAAATTGACAATAGTCTGCACACAGACCTCATCACTTGTTGAAAAAACCTGTGGGGCACTGCGGATACAATAAAGCTGAAAAAAAAACAACTTTATTTGAAATAGACCAAGGTTGTGTGACTTTAAAGGTTCAAGAACCAGTATCGTGGTGAACTCTATGTGAATGTGTTCTAATGCGTTGTTTTTACACCTCTGTAGGGTAATCGCGACGATTATGATGGTAAATTAATGCAATATAGTGTACATGATTCCCTGTGCAACTGCCACGAGATCGGGCTGGGCGTCTGTGGCAGATCTTTCGGAGACTTATTCGGTGATGCGGGTTCGCTGTTGCACAGGGAATCAAATGCATTGTAAATGAAGAGACAGCCACAACAGAAACGCCCACGCTTTGATCAGGCTTGCAAGTTAGAACCACTGGCTACGTTAACCACTTCATGACGGATGCTGTCAAAATCTATGGCGCAGTAGAGGAGGCTCCAGGGTTGTCGCAGGTAATCATTTATTAACGGCATTGATTCCAATCTTACTACTAAACCTAGCACAATTTAAACTTTGTTAGCATCTAGCACCCTGTGCTTGGCATAATGGTAAAATATAACATCATCTGCAAACGTGCGTCCCTGAAAGACAGACAAATTGAATTCAAAGGAATCTATTTTTTTAAAAAAAAAAAAATCCGTAGATCTTGGTTGTGAGGGCATCATTCAACCAAGATGTATACCGATCCAGAGGGAAGTTTTTTCCAGCCCCACCATGGTCCACCCTTTTCTTTTAATCTTTTCTTTATCATTTCTTACTTAGATTACGAGGAACATTTTATTGAGAGGAATCGGTAAAAAGTTTTGGTCATCGAATTGTCTCAAACTTTTTCAAGAGCTACATTGAACCCATTTCATTGGCTATACCATTGTAATTAATTTAATGGGGAAATTCCCAATATTGTTTAACTATAGTAAAAAATCAATAACGCACGTTCACAATTCACCCCAAAATAAACGCATAAATTGAACTAAAAGCCTAAGTCATCCAAAAAAAATAATAAACTAATAATAACTATATAAAAATACACATAATACTACTACTACTGACATTAATAATAATAATAGATTCTAGCGCAATTTGGTCGCACTTAGCATAATTTAAAAATTTAGTTGGGACTTTTCCTGATCGGGAGGTTGGCAACGCTGATTAGGGCTCAGTCAGCTTTAGGCAGACTAGAGTCTAGTATCTAGAGACCAGAATCCGCCCAAGCTAAAAACCAGCGCCGGAACTGCACTGTGAATGGGGAGGCCAGGAGATAGGGTGGCCGGGGTATAGCTGTGGAATCGAACATGCGTCTCCAGTGTTGCAGTGGGACACCCCACTTACTGGACTACTCTGGCTCCTCATCTTATGGGTTGTTAATTATCAACCTCCTATGTGTGAATTCATAACATGGTAAATACGTATAAGGGGTATTTATTTTTGAGAGATGTATTTTCTTTAGCTGGAAATCAAAACCGAAACAGTGAATGCTGAACTGAAGTACCTACAAAAGAATCACATTAAGAGCTTTCGCTCAGCTCCCACCATTCCTTATAAACAAATTTCGATTCCTGGCAAGAACCGAGACATGGTTAGGGAAACTCAGCAGACAGAAAAATAACCAATTGAATTATCGAAAGTCAAAAGAAAAAGGATAGCTCACGTATTCAGCTTTTTACCATAACCTGTAACCAACTGGATCTGTCGATAAATGTCGTAAGATTAATGACACAAAAAAATTTCCGCCCACAGTGCCTGGAATGGAATTCCGTCCTTCTGAGGCTTCCACGAATAAGTAAAACATCTTAAGTTGGATGTAACAGTTATGCAGTTGTCATTAAGAGGATGACCTAAGACGTAATCACACTTAGGAAAACATGAGAGTTTACAGTTTCAAAGACATCTGAATTATACGAAGTCCATTTTCCAGTTGCTCTTCAAACTCATATTTCTTTTCGTGTCGTAAGTCTAGGAAAAAAGATCTCATCTTACCCTCCACTGGTGTCATTACATACATAAGCACACCCGAAGGTAACAGTTGAAGCACATAAGCAAGCAATTTAGGTCGGATAATCGAAAACATTACATCTTCGATACCACATGTTGATTTGCAGCTCCTGCCACGAAGGTGGCCTTTGTTCGCTGATTGGATCATGCTGACACAATCTTCCAACATGGCGGGAGCTCTCGAGCGATCTCAAGATCAATTTCTCATTCGCCATCTTTAAACACACCGGCTGATTGTACTCGAATGCAAAATTGAAACACTTCTTGCAGATTATAGTTGTTCCACGAATTTCAGCTGACTGAATTTACAGCAATTACAGTTGTCGCAAAAGTGGTTACATGTCCCTCTCCCTTCGAGCTCTCTTCCTCTCTGTAATTTCGTAAGTCGCCCTGTATAAACGCGACGTATAAAGAAAACACAGACATTCTCCATCCACTGGAAGAACGCCTGATTCATCTATTTTCTAATCTTCAGAAAGTTATGGTAGATACAAGCTTCCATTTACACATATATTTTTGACCAAATGCCTTCTTCACATGTTCAAATCATTTAAATGATATACGATATTCATATTCTCAATTAGTGTGTGTAGGCCACTGATTTTGCTCACTTCGCTTGCAATCTGAGTGACATCAAGTTGGAAGAAATATTTTTTAGGTGGTCTCAGGTAATCATGGTTGCTAAGATTCTTCCTCTGTCCCTCTCTTTCATTCTACTTCAGTTTTTCTTTACTTTCTCTGCTTCTTTATTGATCTGTTTCTTTCTCACTCTCTCTTTTCTTCCCTTGTTTCTTCCAGTCTTCTCTCTCTCTCTCTTTCTTCCTTCGTTTTTTCCGCTTTATCTTCCATCCTTCGTTTTTCTCTGTTTTCCATATTTTAACGTCAATGCCAATACTTTATGGTCACCCTGTAATGTTTCAAATTTCAACACCTTCCCTCTTCACAACTTCCTCCTTACGCGCGAGCATGCAAACACTGCAAGTCGAAACCTGACACGTGTTACTTCGTCTCATCCAAAACCTCTCTCCCGACTCTGGTGTCCAATATCCCTTTATCGCATCCTCTACACGTGTAGCTTCGACGGCGGAAACCATTTGCTTAGTATACCTGTGGCTACGAACGGGACGACTCAGACAGCATAACTGCGGTTGCTTTAACTTGAGACATCAAAGCAAGTCAGGAAAATGGTGAAATGTGTAGTCGCAGTGTTAGCAACGCATGCTTGCTTGTGTTGCGAAGGTTGATACTTGGTTCCCCTCGTTAACCAAGTAATTAATGCGGAACGGTCTCTAGAAAAATGAGTTCGAGCTGCGTTTCCGGCACGTCGCCATAATATCTTTCTTGAAGATTGTAATTAACTCGCATGTTGTATTTCATTTTATTATGTACTGTCAGCAGTTATAGTAATTGATACATTAATCGTGTGTGGCATAAATAGACATAATCTACTGCGCAACTGGATTCAATATACTAGTCATGATTGCATCATGTGCACGCTAAAGATGGTGTCTGACCGCTTAGAATGACCTCCCTAGTCCCCTGACTTGTGGACCCCAAAACTTTATTTTTTCTGTGAGGACAAAGTTTACCAAACATTAATACAGAACCCGGTTGGTTTGACTACAGCAATCACTGAGGAGAGTATTGCTCTTCCAGTGAACTGAGTGTGAATATATGCAAAATATAGGTAGTGATTTCTTGAAACAATCGTATAGCTACTATGCCATACCCGGTACAGCAAATAACGGTTAAGATACGATGGTTTGAATGATACAAAGTATAATTTAATACAAGTTAAAATAAGTTGGAAAATTACCTCTCTTTATGCCTCCCTGCAGACAAATTACATCACATACTGATGTTGGCTGCTTGCATATTTTTTATGTAAGTGAAAATCAAAATAGTTTCCGCAAATATGTTTTAGAACGTGTTATTTGATATTATAGGAATTAATACTAGCTGATTACCCGGCGTTGCCCGGGTGTTTAATGAATTCTAACTATAGCATAAAATGTAACTAATTTTATTTCCAGGTATTTAAAAGTACAAGTACAGTATACAAATTATAAAGTGATATATTTTACAAATTCAGTATAATATAAATTTAACAACAATTTAAGAACAACATTTTTAGTTCCACCTCCAAGAGCAAGAATAAATAAATTAAATGGCATTGGGAATATCACTATTCATCTTAGCGACCCCGAAAACTATAGATTCCACACTAATGTCGGTTTTTTACATGTCACACCCTTCCCACCCCCTCCCGCAGGGGTGACAGGGTTGTCTTGGAGAGTCACTATTCATTTTAGCGACCCCGAAAACTGTGGATTCCACACTAATATCAGTCGTTTTACATGTCACACCCACTCCTAGGAGTGCCAGAGGTATCTTGGAGTTGAAGGCCATTGGGAGTGTCACTCTTCATCCTAGCGACTCCGCAAACAATGGATTCCACACTCATGTCGGTCGTTTTATCTGTCACCTCCTTCCCACCCCCACCCCTAGGGGTACCAGGGGTGTCTTGGAGTTGAACGGCATTGGGAGTGTCACTTTCATCTTAGCGACCCCGAAAAATATGGATTCCACACTAATATCGGTCGTTCTCGATTATTTTTACATGTCACCCCCTTCCAACCCTCACCCCTAGGGTACCAGGGTGTCTTGGAGTTGAATTGCAATGGGTGTGACACTATTTATCTTAGCGACCCCGACAACTATGGATTCCACACTAATGACGGTCGTTTTACATGTCACTTTCTTCCCACCCCCACTCCTAGGGGTGCTAGGGAGCTTTGGACGTGAACGCCATTGGGAGTGTCACTATTCATCCTAGCGACCCCGAAAACTATGGATTCCACACTAATGTCGGTCGTCTTACCTGTCACCTCCTTCCCACCCCCACCCCTAGGGGTACCAGAGGTGTTTTGGAGTTGTACGGCATTAGGAGTGTCCCTATTCATCGTATCGACCCCGAAAACTATGGATTCCACACTAATATCCTTTGTTTTCGATTATTTTTACATGTCATCCCCTTCCCACCTCCACCCCTAGGAGTTCCAGGGGTGTATTATCCCCACAGTATTTCTTTCCAGATTGTAAGTCATATGTGTACCAAGTCACCAATTATCTTAGCGAGTCCAAAAACTATGGATTCGACACTAATCTTGGTCATTTTTGATATTTTAATTTTCACCCACTCTCAACCCCCATCCCGATAGGCCATGAACTTGGAGTTGAACGGCATTGGGAGTGTCCCTATTCATCCTATCGACCCCGAAAACTATGGATTCCACACTAATATCGGTTGTTTTCGATTATTTTTACATGTCAACCCTCCCATCCACACCCCCAGGGGTGCCAGGGGTGTCTTACCCTCACAGTATTTCTTTCGAGATTGCAAGTGATTAGTGTTCCAAGTGTGAATCGCTCCAGCCGTTCGAGAGTTATGCCGGAACAAACATATATACACACATACATCCATTTTTATATATAGGGAGATTCAGAGAACTGTGCTAAAGTTATTTTCCTATGTGAGATAATACAATGAAATATAAGTCCATTTTCCTGAACTTACTTAACCAGACAATAGACATATCGCTTACTGTTACGGGAATTTACTGCATGAAACAGTATTCTTGAGATTATAATACTACACGTAACATTAGCATTTCTAAACAAAGAACCAACCTCGAAACTTCTTGATGCGTAATGAATTAGTGTTGAAACAATTAATAAGATATTGCACAATACATTCTCGAAAACACAAACACTTCATTCCTTAACCTGGCGGGGAAAGGAAATTAACCCATTTCATTAACCGAACATAAGCATCTACAAGTGATTCTGCTAGCTGCTCCTCCACGTGAATTACGCATTCTCCCTTATTGCACGCAATGCACTATTTTCTACAAGACAATATATCTCCAGCTCTAAGTAAATTTTGGACAGGTCTCTTTTCGCGGTACAAAATGGAGAGTCATGTGACTGAAACAGGCAATCCGGGTCCTTTGTATTAAGCTCCTTCGCGATTGCAAGGGCACCAGGAATTCTGGCAACGTCGTTGGCATGTCCACAGTAGCGTTTCTCTCTTTGCTTGTGTGGTCATCATATGTGACTGGTAGTATAGGGCAGTATAGTGCTTGCTAGGATTTTCAGTCCACCGTTTTCCGAATTACCAACTAGGAAGTACTGAAACTTGTCTTGCCTTAAACTTGTCCAGTTTTTCATACATATTTTTACCACGGGAACCAATACTATCTTAGACGTTTATCCTACTATTACGTAGCCCGCATATTCTGAAGTGTCAACCCTGACTGTCTATGAGAGTCAACGATTAATTTTAGTTGATAGAAATGCAAAGTTAACATTTCATGAAAAAGTGCAAACTACAAGTTTTGTATATATCCTATTGACTTTTAATGGAGAAGTTACAACACAGACGTGTCCGGGACTGTACAATATAAGTTACCTGACGAGTGTCTTTACGATTACACGCTATAGAGGCAGCTACAAAGTGTTGCAAACTTCTACGAACCCCTGAATGGGTAATCGTATATGATAGTGTACATTACGCAAATGGAAAAAGGATGCCCTATAGAAACCAATCACTAGACGTAAAGCGCTTTCCTAGAAAGGAAAGCATCACGTGACATAAACCACTTGAAAGTTTCCAGCTTGTAGCGTTCCCACATCCGCAGCTGAAAATCACTTTATTTTCGTGGAAAATCCGACATCAAAACCATTTTGATGCCAGACTGTGTCTGTTTTCTATATTGAATTTCGATAGAGTACAATCCTGTTGCATGTTCCATATGTTCGTGCCCCTTAATTCAGAATATAATACTGACTTCTCTTAAAGAAAGGTACGGAGGAAATATGCCTCTAATTCTGTCATATTCGACATTTAGCCTTAACATGAAAATACTCTATACTACTTAGAAACAAATAATGTCTCCCAAGGTTTTTTCTAGATGTACGGCATTACAAAACTCATTTTCTAGTTCATTGGTATATTTCCCAATTTTTTCCCACTCAAGAATATCTCTTCTGCGCATGTACCGTGTCAACAAGGTATTTTCATTACGCTTGATTGATCGATTGAATTAAGGTTATTTAGCGTTGCAACTGCCTCTTTTGGCAAATCGCGAAGATGTTGGTTGAGTGATGATTTGATAAAAGAAAATGAAAATATAGCCTGACACATTTTTTAATATGATCCATTCCATGTGAAAGTGTACAAACAAGATTAATTTTATTTTTATTCAAAGTATCGCCTATCATGTAAAATTGAAGGAGAAACTATGCATAATTTGAAATTATTAATAAAAATATAAGTTTCATGGCTTTTAAATAACATAGCTAGTTTTGATAATGCACAACATATTATCCATTAATATTATTTATAGTAGAAGTGAGAATTTTTGTTAGGTGATTTTACTTAATTTAGTTTCATTACGATATAGTATTATACCATAAGAAATCAAAATTAATTCTAATTTCATTGTAATTGTCTCAATTATTGTTTTTATATCTTAGGCTCTGAAGTATCCTACTTAATTTCTGAAACAACTAACTATAAAAATAACTCTCCAGTCTTCTTAAACCCGAAGGCTTATGACTGCAGCAACAAAAGCCATCCACCTGTCCCTTTCACGGACAAGATCTATCCACTCTTCTCCATCCCTACCGATTTTCTTTTGGCCCATATCAACGTCATCCCCCCCTCTTCGTCCTACTGGTCTCTTGCCATCAGGTTTCCCAATACGAATCCTGTAAACTCTTGTTTCCTGTCCCATTCGTGCCACATGGCCTGCCCATCTAAGCCTTCTTGATTTAATCATCCTAATAATATCTGGACATGAATACAAATTATGTAGTTCTAAATTATGTAACCTTCTCCACTCACCTGTCTCCTCATCCCTTTTAGGTCCAAATATTTTTCTAAGGAATTTATTTTCAAATTTTCTTAATTTATGTTCCTCTTGTGTGTTTCCTTGTGTCTACGCCCTATAAATATCACCACTTTAGTATTAATGCTCTACCAAGTAATATATATTTTCTTGCAGCTAAACCCCAACAATCTGAGCTACGTCACCCTAACTGGGGTACTTCAAACCCCAGTTGACGTTACAACACTCATCACAATTAAGAAAAATGTATTTTCTGGAACTGAAAATTGAGAAGAGAGAGGAATATTTTGAAAATATATTACTTTCATTAAGGGAAATTACATTACATGTAACTTGTTTCCATGTTATAAAAACACTAAAGCTACTGCACAAGGCAACATTTATTCATGTAAAACACACTATGAACGTGACAGTTCCACCCCATATCAGGGTCTTCTTCAGACTAAGAACCCAATACAAATGCCATTTGGGTCTCAGAATTTTTGAGGACGTGCAGCCGCACAGTGGTAAGTGACCTACTTTGTCTTTGCCGTTTGCAGCCATCTTGCAATACCTCTTCTAGCGACCAACTACATGACTATTGGTCACTGTCTTTGACGAAAGAAACTTTATGTTTCTTCATCTGACGCACCTGTATATATTATCAGTTGGGCTGAAATGTTCGTAGGCTGACTCATAGATGGCGTTACTAGAATTAAATCCATGTGATTTTTACTTAGTACTAACCTTCAAAAGATACGTGTATAAATTTCACAGCTGCCGGATAATTAGTTCGTGAGATATAGCATTGTGAGTGAAGCAGCTTTTGTTATTGTGAAAAAATGGATAAAAAAGAATTTCGTGTGTTAATAAAGCATTGCTTTTTGGCGAAAAAAAATACTGTTGAAGCCAAGACTTGGCTTGATAAACATTATTCGGACTCTGCACCAGGAAAATCAACTGTTGAGAAGTGGTTTGCTAAATTTAAACGAGGCGAAATGAGCATCGAAGACGATGCACGCAGTGGACGTCCCAAAGAGGCTGTTACCGACGAAAACATCAAAAAAGTCCACAAAATAATTTTAAATGATCGTAAAGTGAAGTTGATCGAGATAGCTGAGATTATTACATAGCGTTGTTGGAGCGTTTAAAGGATGAAATCACGAAAAAATGGCCCCATTTGAAGAAGAAAAAAGTGCTGTTTCATCAAGACAATGCACCGTGTCACAAAACAATGAAAACGATGGCAAAATTATATGAATTAGACTACGAATTGCTTCCCCATCCACCATATTCTCCAGATCTGACCCCCAGTGACTTTTTCCTGTTTGCAGACCTTAAAAGAATGCTCGCTGGAAAGAAATTTAGCACTGATGAAGAGGTAATCGCCGAAACTGAAGCCTATTTTGAGGCTAAACAGAAATCGTACTATAAAAATGGCATCGAGAAATTGTATGACCGCTATAATCGTTGTATCGCCCTCAAAGGCAACTATATTGAATAATAAAATCGAATTTTGTCAAAAAAATATTTTTTTACTATGTTAGCCTACGAACTTTTCAGCCCAACTGTTATATATTTCATAAAAAAATTTAACCAAGAAAATCATTATTTGAAGTAGATAGAAACATACATAGTTTATTTTAAGTCCACTTCATGATCAGATAGATTCCTGGAACTACGTCTCTATTCTGCCACTTTTGGCTAATCGCAAACATGATGATGAATCATTGCATCTTTTGGCCTACAACAGTGTAGTTACGGGGGTGTACTAAATGAGAGAGGAGTTTACTTCTCTGTGCCTTTTCAGAAAGTTACCCCTTACGCCCCTCAGACTCCACAGGAATAGGTCCGCAAGAGTACTAATTAGGTTGTCAAAGAACTTTATTGTGTACCTAACACTGATAACGGCGCCACACAACACACACACACACACACACACACATGCACAAACTTCATATCTATTCAACCCTCTCGTCGCCTTGCTGAAGATAAAAATGCTTCTTCATAAAGGAGGGGGAGTTTTTTGTTATTTAACAATAGAGAATGAAAGTTTGAAACTCAGTTTGCTTTCGGTGACAGAATGCAGAATAGCTCACGTTGTACGATCTGAAAAGGGGAGGATTGAAGGGGGTGGTTTTCCCTTGACAAAAAAAAAATGTTTTCTAATTAAATACAACTTGACGTTACGTGACAAAGGGAGAGAATGAGGGAGGAAACTGCCTTTCGATGGTCAAAAGGAATTTAATTTTTTAGCTTTAATTGTTGCACAGCGGCACGTAGTTAGAAAAAAACGACAAACAGAAAAGTTTCATGACATCGTACTGGAAATGATAATTTCTTTCTTCCAATACGAAAAAGTTTCCCCCCTTTTTTTCGTGTGGTTAGTAAAACGTGGAAGCAATATTCCAGGTAACATACAGTATTGGTCAAGCGAGTGCCTTGGTGGCGTAACGACTTCCTCGCGCCAAAGGAAAGAACTACAAAGCAGTGTTGCAAAACACAGATTTCTCTTTTCTCCAAATCCACTTACCAGAAAAAGTATATATTTGTCTCTCTCAGGCACAAACATAACATATACATGAGTGTGTGGTGCGTGCGCGCGCGTGTGCATATGTGGAGGAATAGGGATCTGGGATCAGAAAATCTTGGTGAAACGAAGATAGTTTTCAGAAGGATATAATATAATTTCAGTAGGAATCTACTAACACCGTTATGGAGTTCTCTGTGAAACATCCAGTTGTAATGGATCAATCTACAAACAAACAAACACACAAATACATATTACATTTGTAGTAAATTTATGTGGATGAACATTTCACTATCTTCAAGATTTTGATATTTCAATCCCAGATTTCCCTCATGTTCCCCACCTTATTTCTCTGCATACACAAACAAATACGCATATATCAGTATCTTACTAAGCGTAATTATCATTATTATCAGTTCACTATTGCTATTAGATAATTCTTATATTAATTTCATTAGCTAATATTCTATTTCTGCTTTTCCTATTATTGTCGCTTTTTCTGTTTCTTTAAGCCAAAGGACGACGATAGGAACGAATTATATTTATATGTAATTGATGAAAAACACTTGCAAAGAAGCACCCCGGGAGTCGAACCTAAAACCTGCACGAATCAACCACTCAACTCACTAGATCAACAAGGTGGTTGGATAAATACCCACCAAAAATATATAGAAATTGACTCAATGTTCAAAGGATCCAGTCTCCGGCATTCGTTTGCCAGAAAAAGAAATTACTTGAAAACTGGTGTTTTTTCTCGACAGTTGGCACCACTGCGGCGGAACGCAATTTCCCAATCCCTTTGGCAAGGTCCCCTAATTGAAACTACGGGAGGCGATGGTTCGGAAACTGTTATGGGTCTTATTTTGAATCGGGTCGTGCATTGTAAACAATCTGATCGTCGTTTCTCCTTTCGACGCAAACAGGAAAAATGTGAGAAGAATTTCAGGCTGGAAAGTGCCATCCCTTCGCATTTGAGAGCCGGAAAGAAAAATGATGTTTCATTAGCGTTAATTTTTCTGAGAGTCTTGTTGAGCACTTTGGAAGCTGAGATTTAAGCAGCTGGACCAATGCCACAAAGATTTGGTTTGCCTTTTTGGTAATAATTTCTGGAAAGAAAAGATAGTCACTTTTTTTGTCTGAATTTCGTTAGAAATTTTGTCTTGCTTCCAATATTCCACGAAAAACTTTCCAGGAAAAAAAAATATTTTATGTCTTAACTTTCTTGAGTTTCATTTAATTGATGAAGGACTCCACTTCCTTGAGTGTACCGAGAAGTGCAAGAGAAATACCCGAGGTCGATATCCGAATGGGTACAACTATTTTCAAATACGACATGTGCGCTATATTTTGCTTTAGATTGCTTTTAAAGAATTATAGATAACGTTTTAAATGGAAAAAATACCGTCCAAATGTCACATTGCATATTTTCTTGTTAAAAATAATTTAAAAAAATTATATTGCCGACCTCCGTGGCGGAATGGTTAGGATAGCGCGTTACGAAGTTAGTGGTTCCGGGTTCGAATCCTGACATATGCATGGATGAGAGTGTTCCTTCAAAAATTCCATCATCAGTCATCCTCATCCTTGCGATTAACGAAAAGTGGCAGAAAAGCGAAGTAAAATAAACCAAATCAATCAATAAAAAATTGAATGAAAGTTGTAACACTTTTGTGTCATGTATTACCCACAACTTTATTTACTAAAACTTGTTTCATATTACCCACGTTCATTTCTAAACCTTCTTTCATAATACCCGTACTTTTGGTTATAATTTCAATTAAGTTGGAAACCTTTCTTGATCATTTTTTTTTGAAAATGAAAACGCTCATGCACGAGTACACGCAGTATTATCTTGTTCATAATTAATGAATCTATAACACCTATGTTATAATCAAAATTTCAATAAGAATGATATGTTATGCTACCCATTTAATGGTTTAAATTTAAAGTTATTGAAAATATTTCTGAATTATATTGTCCACTCTCTTAGCCAGAGTTTTAATGGAATTGTCAACATTTGTGTTGCACACACACATATTTTCTTGGTTAAAAATTGAAGGAAATGATAATTGTATATAAAACTTTACCATCTCTTGTTCAAAATTTAACGTACTTCGTAACACGTGGTATTCACATGTTCTTGGTTAAGACTTGAATTGAAATGGTTGGTTATCCTACAAATTCCTTAGTGAAAGTTGAAATGGAATTTTAAATATTTCTAAATTTATTGCAAATGTTTGTGGTTTAAAGTTTGACTAAACTTTGAAATATTTCTGTGATATTTTGCCCATTGTCTTGGTTAAAACTTTAATGAAAATACTGACATTGGCGAGTGCTTCAATAGCATCCTCTTGTTCGGAACCTTAATGGAATTGATAGGTAAACGTTAATGAAATTGGTATGTAATTCATACTATAGGTAAAATGTTTAATGGAGTTATTAACAGTGGTGTGCTATACTTGAACATAAATGCAAATTATATCCATAAGCGCTTCAGAACAACCATTCCCGCAGGCATTTTATTCTGAACTGCTACTTTCATGTTTCACATTATCCTGCCTTGAGATGCTTAATTCGGCATCAATTTCAAACCCTCTTCACCAGCTTCTGTCTTCGGAGATTTGAAAGGAAACGAAGCACGATGAACCATATTTTCTCAATGGCGTTGCACTCCGCTCATAAGAGGAAGTAACAGAAGAGGGAAAAAAATTGTAAAAGAACCAGGAACATTGAAGGAGAACGGAAGGGAAAGGGGGGATAAAGAATGTAAAATGAATGTGGAATAATTCACTTTCTTCTCCTGGCTCTTATTCTCAAAGACAAATCGCTCCTTCCTTGTGCTCTCTCTTCTTCCAGTGTCTGATGGAACATCAAGGCCTCTCCTCAGATGACAATAGGGGGAAAATACAAAAGAAGGATGTATGCTGACGAGAACCTTTTCGGATGATGAAAGTTTCCCCCCTTTTTATTTTGAGAAAGAATAAAAGTAGTGGGGCATAGAAAAGATGAAAAAAGAATAGTTGTTCCACAAAACAAACCATATTTGCCTCGAGGCGATGCAGTGTGGGATAATAAAGGAGGAGAAATGATGGGAAAATACTAAAAGGTAACTGGTGGAGAGCAAATTTAAAATGGCGAAAATTATCGCTTTTATCATTGTTTTACTTCAGTCACTCTTTCTGGATTGTACGGACGTGACAGTGACCTGCAAGTTTCGTTGGACGAAGATCCATTATTTCCAAAGCAAACATATTCGTGCTTAGTTTCAGAAAGTAAGTTACGTTAGGCTTTTTTTTTAAAGGTGCATGTATTTGTCACAAATTTACTAGGTACAGAATCCTTACGCCTTAATTGATTGATTTGTTGTTTTAAGTCCACTTTATGCACAGAAAGGATAATCGGGAGTGGACCTACATTTTAAAGTGGGATCCGAACCACTATGTGCCTCCACCAGGTATCGAACCCGGGACTCCTTGATTACAAGACAACGACACTACAACTGCGCCTTCGAGGAGGCTCCTTACGTCTTACGTTAGTCACCACGATCCTTAAGAAACTTGTCATACCGGGAAACAAGCTATGTGTATACATTTTCAACACTTCTGTATTTAGGAGAGGGCTATCGGGCTTAAAATCCAATGCAATTTTCTTGATGTTCCGAAATATTATAATCATGATTTGTTGACTTAATCAATATTAGTTTCTAAAGTAATGTAATAAAATAATATAATATTATTGCAATGCAATGGATACATAAAAATTTGGTCTGGTGAAAAAACATAGGGCTCCTCCGAAATGACACGGTATTTACTCTTACAATATGTTCCCAGGAATCTGTGGAGCAAGTGAACGAAAATAAGGCCTCTGCGTAAGTAGGACTCGGCGGGGGGGGGGGGAATAGACCAATAAATATATGAGGGGAAAACGCAGTTAACAGCTATCAGTTGTGTGCAGCAGTATGCACTGCTTTGCTCCGTACACTCTCATTCTCCACTTCTCTACAATTATGCGCGCCCTTGCTACATAGATTTCCGAGATGGAATGAAGATTTACAGTAACGCAGGGTGATTCAGAAGTGATGGTACCAATTATAAGGGTGAAATGTGCGCAGTAAGGGAAGCAAAAATTCGCTGTCAATATGGATCCGCAAAGGAACCCTATACGAGGAAACTGTGGATGTACGATCGTATCGTCACGATTTTCCACTGACGTGTTTCTTAACACCCATGTTCATATTCTCCTTCCCAGTGGAGAATCAAATAACAAAACCGAAACGCACAGAATGGTGATTATCAGCCATAGGCATATCAGGTGCATTCGGCAATCATTCGGCATGGGCACGTGTTGTAAACAAAGGGCCAAACTCGGAAGACACATAATGGAAAGGGAGAATTTACATTAATTTACAGTAATACAGGGTGATTCAAAAGTGATGGTCCAAGGAAAGCAGCGCACGATGAGCTGTTTCTAATCTAGAATCCTTGGCTAAGCATCACCTAGCTCTAATCTAGTTTCTCAAACGTACACAATGTTTCGCTTACAGTTTCCTTTGTTATCCCGAATTATCCTAGTGGAGACCTCACGTACTACACGTTCACACAATCAAGAGTAAATTCAGGCAAACTATCTGTATACGTTTTTTTTTTTTTTGTTTTTTTTTAATATTTCCAATGCAGTCATTACAGTTCCTTTGCATCGGAATACAATTAACATCTGGTTGGAAGCAGAATTGTTGCACTAATGCTAAGAGAATTTACCATGGATCATCTTACCACTACCCACTTCTAAGATTCCATTACCCTCTTACTGATAGCCCGACCCTGTGGCCGAGTGGTTAGCACATCGCGCTGCGACGCCAAGGGTCCCGGGTTCGAATCCCGGTCGGGCTTGGTTGTTTGTGAATGTCCATTCATCAATTTCATCATTTCATCACTCATCCCCATCTTCGCAAATTAGCCAAGAGGCACAAAACGCGAAGTAAAATAAACTAAATCAATCAATCAACCTCTTACTGATAGCTGCATGAATCCAAGTCTATGACAGTGTGAAAACATATCTGTAGTGTTAGAACTGTACAGTCCACTCGATAAAAGAACGAAGCTAGTCATTCGGACTCCAAATGGAGAAGGAATCCAAGGTTTGGTGCAGTACCGTTAATTTCATGCACTACCCTCATTCATTCTTCGGCCAGCCAACGCCTGCTGTCTATGAGTTAACTTTTAAGTTAACAAATCTTTCCACGCTGAGAAAAATACAATTTTAAATACACCGCCAGTAGATCGATACTTAAAGGTTAGTGCATTGTAATTAATTATTTCACGACTTGCGAATCCACGCTTACATCATCAATTTATCTGACAAATTAGTTTATAAATAAGCTTTACGAAACTTAGGAGTTGTACCTATTTGAATTTATGGAAAGGGCGTAACAAACACATAAAACTAAATGCATTAAATCATCGATCCACCAGAAATGTATTTATTGATGCAGTAAATTGTGATTCTTGGTCTTTACTTTTTGCAGTTTGATGCATATCATAAACATAATGACAAACTATATCGAGCTTTACTTTAATGAATCAATTTATGTTTTTTTTATGCACCTTCCTCTATGATGCACTTATACATTGGTCCGTAAATCAGAATGGATGTAATTTTTGTTAGCTAATGCATGTACTTTGCAGTGTGTATTCGCGTACATAAGTGATTCGTGTTCACCGACAGTATCTTCACAATAAAAAGGAAAGTTCATTGTACATATATTTTACTTTTATATGTAATTATTTTTAATTAATATGTATTGTTATGAACCAAGATAGAGAAAAAAATGAATTTTGGGACCAAGTTCTGGAAATTAATTGGCAAGGCAAGAGGTTAACGGCGTTGCCGTAACTCTATACAACAACAACTGGTTGTATGACAAGAATCAGCAACTGGATGCTGTAACAAGAATTTGATCGCCATTTCCACGCGATCGTCTTTATCGGAGAAATTGCACAGAAGATCCCTGCGCCGAAGAAGATGCAGCATCCAAAAAAGAAGAGATAAATCCACCCACCAATGAGCGGGCTTCAATGGATTCTTGGGGCAATTCGGTATCCGCCCTCGATCCTTAAAGATCTGTCCACGTGATAGGCCCTTTTCCCGTTAGGACGTTATATCCCAGAGAACGTCTTCTTATATATTTTATACTGACCCTGCACTGAGCGTCCCGCAGCAATGGATTCTGGGTAAGTTACTGCCACAATGACCGGAACCCTAAGACATTCAGCGGACCTTCCTGTTCGTGTCCTCAGCACCGCTTTGGCCTGGCCAGTATTTTCCTTCGTGGCCATACCTCAGGGGGACAGTGGAGGGATGCTCTGGAAGCGTTTCGGAGGTCCTTTTCTTTAGCACACATTATTTTTTTTCTATCGGAGCCATTTTCAGGCTCGTGTCCAAGGGAGAAATTTTTGCGATTGTCCTGCTTCGCTTTTTATAGTCTATCGCGATTCTTTAATTTAAATTAGAGAGGTCCAATTTATTACATAAGATGAATTATATTAAATTAGATTATAATTAGAAATAATGTCACGAAAATCCCCCCCCCCTAATAATTCTTTCATATAGAACACAATTGAGGACTAAAAGTAGTAAACGTTGTAAGTGCCAAAAGTGACCTCTTTACACGCCCTTTGAACTACCAGCCACATTTCACGTTTACCACATTATAAAGCATGGCACATTTCACAGTTGAACGTGGATAACGGTGCTTGAATTATTGTGGCACTTACAGCGTTTACCAATTTTAGTCTTCAATTTTTCCCCCTCTAAAATTGTGGGTATATTCACTTCTATTTTCTCTGCACTCAATAAGTATTAAGATTGCATATTAAGTAAGGCTTGCCGCGATTATCGGTTTGCCAGTTATCCTTTAGCAAACTTTTTCCTTCACTCGACTTCGGTTTCGCGTTTATTTCTTCTCGCGATAATTTCTTCCTGGTGATTCAGATACTTAATTCTGATTGAACGTTTATTTCTTTACACTGTTTTTAAGGATATTTCTACGTTCTAAGAAACGTTTAGTGTTTGTTACACCACATTCGATTTACTTACACTTAACCAGTTTTGCTATTATTTCTAGAAGTGTTTATTCAATCGCTATCGCGCTTGATCTGTCTCGCACATATTGTTTTCACGGTTTTTTCTAGGCATCTTAACCGAAGATTCTTGGTTCGAGATCCTGTCGGAGATGAATTTCTATTGGTGTGTCCTTTGAAAGAAATTATATATTCATCCTCATCGTCGTGGTTATCCTAAAGAGGCATACATGGAACGTAAGGTAAGGGAATAAGGCATGAGTACTTGATTTATGCACCTAAGGCCATTGTACAAATGTCATTCATTTAGAAATTGTATTTTCGCCTGCATCAATATGAGAACTACTTCCCGAGAGAAATTAGGAGACATGGACAATTTTATTAAGTAAAAATTACATCTTTATTATACATTAGAAGCATATATTTTGTAGTTAATCTAATTTCAGATAATTTGTTTACATTATTTACGATTATAATGATGATAGTCAAGAAATAGGCAATACAATATAGAATGAATAAAATAACAGATGCATTTCTCAGATTTCCATCTTACAATAACTTTCACTTCCCATTAAGACACGTAGGGATGTGGTGGTCGGGCCACACACATCCTCGATATCGGTTCTGATCAGTGCCACTCATCGCACGCGTTTACATCCCTTGAGTAAAAACCCCTTCAGGTATCATTTGGTTACAGGCTGGACAAGACCTTGAGCCATTCTATTAAGATCACCGGGTTCTCACGCGAGAAAGTCTGACGGCTTTCGGACTGAATCACCGTGACCAGAACAACACTATTATTTTGTGTTTATAATTTTCTTATTGAATGTGTTTTCTTTTTCATACTTGTTCATGACTAGGATGAACGAAGATAATATAAATTCACATACACCCAGAAGTGGGCTCGAACATCTAACCTTCGAAAGTTTGATCATGTTTTCTGCCACTCAACTCGCCAAACCACCAATACGGCACTGGGCGTCGTAGTCCAGAGTTTGGTTTGCTTTGAATTTCGTATCAAGTTCATTGTTGTGCACAGATAGACTACAGCGCAGAAGGAATAACTTGGCAGTGACGTCATCTCCCACCTTCACCTCTCCTTCCAGAAGCGAAGCTTCATTTGTTAGAGCGGACGACAAGGTGACGTACAAACAAAATCATAGTCTAACAAACCGCAGCTACGAACGAGGGATTGCAGGCTACTTTGTTTCTTTTTGCTGGTTTTGTCATTGTTGTACAATGAGCAGTGGCGTAAAGAAAGGTAAGCCCTTGAATAGCGATGCAAGAGAAATAGTTTTCAATGTGTACAAGTACTTTGATTGCGATGAAAACAAAACCACAGCTGTTCACAGAACGTCCGTGGCGACAGGTGTCGGTGAAGATCTGTGTGGATAATTTTGAATGAGAAAGACAAAAGTATTGCGAGTGCGAGAGGGAAACCTTTTTCAACGCCGGGCAAAAACCGACCGAACGCCCAGCAACGTGTCACAAATCTGGATTCTTTTGATGAAGCAAGCAGTCGTGCGCGGAACAATCACTGATTTATACACGAAAGGCATTGTTGTCACCGTACATAAACTGATGAAGGAACTGCAAGAAAATATTGATTTTAAGGGTTCGCTTTGGTCGTTGCGTATGATCATAAGAACATTAGGGTTCAGATTTTAAAAGCATAGCGTAAGCATCAGGAAGGTACTCCTTGAACGAAACAGCATCGTTGCGTTGCGGGCGGCGATCATTTTTGCGTGAAGTTAAAGTTCCGCATGCAGAAGGTTTGCAGAAAGCCGAATTATATGAAATAATTAAAATAAACAAACATAGAATAAACATCTAGGAGTGCTAACATTACATTGAAGATTGGTAGTTTGCACAACGATCTTTACTGCTAGTACTCTTACTCGTGCCATGATTCCTTTCATAGTAGTTGGCAACGCTGACTTAGCAGAGAGTGACGTCACTGCCAGGTTATTCCTTCCCGGCTGTAATTGTGGCCGGACCGACAGTTTAAAGTGGGATACGAACCACTTTGGGCCTCCAACCCGGTACCCCATGATTGCAAGGCTCCTGGGAGGCCATCTTAATCCAGAGCGTCTATACTTCTGGACAAACATAATGAAACTTGGACCTTCGACAAAATCTTGACAAGACGTGAAGAGCTGTATGGTTACCACAAATCCACGTGGGTGTCCTTACAAGAACTGGTAACATTGAAGGCACACGTGGTGAGCACACGCCTCGTCCAGATTTTTAGGAAGATAAGGTCTAAGTTTATTTAGGTTTGTCCGGAATTATACGCTAAAATACTCAAAGAACAGAAAACCTTAATATCTAGTTAGCGATAATATTTGGTTTGTCCATCTGTCCACCATAGCTCTCGCGTAGCCAAAACGTTAGCGCTCACGCTTTTGGTGTTAGTGTTCCCGGTTCGATCCCCGGTGGAAGCTCCAAAATATCGGCGTTATGCCAGATCGTGATGGTGATTGGGGAATCCGATCTCGAAAGCCAGAAAACAGCGGCGATGGGACTCGATGAACTGACTAGAATGAAAGGTCGCTCGGCAGGCCTTGGTCCTCAGAGAGATGCCGCGCCATAATTAATCTGTTCATCAATTTTATCTTTAATACCTTAACAAATCCTGAGATATGAATAGTTAACGCAAAACGAACGGACGGACATTGCAACCCTGCTGATTAGGTTTCTGAAAGACGCACGTTTTAAAAAATGCAAATTGAAGATGGATAATCAATGTAGGATGTCACGAAAACGAGTAAAAAAGAGTTACGAAAAAAACAACTTTAATTACAGCGTTAGTAAAACAATAATAGAGCTGGAAACACTGCTCGGAATGCAATTCCGTGCCTGATTTAATGGTTGTTAACAAGGCTATTATGGGGCCGACCCTCCGATCCAGGAACCCCTCGCCCAGATCCTTTCTAACACATATTTTCCAAGCTCGTTAATATGTTTGTTAATGCCGGCCATAACAGTAGCCGGTCTTCGCATTCTCCATGAAGGTAAAGTATCGCACGGCGCTTTCGGTCCCCGATTTTATTTCGGAGCGTAAAAAAAAAGAGGGGCAGAGGGGATGGGGAAGAGACATTCTCGGCCAGTTATCCCACACAAATTTACTCCCATCACTAAACCTCTCAGGTAAAATAAAAAGAATATTATGCCTGATTATAGGAGCGAAACTGCTCGGGCGTTGGAGACGATTTCGTGACAATGATTGCACTGGGGTCCTAAATTTAGGTCTCGGAGAACAGTGACGATGATATTCGTACGTGCTGCATGTGCGTATAGGCCTTATCTGCTACTCCCAAACCAATTTAGCGACGCGTTTTCTGCTGTATAATGCACACATAGACGACAAAGCTCAGAGATTTTCCGCAATCCGCAAAAAAGTTACTGAAGTTGTAATATATTTTCTTAATACTATAATGCAATATACATAGTTATCCGTGGTGGGAATTTTTATTACAATGTCCCTGCACAAAGTGGCTCTAGAGCTCACCCAGCCTGTTATAAATGAGTACCTGGAGGCAACCTTGATTTGCAAAAACAGATGGGGCATGGTGCTGATAACAACTCAGGATGGCTAAGGTCGAGAATATGTTGAGCCATACTTTCACTTCATCTGTATGGCATAGCAATTTATAGGTGATACCTTTATAAATTGTACATAATGTCGCATGTTGTATAATTTTTAGTTCCATTTTTTTATGTATTTTTATATTCTTTACAATTACGATATTATTCTTTCTTTAAAATACTATTCTCTTTCTTTTTACTAAAGTAGGGTTGCATTATGGTACTAATTTAATGCAAAGTGCTTTTGCAACACGGTTATTAATTTCTGGTTAACACCTAGTTTATA
Organism: Lepisma saccharinum; assembly: GCF_977018435.1. Lineage (NCBI taxonomy): Eukaryota > Metazoa > Arthropoda > Insecta > Zygentoma > Lepismatidae > Lepisma > Lepisma saccharinum. The sequence goes on along the minus strand of NC_139231.1, from coordinate 91,999,114 downwards.
TTGTGTTTCTATTGCATTTCACAACTGTAGTTAAATATGTCGTTTTGTATTCTCTTGCTTTGAATAGTATCGAGTTCAGAGAAGGCTGAAAAGGTTTTCACGAGTTGAGACCCAGGGGTTAAATGTGCCCATATCCTAAGGGCAAGTATATTGTGATGTTTAAGTTCCTAATGCAATAAGTTCAAGCGCGATGAATTTTAAACAACGATATTATATTGCCTTTCGTTCCTCTGTTCTTACCTTTTATACTTACATCCATTCGTTTTCCTCAGGCATTTCTATTGGTCCTTATGCTGTCTCTCCTTTCTACATTGTTTTCTTTCATCATTCTCTTAGTTTCTATCGCCTTTCTATCTTACTCTATTAGCGCCTTTATTCTCTCTCTCACTCTATTAGCGTCTTTATTCTCTTTCTCTCTCTATTAGTGTCTTTATTCTTCATTTCTCACTCTAGTAGCGTCTTTATTCTTTAATTTTTCTTCTACTAGTCTTCATTCTTCCTTTCTTATTTATTTGCGTCTTTATTCGTTTGGGTATAAGAAGTGGCCTTCTCCGAACACTCAAATGCCAATCTCTCTTCCACGTTGCACACGTGGCTGCAACTATTAAAAGCTGACAAGAGACTGTCACCTGGACGAACAGTTTCATTCATCTCATCAGCGTTATTTCCCATCCTCGCAATTAGCCAAACGTGGTAGAAAAGCGACGTAAAATAAACTACACCAACAAATCTTTTTCCCTCGCTTTCTCTTCTATTATCTACTTCTTCACTTTTCATTCTCTTATTGCGTAACTTCTTATATTCTTACGAACTGAATGACTTTTCGTTTTTCTTCACCAACACTCCCATTTCAAGTTTCTTGTTCTACCTTTCTCTCTCTCTATAGTTTTCTATTTGTCTTTCTTCTTTCTTATTTATTTATTTATTTCCTTCTGTTCTTATTCTTCTTCCACTTCTTTTCGTCTCTTCCACTATCTCGAACATATCGTTAGTATCTTACACTCACTGGCGTAAACAGGTTGTTTTTCGGATGGGGCTGAAATTGTAAAGGTGGATATTAAATAACTGCGTTTTAGAGGGCGATTATCATTTCTAAGTTTCGTTTTAAAAGTTGTTCAAATACAAGAATGGTAATCAGAGGTCATTTTTAAAGAGAGTTTGCACTTATCGCTTTGTTTTACCCAAGTTATTTACTGCTTTCATTCAAAAAAATTGAATTTCTACAAAATTTCTGGAGACTGTGCTGCCCCATCAGCTTCCCTCCTTCCAGTGTCTCCAGTGCATAAACTGGATGATATCATTCAATGGTGAACAACAATCCTGCGTTTTCAACTGATTACATAAAATAAAATAAGGTACTCCTTAGTTTTTCTTTGTAAAAATGACGTCACAATGACTTCATATATCGCATTTGAGAATACAAATCAAATGTTGAACCCCTTTTCTCTTTCAGAAGAGTTTCAGCTATTGGCTGTAGTTTCCGAATTGCTGCTATTTTTAGATTATCATCACAGACGAGTTTTTTTCCGCATTGAGAAGACGGTAAGGGATACGAGGTTACTTGGTACAAATAAACGGGAACGCTGAAAAAGCAGGAGTGCTATAATTATTTAAAAGTAGAGCTCTTCGGCTTGTTACGGGTCAAAAGTGGTGATATTAAGCATGCAGTAATTCCTTTCATAGGGCTGTAATTTCAGATTTACGTCTCAAACACAGCAGCTGCATAAGCAGCTTGGATCCGCCGGGTTTTGTTGAATCTCGCGTTTCAGAGAATATCGTTCCACTTGGGCGCGTAACGATTTCTGCAAACGTTCCACAACTGCTTAACAATAAAAATAAAATATGTTTTCTGCACCACCGTTTTCCCTCCCATTCGCGAGGTTTCTTTCTTTCCTGCTTCGAAATGTGGATACAAGCTGCAACTTTGATTTTGCATTTTTTCTCATCGCTTTCCTGTCTCTTTCGGATGAACGATGATGGGATGAAATCGATGAAGGGAGCCTTACAAAGCAACAGTACGGTCTCGAAACCAGAAATATTTATGCTCGTGTATATAATTTGATGTTTATTTATTTACTTATTTATTATTATTAAACGTAACAGGCGAATGCCCAATTACAGTGTTTTACATTTCTTGCTTTGAGTTTGTAAATTTACAATTTGATAAGAAATATTATTGTGCAGAAATGTAAATTAACATAAAACATGTCAACGATATATATGTATACAACAGTTAACAAAGCGAGTTATAATAATACATGTTAATTGAAGAGAGTTTAATAAAATATCTAACTATAATCTACAAAAATAGCCTACATGAATACAATATTTCAATTATTAAGTACAATGCACAACGTATTTATCTTAACATTCAGAATTTCAGATCTCTACCACCATGTACAAAATATATAATTTTGTAATAATACTAATATAATATATTATAAATTACATAAAATATGAAAATAAAATAAACACAGTATAAATCAAGGATAGAAGTTATTTACCTTGAAGAAATACATTAATTATGTGTGTAATAAAGGACCTGTAAATAATTGACTCTCTAGAAAGTACGTACATATATGTAATTGAGTATAAATTACGAAAAAAATATATATTTACAAAAATTGTGTTTATGTTTACGTTGTTGACATTGATTCTTCCATTCCTTTAAAAACTTTTTTGAATGTCCCAATGGGCATGTGAAATATATCTAATATTGGTTCCCTTTCGGAACATCGGTTGTATAGTTGACACAATCTCCTGATAGGTGATTTATTTATAATGTTCGATCTTCTGTTACTACAGTAAAAGAGGCCCCCTTTGGATCGTGTCTTGGAGATAGGAACACGTATGTGTATTTGTTCTACGTAGAAGATGTTGAACTTGAATATTATTGTTCACGATTTTGTATAAGAAACAGAGCAATTACATCTTCCTTCTTTTGCTGAGAGTGGCAGGTTGTGGTGTTGACAGAGGGAAGTGTATGATTCGTATCGGGAATATATGACTGTTTCTTTATAAGTGGCGTACCTTGCGGATTTAGACAGTAGCATTTCTATTTTATGCATGTATTTTTTGTCCTGAAGAGCCCATATTTCTGCTTCATATTCTACTTTGCTTCGGACTAAAGCGTTAAATATTATTTTCATTATTTCTGTGTTCATAAACTCTTTACTCATTCTAAATGCGTACTCTATCTATGAAAGGTAAGGGAAGGTAAGGATAGCATTACGTATCCACAAGGAACCCTATCTACAACAATCTAGTCATGATGAGTTCACATGACATGGATGTACAGGGCTCCCTGATGGCGTAGTGGTAACGTCGCCGCCTTGTAATCAATTTGTTGCAGGTTGATACCCGGTGGTGGAAAATAGTGGTTTGGATCGCACTTGAAACCGTAGATACAGTCCCAATTAGCCTATGTGTGCATAAATAACTAACTTACTAATTCTCCAGCCTTCTTAAAGCCGATGGTTTATGGCTGCACCAACACAAGCCTTCCATCTGTCCCTATCCTGGGCAAGATCAATCCAATCTTCTCCATCAGCAATTTGCTTTAGGTCTATCTCAACGTTATCCCTCCATCTTCATCTTTGCCTCCCTACTGGTCTCTTACCACCAGGTTTCCCAACGAGAATCCTGTAACTCTTCTTTCCTCTCCCATTCGTGCAATATGGCCTGCCAACCTGTCTTCTTGATTTAGTTATTCTAACAATATATGGACATCGAAGAAGTGAATTTAAAATAATAAATCAAATCAATCCCACTTTAAACTGTAGGTTCAGTCCCGATTAGCGTTTCTGTGCATAAAGTTGACTTTAAACAGAAACTCAAACTCAAACATAGATGTTGTAGACGTTATGGAATGTCCTTAGAATTATAAGAAGTAACTAAATGGCTTTAGGGTTAGATAAAAGACAAGAAGTAATCGCGGCAGGTTTAAAATTTTTCAGGCAATTGATTGGGATTGCAACACTGTGTGTGGACCCTAGAAAGGTAGAGTTGAAGGTAGATAATTTTTGTTATTTTACGTCACATTTCTGCCATCATTGCTTGATCGTGACGATAATGGTGATGAAATTCGTGGAGAAACACTGACAAATAACACCTTTCCCAAGGCGAGGACTCGAACTCGGAAGACATACAACGTGACCTTGAACACCAATCTCATCGTATAGTACTGTAGTTCCTGCTATATTGTAGATGCGGACGCAATTCAAACAGGTGTAAGCAAGAGGAGGAATTATATTCTGTTTAAAGTATTAAGGGACAGACGGAAACATTTAGTTTGAACAAAATGTATAAACACTTGATTAGGCAAAAACACATCTGTACTGTGACTTCTCTTTAACTCTTCTTCCCTTCACAGAACGCCTACTTCACCACTATTCTGCTCCAATGTAAGGATACCAGGTTGAATAGGCTACGATAAATTCGAACATTTTCCTCTAACCAGCGCTCCATGTGAATTCCTATTTAACATTCGGTTTTATCTTTCTCTTTTTCTGTTTAGAAGCACTCGTCAGTCGTTTCGGCAGAGAGGGAGAGAGAGAGGAAAAGGGACTTGCTGAATTCGAATAGTTGCCACAGTAATGAGAAACAAACAGCCGACTTACGTGGCTGTCAGGAACAGTAAGAGTGGGAGGGAAAATATTTCGCAAATTGTCTTAACTCTTCTCTCCGCCGATCGTTGCCCCACTGTTCAACTAAAATTCTCTCTCGCTCACTTACTGGTGTACTCACGTAGCGGTCAATTTGTCCACCGATGTTCTCATAAATATTACTTTTCTTTAAAATGTAAAATATGCTGGTCAAGCACTAAGTTAAAGGTGTCATAACATTGCAGGCGTTAATGGGCAGCTTTGAGTTAAACGGTGTTGTAATGTAACGTACATAAGCACGCAAGTTTTATATATTTTTTGGCTTAAAATGCATCTAATATTACAGAAGTTCTAAATGAAGGGATTACTGAATGTTTTACTGCGAATACACATTTCTCTATAAAATTAAGTACTTAAAATAGTGTTATTTTTCAATTTTCGTCGTAGCAAAAATTCTTGTGTTGCCGTTTTCCTATTTTAAGTCTATTTAATGCCTCGTTAGACTAGCATCAACGATGAATGATAATAAGATGAAACTAATTAAGGGACTGTGACGTTGGAACACCAACGTCCAAGGATTCGAACCCAGAGCTTTTAGATGACTCTAGTTTGACTCGACGTGGATATATAAAGTTGATTTTTTCCAACGAAGTAATATATAAAGTGACTCTATGGTTCTGAATCTATAGTGAAAATCTTTAAAGTTTGGATCCCGTAATAACAACATTGATATCAAACTGCGCAAGTTTTATTTGAAGATGTGATTCACCCAAATATCTGATAGTCACACAGTGACTCACACTAGAGAGTCTGTCGCTACGAGCGCTCTAAATGATTGTAAAGTGGATATTATTAATTGTAACATTGTAATCGTACACGAGTAGTTTTGAATTAGAATGGGTTTCAATGTTTAATTTAAAATAAACATTTTGAGATTACTGATACATGGCTTGTACACCCAACGGCGAAAGAAACAGTAGGCGTATTGACCACCACCATTTTCATTCGATCTGTATTACACAATGTGATTACAATTAATTGAAATAATGATGTCAATAAGCAGAGAATAATGCTTGCTTCGAATCAACATAGTTTCATTCCTTAAAACAACGCAGGATGTAAAATAAAAAAAGTAATGAAAATAGTGGCGGACAATTTGCCTACCATTATCTTTGCCGTTGACTGTACGTATAGAAGTAAATGGATACTTTTCTTATCCTAACTTTTCACCGCGGCACACTTCTATGTAAGGATTTCTTTGTACAAATTTATATGAAGCTACTCTTACAGAAGTTCTTAATGACGATACATGGGGGAAAACCTTGTTGGAGTTTTGAGGGGTGTTATAGTGTGGCCTAGTCCCTGAAATGGAATATGCTAGAAGGGGGATGTTTGGTTAGCTAGGAAGATGCTCCTATGGTATAACATAGTGACAATGTTGGATGCTTTGCGAATATGTTGCTATCTGGGAGGATTCCATCCCCTCACATATCCCTTTGACTTCGAGCACTGCTGTGGGCGGAAGCTGATGCTAATGCATTTATACTCTGTCTACTGTCTAGGGAATCTCTGGAGCAGGCGAACGAAAACAAGTATCTGCGCAAGTAGTTACTCGACAAAGATCGACCAATGAAGGCATGATACGGGAATTGAGTGCAGTTACCAGCACTAAGGAGCAACTCCAACTGATTTGCTCCGCTCCGCCGTCATGTTCCACAGATTCCCGGGGAGAGTATACACTATGGTCTGGATATCTTTAATATTAACATTACTCATTATCCATCAAATTGTACACACATTAAAAAAAACATATATTTTCAGTTACCCACTCGCAACTATTTTACTCCATTTAAATTCAAACAAATTGTTTACTTCTGCGTTTTCCTCAGCACGACCGATTGCTAATAAACATTCCCTTTAACTACCTCGCGCGGACAATGATGTCTAAACAAGCCGATGCAGTTTCAAGCGAAAGTTCTGCATTCCTTAATATGTTTGTTTAGATACCAAGAAAGTGACTTATTGCATTAGAGCTACTCCAATCGGCAGAAAAGCAAAACTTGGAGAACAAACTTAAAATTGAGGAACCTTAGAAATGCGTTGCCATGGTGACGGGAGCCAACGAGAAGAAATCTCAGGACTGAAAGGGGAAAAACGGAAAATTCGTAACCTCAGATTGAGTTCCTCATTCCTCTGTGAACTTTTGACTAACTTTCTGCCTTCGACTTTTGAATACTCCCAGTGTAATCACATTGTACACAGAGGCTTGTTAATTTAATTTGCAATTCTTGGTTCTCTCTGGTATTCAGAGATGGTGGGAAAACTTGGAAAATGCTGTAAAAGGCCTCAGGGAGACATTGGGTGAATTCTGTTGACATCATTTAAAAAATAAATCCCAACCTGGTGTTTTATCTTGGAGTGACGTAATGTAAAGATCCGTTTCTTATAGCGAAAGCCAAGATGTTATAAGTGTTAAAATTAGTTATTGATGCAGGAGAAACTGAAATAATTATTGCATTCTGCACTCGGTTTAACAGTTCTCTTAAACAACACAATAACAGAAAGCAACACTTCTGCGCTTGAAAGAACATGCCACAGAGAAAGTTAACTTCTTTCGTTTTGACATGAACATATTGGTTTGTGACCAGCTTTAATTCGATTATTTGAGTTAAAGATTATAATTACACTGAACTAGTTCTCATGTAGGTTATTTGAGATGGAGATTAAAATTGTGGGTGAATCAGTGATTAAAGCTAGATCTGTTTGATGTATATGAGATGAATATTGAAATTGTGGGTGATTGAGCGAGTAGGAATAGATGTGATGAAGGTTGTTTGAGATAGAGATTAAAATTGTGGGTGAGTCAGTGAGTAGGAATGGATCTGATGAAGGTTAGTTGAGATGGAGATTAAAATTGTGGGTGAGGCACTGACTAAGGCTAGATCTGATTGATGTAAATTATTTGAGATGAATATTAAAATTGTGGGTGATTGAGCGAGTAGGAATAGATGTGATGAAGGTTGTTTGAGTTAGAGATTAAAATTGTGGGTGATTGAGCGAGTAGGAATAGATGTGATGAAGGTTGTTTGAGTTAGAGATTAAAATTGTGGGTAAATCAGTGAGTAGGAATAGATCTGATGCAGGATATTTGAGACAGAGATTTAAATTGTGGGTAAATCAGTGAGTAGGAATAGATCTGATGAAGGTTAGTTGAGATGGAGATTAAAATTGTGGGTGAGTTAATGAGTAGCACTAGATCTGATAAAGGTAATTTGATATAGAGATAAAAATTGTGGATGAATCAGTGAGTAGGTATAGATGTGATATAGGTTATTGGAGATAGAGATTAAAATTGTGGGTAAATCAGTGAGTAGGAATAGATCTGATGTAGGTTATTTGAGATAGAGATCAAAATTTTGGGTGAGTCAGTGAGTAGGACTAGAACTGTAGTAGGTTAGTTGAGATGGAGATTAAAGTTGTAGGTGAGTCAGTAAGTAGGACTAGAACTGTAGTAGGATAGTTGAGATGGAGATTAAAGTTCTAGGTGAGTCAGTGAGTAGGACTAGAACTATAGTAGGTTAGTTGAGATGGAGATTAAAATTGTGGGTGAGTTAATGAGTAGCACTAGATCTGATGAAGGTTATTTGAGATAGAGATTAGAATTGTGGATGTGATGTAGGTTATTGGAGATAGAGATTAAAATTTTGGGTAAATCAGTGAGTAGGAATACATCTGATGGAGTTTATTGGAGATAGAGATTAAAATTGTGGGTGAGTCAGTGAGTAGGAATAAATCTGGTGTAGTTTATTGGAGATAGAGATTAAAATTGTGGGTGAGTCAGTGAGTAGGAATAGATCTGATGTAGTTTATTGGAGATAGAGATTAAAATTGTGGGTGAGTCAGTGAGTAGGAATAGATCTGGTGTAGTTTATTGGAGATAGAGATTAAAATTGTGGGTGAGTCAGTGAGTAGGAATAGATCTGATGTAGGTTATTTGAGATAGAGATCAAAATTTTGGGTGAGTCAGTGAGTAGGACTAGAACTGTAGTAGGATAGTTGAGATGGAGATTAAAGTTCTAGGTGAGTCAGTGAGTAGGACTAGAACTATAGTAGGTTAGTTGAGATGGAGATTAAAATTGTGGGTGAGTTAATGAGTAGCACTAGATCTGATGAAGGTTATTTGAGATAGAGATTAGAATTGTGGGTGAGTCAGTGAGTAGGAATAGATCTGATGTAAGTTATTTGTGATAGATATTAAAATTGTTGGTGATTGAATGAGTAGGACTAGAACTGTAGTAGTTTAATTGATTGATTGATTTAGTTTATTTTACTTCGCGTTTTGTGCGTCTCGGCTAATTTGCGAAGATGGGGATGAGTGATTAAATTATGAAATTGATGAATGGACATTCAAAAACAACCAAGCCCGAGCGGTATTCGAGCCCGAGACTCTTGGCGTCGCAGCGCGATGTGCTAACCACTCGGCCACAAGGTCCGGCAGTAGGTTAATTGAAATGGAGATTAAAGTTGTAGGTAAGTCAGTGAGTAAGACTACTTTTGATGTAGTTTGCTTGAGATGGAGATTAAAATTGTGGGAAGTCAGTGAGTAGGACAAGATCTGATGAAGGTTAGTTGAGATAGAGATTAAAATTGTGAATGACTTAGTGATTAGGTAGTGTAATGCTATCACAATCCTGGAACAACTAATCTGGGACACTATATGCAAAACACAAGACAATATATCTTTTTGGGAGAAGACAATGGCTATCAAGGCTAACATTAATGCATTAATGCACATATCTCAAAACGAAACATGCATGTCTTCGTGGTGGAGCGGTTAGTGTAGCATGTTGCTGATCACAATTTAACTATGATCGAGAATGCGTGAAGCTCTTAACTCCACAGCCTCATAGCACGATGCATGGTGCAAAGATGTAAATTTTCCATCCCCAAAAAGGTCCGTTCACCTTCTCCTAAAGACTAAAAATTTTAGATAAACGTCACGAAGTAACCCTTTCTGAATGAGACGTCATTCCCTCTTTCAAGTAACGCAATAGCTCCGCATAGGAGAACGTTTTGGCATTCGAAACATCTATTTGCTATCCGGAGGGCCCAGACTTGTACTTGGAATGCAAAGACTCCCGCCTTCCACCGAGAATAGAAAACGTCCTATTCCTATAACTACTGCTTGATTTCATTTCCGATAAGCCGAGCTAAATCCCTCCTTCGGCTCTTATCGAGAATTTAAATCTTCGTATTTGTAGACCGCCGGAAGCGGGCTCCATCCCCCCTATCCCTCCGCACCGTTCTTCGTTTATCAAAAGGAATCGCAAACAGCTATCAAATGCCAATCCTTGAAGCTCGCTTGTCATTCAAGTTTTATCCCACCTCCTACTAAAAGTTTCTCAATTTTCCGCCCGAAGTCGGATGCAATGACTGTTCCAAGAGTCTTATGTAAACACGCAAAGAAAAGCAATCCGAATCTGCAGCGGAAAATTGTTGTAGAAGGGAGGGAGGGGTAAAGCCGAGGGTCGGGTAATGTTGAAAGTCTTATTTCCCGGACCCTTAACTAAACATGGCATAAGGAAAGGACGGGATAAGCGTTTCCTGAGCTGGCTTGGGCAAATTATGTTTCGTTTTTTTTATTTGCCATTCTTCTCATCACCCCCTCCTCCCCATCTACTTCTTTACTTGGAGGCAAGAACAACATAAGGGTGGATATTTCTTGCGGTATTTCAATTTCTCTCTACCGGTATTATTTATTCCATTATTGGTTTTGGAAATCCCATCTCGGGCATGCAGTGGGGATATGAGGCAAAGGATCGAAGTTTTCATTTCTTCGATTACGGGAGAGTATAGAGAAACACATGGTTATCCCTTAATGTCCATGTGAAAAAATATAGGACACACGGATTCTCCCCTATAATTTTGTAAATTAATTATTTATACTTAGGTACTCTACACTACTTTTGGCTAATCACAGCGACAAAAGGTAATGATGATTTGTAACAAATGAAAACTCGAAAGAAAGCACACGTGACCAGATCAAGACTTGAATCCGGAACCTTTGCTGGCTACCATTCAATATTTTCAGTTACGGTTCTGCCTACTATGATCCTTAATACTTCAATCTTTCATCTCGTACAATCTTTCAACTATTGTTTGAAACGTAGCTGGAACGTTTAAAGCTAGAGTTTTATTGTATGCGTACATCAACGTCACATTATGCTGATTATGCGAACGTTCTGGAAGAATTTCTCCTATTTTAAAGTCTGATTAAACTATAGCAACGACACCCTTTAAGCGTACGTTTTTCGAAGCTAAAACATGCACATTTTTTGGAACACCCTGTATTTTTCAAATGCCAAAAGAAGTAATTTTGTTCCAGAAACTTTAATAATACGAAGAATAATATCCTAAGGGACGCATTTCATGTTTCTTTCTCGCACTCACTCAGAGCTCACTCACGGAACTAGGTGACGTCAAAACGATTCTGCCCTTCCCCTCGCCTCCCACTTGCGTTGGGAAAAAGGAGGTTTTTCAAAAAGTGCGTGGGGAGGCTTAACTGACGAAAAACGCGTTCAGGTGCGTGATTTTAATCTTGATTAATAACAGCAGCCACAGAAAGCCTCTAAGCCAGGTAGCTTTTTATAAAACTCTAAAGCAAATACGGTGGGGACGTGGTAGAAAAAACGTAGCGACCAAGATGTGAAATCCTCTCAAAGCTGAGGAATTTTCCTATTGTTTTCGAAGGGGAGGTTCTATTTATGAAGTAAGCCTCGTACCAATGAAGCATAATATGATAATGTTATTTGCAAAGCTTGTTTTTTGCAAAACGTAGATTTCGTTAGGTAATCATGAGTTTTTTGAAAGAGGAATATAAAATAAGAAGATTACTAGGACAAGGATGCTGACTGTCGCCTACATTGCTCAATATATTTATACAAGGCAGTTCTTTAGTTTGGAACACTGCTAAACTGGCAGAAACACAAATCCCTAACCTTTGTAGGTGCAATGATGTGTCGGAAACGGAGTCAAATTAGAACAACGTTCACAAGCCTGCGTCCGGTTTATATTCGAACGTCAAATACAGATATCACTTATTCCACTTCTATAAACAACTAAACTTAATTAAATTCACCGATCTACGAAACGTACACGATCTTACTATATTCTCAAAAGGCAATTACCTTATAAGAACCCGCTTATCTCTCAAGCAGATTCTCATTCCTTTCCGATTTCCATAACCTTAACACCAGATCGCACGAGATATCTCAGCTGTCCATTCCCCTTCACAACTCCAGTTTCTACACAATCTCCTTCACGATGTCCAATGCCTGTCTGTGGAACAAACTGTCCATGCGTCATCAATATCTATTTTGAAGAGACAAGTAAGATATTTCCTATCAAGCAATAAAGCATCAATTTAAATCTAATTACAATGAAGAAGGATCCACAGTCTCAACTTTGCCATGTAAAATAAGGGTGAGTGATTTGGTGTATTCTACTTCGTTTTTCTGCCACTTTAGGATAATAGTGAAGATGAGGATGAATTATGATATGATGAAACTTATGAGGAACGCGCACAAAGAATACCCATACCAAGGCCGGTATCCAACCCGAGACCTCTGGTGTCGTAGCTCGCTGAGCTAACCACTAAGCCACGGATGTCGGCCTGTAAAATAAGGATAAATAAATGAAAAATAAAATAGAATAACGCTAATCATTACACCATGTAGGTTGCAAGTATAAAGCCATGCCCTCCACGCCAAGTCAGGAAAGTATGCACAAGAATAAGGCAGCGGAGATTTTTCTTGTAAGGAAAATAACTGCACGAAGCCGGAGAGCTCTGGATGATAAAATATTTAGAAATGCCCGGATCAAAAGGAGAGGGGGACAAATACTGGAAACTAAGAACTGCGCGTAGTGCCAAGAGCAAGATGAGCGGAGATTCGCGTGGGATTTTACGTCTGATCTTCCTGAAGTTGCCTCCTGGAATTCTTCCTCCTTCGCTGCCGAGTGTTTAATATTTAAACGGAACTCCAACAAAGAGTAGCTTGGTTAGAATTTTCTATGCATGACTGTAGGCAAACATGTGTGAGCGTGTGTTGGAAAAGGAACGGAGCTTTTGTCCTTGAGATGCCGTGTTGATACGTCAGTCTAGAGATTGAGCCGATATGCGCTGGAGAAATAATGAAACCAGAAGTTTTTATAGTTCTAAGACCTAAAATTCTGAAAACGCCGTACATTCTTGCACCCAGTATGGAATAGAACACACAAGTATTTTTATTTACTACAGAGTGAGGTTCATCCTTAGGCTGCTCTACCACCTAACTATGGAAATTAGAAGTTACAGATCATGTATTTACGACACTAAAATCAATTATATAACGAACGAAGTGAAATAATGCATAGGCTATACTTTTCGGTGAGGTTTATGTTCGGTGTCCTGTCCATGTGTGTTCCTTATTGTCCGTTCATCTTCTTCATTTACTCACCATTCATCCTCAAACAAAACAAAGTAAATTAGTTACAAGTAAGCAGAAAGAGTTGAAGTGAAGTCTTATTAATATAAGACAAAGAGAGTCTCCTGTAAAAACGAAAATACAACCCCAACCTTCATCTGCAAAGAGCCCTTGACTGAAAAAAAAATGCTTTCGAAAAGGCAAGACTATGGAACAAAGAGGATATCAAAAATATGATATATATATATATATATAAAAAAAATTCAATATGTATTATGTAAAACTAACCATCTCGCATAATTTATCTTAAAATATATACTATCCGAAATTGCCTCAGAATAATTCCATGGTGATATTGTTATGTATTAATAGATTATATTTGAAGACTACAGGGAAAAAGGGAGGCAAGTCAGTAAATGGTCGAAAATGAGTTAACAGCAGATTCATGTAGCTTGAATGACGTAGTTGATGTGGACGCAATGTCAGAGCAACAGGGAGATTAGTCACTGAGAAATTAAATCTTGAAGATTTCGCCTACAGGGGAAGAAGAAGGTAAGTCATTTTACGAAAGTTACTTCACCACTGTTGTAATCGCGCTGCATGTGGCAACACTGTCGGATTGAAATTTTGCATGCTGTGTTTTTTTTGTGAGGGATATCATTGTTTTGTGCAACATTCCTTGGATTGTTAATAATTCCTATTTCATTGATTATTTGGTGTAGAAATTAATGGAATAAAGGATATTAGATTAATTTATATTTAAATATTTGTTATTCTTATGTGCTGGAGCGGTAATTCATGTTAAAGGGGATGTTCAAGTTATTCATTGCATGGGTGGTTTAATTAATAAAATACCAATAACGTTGCGTTCCATTGTTTAATTATGCTTTCTTCCGACGCCAGGCCAACATTAAACGTGCACGTGGCAGTCAATTGCATTCGCCATTTCAGAACTGAGGAGGCGGTGAAGCATTATAAACTACAGAGATTGTTCTACAATGGATTGCCCCATAGTAAGTGTTTAAACGTGAATTTCTTGTTTCCTTAGACTGTTGCTTTGTAAGTAATATTTTGTGCAGAATCTGATTCATAGCATAATGAGTGAATGTGACGAAGGACCATGTGTATCTACACAACGTAGTAAAAAGAGAAAGAATTTTGGGAGGATAAAGGACGCTAACAAGAAACTTAGGGCCCAGACGCATGAGATCGGAGATTCCTGTACTTGTAAACTGCAGTGTTGCAACATTGTTGATGTGAAACATAGAAATAAACTTATCAGCGACTTTAATCATTTGCAATGTTGAGAGAAACAAAGTTTGCATTTGAGTGGTTTAATTACATCACGTCATATAAAACAAAGGAGACCAAGAAAAGATGAAGATGCAAAACTACGAGATAAAAGTTCTATGTACAAGGTAAGACTTCCAGGTGAGACTAATGCAAGTGTAAAAAGGAAGACAAGTATGTCAAAAAGCTTTCCGTTCACTCCACGGCATTTCTAAAAAATAAGACTTGAAAATATCCAAAGAGCCATAAAATGTAATAAATAGGTAACGACATGCGAGGCAAGCATAGTAATATGCACAACTAATTGTCCTCAGAAACTGAAAAGCTTGTTATTGATCACATATCATCATTTAAAGGCCGTGAAAGCCATTACAGTAGAAAGAGAACAGATAAGATATATTTACTACAAACGAAAATTAAGTGTTTTTTCAACATTCACCAATTGTCTGACAACAAGGCAATTTTCTACGTTTATCCTGAAACTATTGGCAGAAAAGAGCCAAATGAGGTAACATCGTTTTTGAATGAGTACATTACTAACATTCTTAGCTCAGACGTTCAACATTTACATATTTTCTGTGACTCTGCAGGAGGCCAAAATAAAATTTACACTGTTCTTCGATATTTACACTATGTTGTTCATGAGAAGAAACGTCTGCAGTCAGTTATTGTCCCGTTTCCAATACGAGGACATTCATACATGGAATGCGACAAGGATATGGGATTACTAAAAACATAAACTGTAACTGAAGTTCCTAAGGACTGGGTTGCAGTGTTCCAAAGTGCACGAGTTAAACCAGAACCATTCACAATTGTAGAAGTGGATGATGGGATGATCAGAGACTGGAGTGGATTCCTTGAAAACTATTACATCAAGAAATGCCCCATTCCAACGAGACCAATCAAGAAGCTGAAAGTTGAAGGAGACCATCCCCGTCTGATCATGCATCGGGAACACTACAATGCAGCATAGATTTCCACAGTCGTGCGCGGAAAGAAAAAAGACAGAAGCCTTGCACCTCATCTGGAATCTAACGAATTTCTACACCCTGCTAGAGCTTATGAGGGACTTCTACATATATCAGACGAAAAGTTCAAAGATCTTCAGGAATTGAAAGTGTTCTTCAGAAGAGAGGCTCAGGTTTACTACACAAACCTGCCACATGGACCTAAGGGGCAGAAACAATAAGGACAGCACTGCCTAAACCTGAACGAGTGAATTTGTGCACCACTTCATAATGCTGTAAACTGTTACATTGAGAAAGTTTTTGTCATAACTTGTGTATTCTTCTTGAATCAATTTCTTTCATACTTCATTTTCATACAAATAAATATACGCTTTTTTCATAATATATGTAATACAGAACATACATCAATAAGAATAAAGATTATTTGGTTTCAAACTTTCAATTTGCTATTCTGTAAAATTATGAAAAACTGACTTGCCTCCCTTTTCCCCTGTAGTCTTCATTTGATAAATGCACAAAACAATGCACAGCATTTATGAACAAATACGTAATTTTCATCAAGTCATCAAAATGACGTCATCCAAATGTTTTCCACTTCTCGCACACATTCTTCTAACCTGTTAGTTCTACATTGGCACGTCGCACCATGTCTTTAGGTATTGCTGTAATTTCCTGATGATTAGCAGCTTTCAATTTACACTTTGTGTGCGGTTGTTTGACGAAAACGTTTCCCTTGAAATACCAACAAGGGAAATAATCATAAACAGAAGGTGCGGGCGAACAAACAGGGCATGGCAAGTCACCCCGGTGGGAAGTGACGTAATCATGAAAAAAAAGTAAAGTGCTCCCCTGTGCATAGCACAACGCCATGAAGGAGTATAGGGGATGTGGGGGTAACGCCCCACACTTTCTTGATCCGGTCGTGAGTGGGGGGTGATGTGATCAGCATCGCGCCCCTGACCGCCTTTACCCCCCAGGGTTTCCCCCAGGTACACATGTTATTCGACGCTGGGTGGGCGCCAGGGCCGCTTCCAACGTTAGAAAAGTTCCCAGGAAATATTTATTTGATAACCTCCATGGAATCTCTTGCTATATGAGCAGTCGCTTTGTCTTGTTGAAATTATACATGTTAATTCCACGTATATGCAGTTGTTATAAGAAAGTTTTCCAACATGAAAACATAAGAATTAGAATTAACTGTTACTGCATGTACGCCCTATTTACAGAAGTACAATTATTAATTGTAAGTCTTAGCGATTAAAATATCTGATACGTAACTACATACCTGCACATTTCATATGACAGGTATATGTTACATATGTTGTTCATTTTTAAAAACTTCGAAAGAGGAGAATTTGAAACAGTTAGGTTGATTGATTTGCTTTATTTACTTTGCTTTTTGTGCCACTTTTAGCTAATTTGCGAAGATGTGGATGAGTAATGATATGATGAAATTGATACACTCACAAACATCTATGCCGAGGTCAGGATTCGAACCCGGGACCCTTGGCGTCGTAGCGCGATGTGATAATCACTCCCCTCACGGCGGCCGGCGAGAGACAGTTAGGGGATTGTAATACACTGCAAATGCCATTGCCGACCTTTGTGGCCGATTTGTTAGTTTTGAGTTTGAGTTGCTGTTTTAAGTCCACTTTATGCACAGTAAGGCTAATCGGGACTGGACCTACAGTTTAAAGTGGGGTCCGAACCACTTGTGCCTCCACCGGGTATCGAACCCGGGACCCCTTAATTACAAGGCAAAGACGCTACCACTGCGCCATGGGGGAGCATAGAGTACTACGGTGCAAATGATTCCGGGTTCGAATCCCGGTCTGGGCATGGATGTTCTTTATCAGTGTCCCTTCGACAATTATATCATATCATCCATCACTCATCCCTATCCTTGCGATTAGCCAAAAGTTGCAGAAAAGCGAAGTAAAATAAGCCAAATCATCAAGAAAAGCATATCCTATTTATTTTATATTTCATAAGTTTTAAATAGCTACCAACGTGATAAACTATTCTTTACATCTTTTGTATAATGGTGTTTTTTATTCAAATGTAATTAGGTAACTGTGTTATCAACTTTGGCAACAAGGTTTAAAATATTTTTGAGCTAAAGTGTCAAGATCTAGTTTCGAACACTGGTGGGAGATGCAATACAAATGGCGTACTTTGCAGGCACTCTGAGGGAGAAAAGTCATCAGAGCG
Organism: Lepisma saccharinum; assembly: GCF_977018435.1. Lineage (NCBI taxonomy): Eukaryota > Metazoa > Arthropoda > Insecta > Zygentoma > Lepismatidae > Lepisma > Lepisma saccharinum. The sequence continues at coordinate 91,981,579 of NC_139231.1, read as the reverse complement.
AAATGGGCAAAACGTTGTAATGTCTAGAAGAAAAGAAGAACGACGAGGAATCTCCACTCTGAAAGTACGAGATGGAATCCAGGTGGGAAAACGCCTAACCGAAGCCATCGTTCTCCCTTTGTTCACTCTTTCACCCACAACTCTAGAAGCGGACGAAATCACGAGAATGATTTAACAAACCTCCGATCCAATTTTCCAGCTGAATTCTGCAGACTTCTCCATAAAATATGACCGATTTCAATTATTGGGAGAGCGCGACCATCTTTTCTTTTCTGAAGAGCGGATGAAAATCCACGTGCGATGGTCTTCTCTCTATTCTTCTGGTCTTCTCTCTACGATACCGGCTGGTTCCTTTCTCCTTGCAGATCGATTGGACGTTGGATGCTGGGTTCTCCATTATTTAGACCACCTTGGATCTGCCAGTTTCTGGTAGTGGAATACCCTGGTGGCCAGGAAGTGCAATATTTAAACTAGAAGAGCGGAGGAAAGGACGAATTTTTAAGTTGCATTATGGATCAAGAGTAATCCTGTTATATGGATGATGGATGCTTGGTTAGAAGTTCTCATTCAATATGGGTAATGGATTGCTATAAAAGTCAAGTTGCTTTAATTTCTTCTCTATTAGAAATGGAGCACACTGTCCTTGGGCGCTGCCCAATTTTAATGCTACACCAACCGTGGCGATGAAGATGGCATAAAAATGTTACCAAACCTGCATTCGAAACTATAGCATTGATATGGCAATTTATGTTTTATCACCACCAATATATTGAATACAAATTAATGAAAATTATTGCTCTATTCAAAATTTTCACATTATATCTCCAATGTTTTCAGACATATGGCAAAAATTAGAAATATATCGATTGTTGAATCTTGTGTAAAGAATCCAACAGACAGACGGACTAGCTAATCAAAATAAATTATTTACAGATACACTCATTTGTTATATTTTCTCACTTTTAAAAAAAAACATTATATCCATACAACGTTTAGACATCAACCGTTCACTTTATATGGATTGTTCTCTTGCACAGCCAGACAGACGGACCGGTTAAACCGATTTATGTCGATTTAAGCTATTAAATAGCAAGGCTATAAATTCACCGACATTTTTTTTAACACTCATACTATCTGAGATACGGCATTTTGACAGTTTTGGAGCGATGGATAGAGATAAAGGATTTGGGTTCGAACCTCGGCCAGAGATTGGTCGTTACATTTTTTTCCGTTATCTATATATGATTTAAATTTCATTCATCCCCATTGGCCAAATTACCGTTAAATATGAAAAACATAATGAGCCAATTTTCGAATTCTGAGATATAACTGGAACTAATTAACGAAGTTAAAACTATGTGTGATTATTAACAGGAAACATGCAAAGAAAAATGTCATCGTTAAAAAATAATTATCAGTTTTGAAACAGAAGAATTCTAATAATTTTTTTACTTTAACGAATACAGTACTTTTTTGTGTGTTTATTAGATTTCGATCCGTTACTAGGCAACAATGTAATCTGCTAATATTTAGGACTGCTGTCGGTAGGAAGTTCCTTACGGAAAATGAGAGGAGGGAACGCTTTCTCTGCAAAACCAACCGTGATTTCCTTTCGCAGTAATTTTCCGCCGATCTTTATCGGAGCGACGAGAAGATAGCGCCGTATTCCGTCGGTAATGCTTTGTATGCTGGGGAAGAACGGAGAAGGGGTTGGGTGGGGGAGTAACAGGCGTAAAAGCAAAGGAAGGGAGGGGAGGAAAGCTAAGCCTCATTTCCAACAACCAGAAAATAGGATTATGTAATTAGTAACCGTTTGTGTATGGAAAACAGTTATGGAGAAGTAATAACATCTAATCCCCGAGAACGTTTAAATCTCAAAAGACGGTTGGCTATATCTTTCAAATTTTCTGCCAATTTAGCACGCACTAAAGCAGAACCTTGTTTGTGCGCAAAGCTTCTCTTCATCTGCAAATATGTTGTACTGTTTGTTAATTTAGCTTCGACAGTGATGCATTGTAACAAGATAATTTTAAGCATGCGGATAGGACATTCTCGCAACAGCAGTAAGAGACAACAGGGTTGTATTATTCGTGATAATATCAACTTTTCTCCAGTTTCTGTATCCAGAACTGTAACGCTGTCAAGCCAAGAGTCCTGTTTGTACATTATTTTGTTTAGAAACGCAGAGAGAAGACCATACCTTATAAGACAAAGGTTCCGGTGGAGGTACATTGTACAGCTGTTCTGATCTAACGGTGGATCCAGTCGCGATTAGCCTATCTGCCCATGAAGTGGCTTTAATATGAACTACTGATAAAAAGAGAAGGATGCACTAGTGCTTAGGTTCCTTGCACCACTCACAAACGACGTGAACAATACTTACTAATAATGAAGTCAACTCGGTGGTCAAGCGGGCCTCCCCGATGGCGCAGTGGTAGCGTCGTCGCCTTGTAATCAAGGAGTCCCGGGTTCGATACCCGGTGGAGGCACATAGTGGTTCGGATCCTACTTTAAACTGTAGGTCCAGTCTCGAGTAGCCTTACGGTGCATAAAGTGGAATTAAAACACCAAATCAAATCGGTGGTCAAGCACGACTCACAATCTTCCCAAGAAGGCTTTCGGGTTCCACTCCCGGATTGGACATGGAAGGTTATCAGTGCCCCTTCATTAGTTTCATCTCGTCATCATTCATCATGGAGGTATCATATGACAAACATAAAATAAGAAAAATAATAAAACACATGAAAGGCTGGTGAATTAAAATTATATTCATTTTAACCAAAACTATTATCATGGAGATCTTTATCAGACATAAAATTAACCAAATCTACAATATAATCTGTCAGTAAGGCAATACACGAAAGTAAATACAGAATATCACAGATGATATCCTACTGAGATTATACACTCGCCAGAGATTCGTTAGGGTGCATTGTTCAATTCTAAACTAAAAAAAAACAACACATAAACTACATGAAAAATTAGGACGTTTACATTTTATTACAGGCGTTAAACGTCGTGTTCATATGTAACCCATATAACGCTGCTGTACGTTTGGTTGCATAAGAGTAAGGATATAATGATTTTGAAAATCTATGTTTTGATTCTTACTACTGGGAAACAATGCTCTCGGTGCTCATTTATAAGCTTTAAATTTATGTATCAGAATCGATTGCAATACCTTCACATCTGAACACATTTTCTCGCCTGTGAAACAAGAAAACTTTCATCTTGCAAGGATGCTGAAATGTAACATGTCCAGTTGGCTTTATATCCAAGAAATGATGTCTTGGCATAATTTAAACGACAATGCTCGAAACTGCGACGTTCACCAAGGAGAGTCTATTAAAATTCAAAATGGAATGTCATGACCCCATCCATGATAGATCCATAATTTTTAGCTAAGTTGGAAACTACGTGTAACATTTTTTAACACCTTGCGCATGATAACTTCTAATAACTTCTTCACTTGATCCATGCCAAAGTTTGGAGTTTAGGTTTGTTGGATGAAGTGTAATAACACCACTTACATCCATTTAAGACTGACTATAGTCTGGCGACAGATTACAGATAGGAAAGCGTATATGCTATTTATATTCCAAGTAATATCTCAACCGTCAACCAGTTTCATTCCCGATTATAAAAACTGGCCGGTAAATTTCACATGAGCCGAATTATAAATAGTTGTCTGCATCTGAGCAAACAAGAGAAGGGACAGATATGAGAAGCCGTTGTTTCTCGTTATGTCTCTCTCTCTTCGAGAATATTGGATAAAAACAGCAAATATCGGTTCCACATATTCAGTCTTTCACTTAGTCCGTTACGACGCCAGGGTCCCGTGTTCGAATCCCGGTCTGGATATCAGTCTGAGTGTATCTTCATGCATTTCATCATATCATCACTCAACATCATCTTCGCGATTAGCCAAAAGTGGCAGAAAAGCGAAGTAAAATAAATGCATCTAATGAATTTAAAAATTCATAAGAAATCATTAAGAATCTGGCAAATAGTATGAAGGAGGAGATTCCAAACAGATCAGAAAGTTATATACTGCTGGTCTGGTAGTGTTATGAATTAAACAATCGCACTTTATATAGCTCATATTTTATCTACGAAAAAGATCTTGCAGTAATTAATGTAGACTTTCGTGTGTTAAACAAAATCAATTTAATTTTCGCCAATTCACATAAACACTTCCATTTCTAGCGTAGCAACTACTCTATAAATTTTCATTTGCCCTTTCGTATCAAAGAGATGTGCGAAAATATACAAAGTAAATTTAAGGTTAAAGACTGCATTTATATAACAGGTATTATTCAAGGTTCGGATCCCACGCAATATTTACTAGGGTTTGTTTCGTGGTAATATCTATCCTTCAAACTCATTGACGATCGTGATCGCGTCCTCACCGAATAGAAGTAGACAAGTGACGCAAATTACAAGCACATTGGATTTATTTCGACACTTGGGAGAAAATTCTTGAAACTGTCTTGAACACATGTGATGAGAAGTACTTGAACGATCGAATTGGAAGGAGCACTATTCCACCAGCTAAGAAAATATACGTGAAGCATCCCGCGACCTGATTCATCGTCAACATACAGACATTCCCCACGTATCCACAAGCTCGGACAAACGCTGCCCCTCCCCCAGTAAAATTATAATTTCCAATTAAAACTCTGTTCTCAAAGCTGCAAAGTACATGTTAGAATTAGGCATATGTCCAAGAGCAACATTATACTGTGCTCCTCGTGATAGGTGAAATGTACCTATATTTAGATACAATTCATCAAGAATTTCTGTCTAAATGTAACATGCATAAACCTATCTACCATTCAGTCTTATGAGTGAGAATGTATAACAATATTATAACGAGGTTTATTTAGGCTTCAATTCAAAATTAATATTCACAATTTGCTTGATTTTATAACCGCATTATAAATCGGAGAAAACTCACACGCTTCGTAATTTCTCTCTCAACTTGAAATTGGTCTCAATTAAGCGAAATATTATTCTAACTCTATAGCATTTAAAAAACCTTTAATTATGCTATATTTATAGAGTACACACACAGTTTTGACATGCAATTACGTTTTCGTTGATGTATATACCAGAATTTTAAATTGCTACTGACATAAATACAATTGGAGAAACTGTATTTACATACTTTGTGGTTGCGTGGTTGTATTTAACAAATATGTTGAATGTATATGTGTGTACGCACAGTGTAATGTGAGTGTAGGTAGGCCCACCAGGAACTTAGTCTCAATCAACAATGATCAATCCGGTCTTACATCACTACCGAGTATACGTGGCAACCGCTACTTCCTTGTCTTTTTTTGAGGGCAGTGTGTGTTATAATCAACAAGATGGCCACCTTTTTAATATATTCATTATGCTGGGCTTTAAGTTAATGTCCTTGCATAAACGCTATCACAGTACATAAATAATTAAAAGGAGAACGCTTTAAGTGTCTACGGGACCAAACACATTCTCGATCTCCACCATGGTGGAAGAAATGCGACCAGCATCACATTTTGGTCGCCCTCTTTCCTCCGTATTCTCTTACGTACCAACTGAGCAGAGGCTGGGTAAGTTACAGAGCCGCTTATGCGCGGACATAGACGGATAAGTTTCTACGTGAAACTACTCATCAAGAAGAGTTAGATGGGCAGGCCATGTGGTACCAATGGGAGACGAAAGAAGAGTTTACAGGGTTCTTGTTGAGAAACCTGATGGTAAGAAACCTGTAGATGAAGATGGAAGTATATCATTGAGATGGACCTAAAGGAAGTCGGTAAGGATGGTAGAGATTGGATTGGATTGATCTTGCCCAGGATAGGGACAGATTGATTTGGTTGGTTGATTTGATGTTTTAAGTCCACTTTATGCACAGTAAGGCTCCGGGACAGATGGAAGGCTTGTCTTGCTGCAGCCATAAACCTTCGGGTTTAAGAATCCTAGAGAGTTAGTTAGTTAACTGCTCATCCATGGTAACAGTTTGACGCCTATGAGCTCGACCTTCTCTTAGAAATTTCGGGTAGTGTTACAGCAATCTCGTAAGAGCATCAGCAAATTTCTTTTGTACCATAAAAATAATATCTTTATGAACATGAGTTCATTGGAAGAATTCAGATCGTTATTTTACAGCTTTAACTGGGAAGAATCAGTTTAAAGTTCAATACAACTTTACATGCTCTTTTATCGATATTCCAACAATCTTGCAAGCTATGGGCGTGTCGGTATAGACCTGCAATGCAGGAAAAGCATTTCGATCAGTCAAATACACTTGATGGGGACCTTATAAATTGCACAGTATGGCCACATGTTTGCTTTCCCGCTCACGTGGTGTACGAATAAACACTGAATATGCTGGTAGCTACAATGTCTTCCCATCTGAACCGTGAAGGTAAACAATCAACCGCCAGTGACTTTTACTTTGTTGTTTGTTCCGCTGCGCAAATAAGCAGTCGCAAAAATAGTCCCTCTGCTTTGAGTGAGATCAGCAAAGGCTTGAATTCGTCGAAGCAGGAGAGGAACGAATTTGATGGTGCCACAAAGGTGGTAGTTAAAGGGAAGGTTTGTTTACGCAGGTCTACTCTCTCAATATTAATACAACTTGCAGGCAACAATTAGAAAATAAAAAAAAGACTAGCAACACATAAGCATGCATCTATTATTGGACATTTTCCATTTGCGACAATTTCATTCACGCTTGAGCACCTTGCTTATATTTGTGGTGCGAGCCTCCAGCCTGCACATGCTACCTCAAGGCCAGTGAGCGGTTGGTTCCTTTCACGGTACCACCTCCTGCTTCTTATGCAATGATTGCAATGTCACACTGCACTCACGAATCAGATGACAGTTTTCCCACTGCCCGGACGCGACCGACGAAGCCTCCTGCCTCATTTCCGCCCATTTTACAACGCTACAGTATAGATGTTTGCTCTGGTGTCCAGCAATTATAACTAAAAGAGCCAGTGTGTAAGGGATTAACCTCTTCGACGACACCCAAATGTCAACCTTACTTTCACGTAGTACACCCTAACAGACTAACGAGGCTCTAGCGTCTGGTCTTATAGCCAATATAATCCTGTATGGGACTTTGTTGTGTGTTTTCCGTATTTGTTTGTATTTTTCATCTTATCCACATTCATCCTTATCTTTGCAATTAACCACAATTGGCAGATGAGCGAAGAAAAATAAACTAAGTCAGTCAATCCATTAAGAGAGCCAACGGTTAGCGCACCGGATTTGACGTAACAGTCACAGGTCCGTCGTTGCTTTGACCCCAGCATCTGCAATGACTTCTTTACCCGAAGACGAGAGAAGAGGTGCCCATTCGAAACGTAGGGTTAGTAACAGCAAAAAGTACTAGATAATAGACAATGTAGAAATAACATTACATGCTAGCATAGAACTATTTTCACTTTCATACATGTATCAGCAACAGAAACATGCAATGTTTAATGCAGTTGACCTTGTTCAATACGAACCTCCTTCGTTGAGATTTACCGCAACTTAAAACATGCGTCCATCCTTTTATAGTAGAAGTTCCACAGAAACAAAATTTCGTTTAAATGAAAAAAAAAATAGATGCAGGTGACTAGCATTTGTTGTAATGAAAGTAAAAAAAAAGCTATCCACCGAACATTGCAACTGGTTAAGGATGCATGTAGGGGGCATGGAAGTAGGGCTCTCACGTGATCAGCAACATGCTGAAGCCGCCTTTCTCTTCCTCCAGATTTGCCCGCAGGTACGCATATATTAGAGACCCTTCATTCAGGAACGTTGCTTGAAAAAGTCTCACCAGAAATTACCCATCTCGGTAATGGAGGCTGTGTCTCCCACGTGCAGTCAGACGCCATACTGACTGGTCCACCGTTGCTCCTTAACGGTTCTTCCACTTTTAATATTAATTTGCAAAGAGTTGTTTCCAAAAAAACAATCATGAAGAGAAATAAATTATTACTTTGGAATAACGCGAATATAAATTTCTCAACAACTGGTTGTATCTAAATCTGAGTATATCCAACAGCTCATACATTGTATTGCAAAATGAACGATAGAATTTGATTTTCCTGCCATTATTGGAGATGGTAGCACTTGTCAGTGTTCTTTTAGATTTACTAAACCAAAGAATATGATTTAGTAGGAACGAAATTTGTAACTTATTTGGGTCAGGACTTGAGGTTTATGTCCACTAAAGCCGAATGTTCACTACAACTACATCCAAAGTTCACTGTATATTTTTAACATGTTCTGGGTAAGATGCTGTTAATAAGTCCACAAGCTTAGGTCAGTGCAGTTCGAATAGGTTGTCATTTTTATTGAAATTTCCATATTGTAAGTTAAGTTTTAAGCAACTACTCTAGATCTATGCTTGAAATTTACAGAATAATTCAATGGACACATAAAGATATCAGTTACATTGGCGACAGTTTAATTTTTCAGGCTAATACACATGGAAATCGCCCTTTGAAAAGCAACTTGGCACAGTTTTTGACTTGAAGAATTGCTACGTCAACAATTCTCCCCTCTCCTCTTTCTCTCTCTGCTCTTTTTTCTGCTTTGGTTTTTGTGTTACTTCTGGAAAATGGAATGGATAAAAGGGGCATAACGTGAAAGCTGGTGAAATGGAAATATTGGAGCAATAACAGTCCAGAGATCCTCTTTCGTGTTAAACGGGAGAATGAAAACTTTTTTTTTTGGCGGGAGAAAAAGTTGGCAACAGATCCAACACACCAAGCAGGGTTATTGCTTTTTTTTTCTAGTGATGGTAAACTTTTCAAGTTTTTCGGTAGGGGAGAGTAAGGGACAGAAAACACAAAAGTAGGGTGTTTTTCTGAACAAGAAAAGAATGTTGTTAGTTTTTTGGCCGGCTACCAGTCTCCAACTAGCATCTTTAAGACGACGACACCATGTCTTCCTTGAACACGTCTAGTTTTTATTAATAAAGATTAGGTTTTACAAGCCTCAGTTAAAAGTAGACTAATTGCTATTCATTAAACGACATACGTCAGCAATGAATTATTATTTCTTAATAGGATATCTACATTCATTTATTCTTCGCACATCAACTATTTTCCTTCATAAATTTGCTAACACAGAAATTATAGAATGAAAAGTGTGGTACTTTCTAATTGAATATAATGTGTTTCAAGCATAACGCACGAAATTAACTACACGTGTATCTGGAAACTGGTCTATCGTTGATAATCTCGCTATGTGAATAGAAATTAATTACATTTGCAGAATTACAAAGGGATGTTATGAAATAATTTATATAGTGGAATAAATATGTTTACGTTTGGAGTTCGAAGACGCAGGCTGGGTGATGTAAGGTAGGAACGTTTCCGATAATGTGTCTGCATAAAGCGGATCGGTGAATAATGCGTAACAATCTGGGGGCATCCCGGGAGGAGGCTAGCCCGTGGTGCTGATCAAATCACCTCCAGTATCAACGAGACCAAGAATTGTGGGGCAAATTCTTCATACACCCTTATGTGCCTTCATGGCACAACACAATGCACGGGGATAGCATTACCCGTTTCTTTGTTGTTGCCGTATGGGATGGTTCGGAAATTCCGCAAGGAAAGCGGAATAAGGATCAATGGATGGCAGGGAGAGGAGAAAGTGCAGGCTGAGAATCGTGGAGCTGGTAGCCTTGTTCTGGACAGTGAACCTGGTGAGAATGGCTCAACTTTGCTGAGCTGATTCTCAAGAATTGATTATTTTGTGTGCAGAGATCCCATACATCACAAAGTTATAGCGTTAATCTGAAAGGCGAAAATCTCAACAATGAATATTCCCACTACACAAAATTCCATGCCTACAGTAAGATACTGTACCAAAGCAATAGGATGACGTAGATGGGAGTACATACACGAAGACACAGTTATATCTTAACAGAATCGAACACATGAACTCTCAATTTCCCTATAGTTGCACAAGAAGAAAGTTTAACTCGTAAAAAAAACTAAACAGATGTATTGAAAATCCCGTGCGTTTTTGAACCACTTGTGGCGTTGACTGTACGTGCAGTCTGCATCAATAAAGTAAAAAGGTAAAGTGCTCACCTGTGCCATGCAGGCGTATAGAAGGTGTGGAGTTAGGGCCCCACACTTTCTTGATTGATTCATTGAATTGTTGTTTTAAGTTCACTTTATGCAAAGAAATGCTAATCGGGACTGAACCAACAGTTTAAAAGTGGGATCCGAACCACTGTGAGATGTGCCTCTACCAGGAATCGAACCCACACACTTTCTTTATCACGGCCGAAGGTGGTGGTGTGATCAGCACCACGCTTCTGGCCGCCTTTATCCCTCAGATTTTCCTCCAGGTACCCACTTTATACGACGCACCGGAGCCGCTTAAACAGGTAGAGAAAATCACGGTTCTCCCTTGCCGAGGATCGAACCCGGTTTTTTCACTTGGTAGTCAGACGCCCTAACGATTTTTTTAAAATAAAGAAGTAACCCTAAGCGGTAGTATCACCCATTTGTCACTTTCTTCTGAATATTCATATCTCTCTTATTTTTCCCAATCCTCAGGTTTTCTCATTAGGACAAACAGAAACATCCATTCGAATAAATGAGGTAAAATAGGCGTTAGTTTATGAGGAGAGCCACGCGTGCGCTCGAAAAGTTAGAAGCTAATGCCGATTTTATCTGCCTGGTAACCCGAGAACACTTTTTCGAATCACGTCGCCCGGAAAGTTAAAATTCCTACAAAAATCAATGTCTTACCCTGGATTCGAACCCGGGACCCCTTGAGTCGCAGCGCGATGTGCTAACCACTCCGCCATGGATGAGCTACCGCGGCTTATGGTTGTTGCCAGGACCGAAATTGCAATACAAACGCAAGAAGCTTCCTTAACCTAAAAATATAAGTCTAGAAAGGGTGGGAAATCAGTGATGAAATTAATTCAACAACTTTCTGCGCGGACTGTAGAAGATTGAAAAAAAGCGACTCGACAATTGTTAACCAGCCAACTTTCCCAACGGAAGTAGCCTACAATTTTTGTTCAATGACTCAAGAGGTGATTATTTGAAAATTAATATGCTGAGAAACTCCCCACCGTTCCATTTCCTCTTCTTCTTTTTTACACCGTTCGTTCTCTCCTCCATTCTTTTGCACTCCATCGCCGCAGCGTGCGGTGCAATTTAAATTGTATTTAAAATGAGTCTGTCAGCGGCAAGCAAAGGAACTTCTGATGTATGTAATTACTTTCAACAACAGCTGAACCGCCGTGAATTCATGCGCAGCGTGAATTTCTAGCATCTGCCCCAGTTACCTCTTCGGTGAACGGCAGGAAAAGGACCAAGCGTTTCGAAAGCCCTACGAAAGCGACCAGGATGTCTGTGTGCGTAGGGCGATGAATTAGATGCTGCATGCGTTCTAGGTTTCTGAGCCTGGAGAGTTGAAGAAATACGTCGATAGTATGCAAATATGTTACGTTGTTCCCGTCCCAGCGGGACCTGTTCTCTATGCTGAGTTTAGATGTATTTGTAGTAATTGTCATGAAAGTTACCGCGTTGCCTAGTGGCTGCCGATATCGCGTTTAGTGCGAGCTGTTCCAGGTAGGTATGCATGACTGTAATGTTTTGTGTTTTTTGGAGCTGAAAGGTTAGAGAAATTGTTATCAGGGCTCCACACATTCAGAGTCTCGGCCCAATTTTGGAGGTGATGTGGTTAGCACCAATGCCTCCTTTATCTTCCAGTGTTGCCCCCAGATGCCTATTTATTAGAGACTGGGTGAATCCCAGAACTGTTTTATGCAGAAACAAAGGAGATCACTAACAGCTTCACTGTTCTTTTGTTCGTAGGAAAGCTCAACAATTTCAGTATTGGCCCACAATTGCGAGGACAATTAGGAAGCTACCTGAAAGCAATCATAGTGACCTCCAAAGCCAGAAAACAGCGGTGATGGAACTTGCTCACCCCATACCTACAAAATAAAAAGCATTTTGAGAGGTCTTGCCCCTGAAAAGGTTGCTGGGCCGTCGCTCTCCTGCCACTGGCTAATCGCAACATTTAGAATGAATGATAACGGACGAAACTGAAGTGATACCCAAGAGGTCAGCCAGTCTGTCATCAGGGGTGTATGAATGCGACGAAAAGTTTTCAAGACTAGGAGATTGAATATCCTAAATCATTCACTAATCTACGTATACTCGTATTCGTTAGTGCACACAGTGTCTCCTAAAGAACCCAACCGTGAAGTTTCTTTGATAAGGTTCCTCTACGTAGATTCCTCCTCATGAAAATTACTTTTTCCAGAATTACTTGCATCCTTAATTCCAGATGGCTGGAGAATCTGGTCGAGATGAGTATGCATGGGGTCATTCCTCGAGAAAGAAATATATAAAAATGTCCATCAGGATAGAACTTCAAACACTCATATTAAAGAAACTGCAAAACCTGAGGCATTCTAGGGACACACTAAAGTTGAGGACACATCATAAATGAGGAACTGTCCCAAGAAAACAGAGACATCTGGTTAGTCTGAAAGTGGCCTAAATATCAACTTTAGTATTCCCAGAATATAGCCTTCACTTTGTTTGAAAGCAACGAAGCCTTGATCCTAAAATGTTTCTGCCACATATAGTGCACATTTTTACAGATCATACTTTTCTTTTCTTGTTTTTCTTTATAATTTTCTTTTTTTTATCTTCAATAGCTTGGTCGTGGGATTCACCGGTAGTTCCGTCCTACCAAGGTTTCTATTTCTCTGTAGATATTACAACCTCCAAAATTATCTATTTATTTAATGTCGTTGTCCTCGGCTACTAATATGCAAAGGAAAGTCAGAAAATAATGTTCGCTAATTTATGTCTAGTGGACCATTCCAGGCATTGGCTGAGATTAAGTTCAGCCCTTGATTGGTACATGGCAACGGTTTCATCAGTTTCACGTGACTCCTCAAAAATAGATATTCAAAATTAGTTCTCTACTTGGTGAATGGACGCAACTAGAGGTTCTATCAGTCATTCGTTCTTGTGTGCGAAAGGTACGTCTCCGATTAAAATTTCCTTGTTAACTGTAAGCTGTTTATGTCCAACGTGCATCGACCATGTAGAATTTACCGTATTTCTTCCTTCTTGAACTATTGGTTTCGTTATTGCCTCCACATGTCTCCCAACAATATGGATTTGCAGATGCTTCTCTGCCAGCTTCAGTGACTCGGAATGTCTTCCATTGTTGCATCTTCAACTTAGTCCTGTAGCATCACCTTTCGAATGCTTCAGGTTGGTTCTCAGGCATTCATGCTCATTTCTAGTGAAATCTTCACTTAACCTGTCACTTTTCCTGAGAAAGCAAAACTATTATATAATTTAGAAACATGGTCACGTAACGGAAGGTACAGTTTCTGTATTTAATCTTGGCAAACTTTCACAAGCAATTCGTTTGGTTGTTGTCAGTCACAGGAACCAACCCCCTCTCTTTTTGCACAACATTCTACGGTGGTGCTTTAACAGCGCTGGCCGTTCGCCAAGTGAACTTTCTTCCCTCATAAAACTTAAACAACGAATGTGCTTGCGTGCCGGGGCTAAATGGACCGTAAGATAGTGTGAATCAGCAGTGAATTAAGGATGATAATCTAAACTTGGAGCAGAACAGTAAGGATGAATGTTAAAGGGAATAACGCTCACAGGAAAGAAAAAGTGGATTGATATGCTGGTTGTAAACAGGTAAAATGTAATTACTTCAGCTTGTTTCTATATATTTCTATTCAGGGTGTTTCACGTTATAGTTTATCTCTTGTGTTAATAGCGGCAAAGAGGATGATGAAAAATATGATGGGATGGTCCTTCACCCTGGATTCAAAGGTTTCCAAGGTAATTACTCCCTCGTAGAATTGAACTTTTAACTTAAAAACATGTAAATTAAGTAATACTTAATTTAAAGGCGGCCGAAGCGTGGTGCTGCTCACATCACCTCCAATGGCCGGGATCGAAAATGTGTGTGGCCCTACAACCACATTTCCTAAATGTGATTTCAAGGCACGGTGCTATATGCACACGGAATTTTACCTTACCTAGATTTTGACTGGGTCACACCTATCGGACGCCGTATTGAACAACGTCGCCAACTGATGTCACGATAAATGTTCTTGTTGTTAGGTTAGGGATATTAGATTTAGAGGTCATAGCATTATAATGCCCTTTTTGTCATGCACCGAAAAACTGCAGTGTATTTATGCTAAAAAAAAACTAAACATAACAGACCTAACCTAACAACGAAGGCATTCCACGCTGACGTCAATGGACGACGGTGTTCAATACGGTGTGCGTTACGTAACACTTGTTTTACCGCTGGACAAGTTAGCGCATGCGCATTGACGTCCGTAGCCTTTACTATCGCAGACGGAGTTCAGATAAGCCCCGGGCCGTAACAAAGGTTAAGCTTCACGTATTTGTGTACAACAAGATATTAAACACCGGAACAAGAACAGTCCATAGTTATGAATGTTTACCTTAGCCTGTGGAAAAGATGAAGCGGTAGCCACTACCGCCGTCAAACGGTTGGACGGGAACTTGAAGTTACAAAACCGTACATGATCTACTAAACTTCTCAACTTACATTGTAGGATATATTATTTGTATTACATTTCTTGTTTTCATTGTAACATATTGAAACAAAAAAAATATATTATTGCTCTTTTCCGACATCGGACAATAATTTTTATTTAAGTAGCTATCCGTAAATATATTATTTTTATCTCATGTCATAAAATGTACACGGGCTTATTGTTTATAAAGGAGAAAGCATCGTACATCAGGAAATGCGCATTCGTGTGCTAGATTTTCTGTGTTCAGTTTCTGACATTTTTTTCCTATCTGCATATTGCAACACTACCGCATAGATTTGCAATTCGTTTCAATGGTTAAATTCACCTGTTACCGTTGTTTCGTCATCACGAAACAAGCTATTGTCCTCTCCTGGTTTAGATACTGATATACACAGATTATAGAGACGTATTGACACTGTTGGAAGGACGATATTCGATAGAGGCCATATCGTGATCGGGCAAGACAAATAGGGGAGATCTGTCAAAGGCGGTTGATGAGAATAATGTTGCATTGGTATCAGTTTTGAGGCTGACAGAATTGATTTTGGTGCAGTACCAGTAAAAATTATTTTAAAAACTTGAATACCCTAGTCTTTCATTAGGAACCCAGAGTTCTGATGGGGGGAGGGGGGGGGATAGGTACACTTTGATGTCTTCCGATAAGATTCAAAATGGTAATTTGAGAGCTTGTAAGTTTCCTGACTGTAGTCAACGGACTTTCTCCAGACCTCTTTTGGAGCGCGGGAGTTCGAGGGGGAGCAGGGGCGTACCCGTAGATCTCACAAGACCCTCAATAGCAGCGCGAAGACATAATGGAGAGACCAAAGAACGCCCGAGGACCGAAAGAAGAGAAGTTAGGCCCACAGGGCCGCGATTTGAAGGGTTCAGAAGAGAGTTTTCAAGCGAGGCTTTCCAGAACACTGGAACATCTAACAATGGACTCCTCTGGAGTTCGGCTCCTCTGGAGAAGAGGAACGTTCCTGGAAAAACAGAACCTTTGTTTCGGAAGTTGCCGCTCAATACCGGAGCTTTCTTCCCTCCCCGACAGATGGTGTTGAATCTTTCGTATGCTCCACCACTTGGATGGGTAGTTGTGCGAGTCAGCGCTCTCTGTGTGTGTTGAGGGTGGCGCGCTTCCCAGGATACTAATAAGCAAGGCTGAAAAGACTACACCACAGGGTTCGTCTTGCTCATTCGTAAATATCTTTGGAACTACTTCAGCTAGTAACATGACATTTTCTAAAACTAAAACTTAGTAACATTTGCAACTTTTGTATGCTAATCGGACTGGACGTACCGCTTAAGTGTGCAATGCGCCTCCTAATGCAATGCAATCGAACCCGAGAACCCTCGAATACGAAGCGACACGTCGAAGAACATAGTAAATACAATCACAAAGTAATAAAAATTATCCGAACTAGTCTCTGATATTAATTTTTGTCACGCAACCTCAACATAACTAACTAACTAACTCTCTAGCCTTCTTAAACCCGAAGGTTCATGGCTGCAGCAACACAGGCCTTCCATCTTTCCCTATCATGAGCAAGATCTATATACTCTTTTCCATCTCGACCGATTTCCTTTAGGTCCATCTCAACATTGTCCCTCCATCTTCGTCTTGGTCTTCCTATAGGTCTCTTACCATCAGGTTTCCCAACAAGAATCATGTGAACTCCTCTTTCCTCTCCCATTCGTGCCACATGGCCTGCCCACCTAAGTCTTCTTGATTTAATTATTCTAATAATATCTGGACATGGATACAAATGATGTACTTCTAAATTATGTAACCTTCTTCACTCACCTGTCTCCTCATCCCTTTTAGGTCCAAAGATTTTCCTAAGGATCTTATTTTCAAATACTCTCAGTTTGTGTTCCTCTTTCAATGTAAGCGACCAAGTTTCACACCCATATAATACTACAGGCAATATTACTGTTTTGTATATTTTAACTTTTAGTTTCTTAGATATTAAACGAGAAGACAAAAGTTTATGAAGAGAGAAGTAACATGCATTTCCTGAATTAAGCCTAATTTAATATAATTTTCATTTGTTAATATTACTCCTAAGTATTTGAATTTGGAAACTGGTTCAAAACTCAACATGGTTTAGCAAAGGCTGAAGGTCTACAAATAAAATTGGCTTCAATGTAGGTAATCTCAGGAAAGTAATATTTATTTTTAGAAAACAAAGAATCCAGATTACGATACCTCTAGATATCTCGGGTACTACTGTATTAAACGTGATAAATACATTTTTTGTAAAATAAAATATATTACATTCTTAAAGATTTATAAAATTCCATTTTTTTTAAATGAAAAGGTTGTTGAAATAAACAGAAATTAATTTGTATGTTTAGATAGTTTAATTCTACTTCATGTTCAAAAAGGTTAATGAGAACCTGACCTACAATTTAAAGCTGTATCCGGAGCACTGTGCCTCATGAAGGAGCCGACCTACGTGGCAGAGTGATTAGTACACTTTCCTACGACTCCAGGGGTTTCGGATTCGAATCCTGTCCTAGGTGTGTGTGTTCACAGTAAGTGTCCCTTAATCAATTTTACCACTCATCCTCATAGTCGCGATTAGCCAGAAATGGCGATGTAAAATCAATCAACCACATCACCACCACTGTGCTATCGATGCCTTCCCGATGGCGTAGTGGTAGCGCTGTCGCCTTGAAATCAAGGGGTCAAGAGTTCGATACTCGGTGGAGGCACATAGTGATTCGGATTCCACTTTAAACTGTACGTCCAAATCCCAATTAGCCTTACCGTACATAAAGTGGACTTAAAATAACAACTCAAAATCTCAACTGTGCCATCGAAGAGGCCCATTTATATGTTTAAAGAGATGAAAAAGAAAAAAAATGCATTTAAGTAAAGAAGTAACTTTTAGAAAGATATACAGGGTGACTGGTAATTGGACGTATTTCTGGAATAGGGGTATGTGAATTTTGGGCATGGATGTTTCCCCAGTAGTCACTCATTCGTCAGCTGTTAGCAACATGTCGATTAAATGCCCAGGGTGTAGTAGTTTTTTCACAGTTAGTAGTTTTATGTTCGCTAGTCGGAATATGTCCCGAAAATGTACTAACTGCAATAACTTGAAACCCATTGAATTCCGTTGACCGCTGCATAGGGTCAAATTTGTTGCAAATATGCTCTAGTATAACCCCTTTTCAGGAATAAGTCGAATTGCCAATCACCCTGTATACATAGATAGGTCATTGGTTGATTTGCTTTATTTTACTTCGTTTTCCTAGTAACATGTTGAGCATGAGTGATGATATCATGAAATTGATGAAGTGACACACATATAGTGCACATGTGCATTTCACCCATGCACATTCCGGGATTCAAACCCGGGAATCCTGGCGTCGTAGCGTGATGTGGAACTTTTAGATTGAATAGGTGGGTAAAATTTGCGTAACATAGCACAAAAAGAGACCCTATTTGTTAGGGTATGAGTCAAGTTCAAAGTAATGAATATGTACACTGACAAGTACGATACTTGTTATTTCGCATATAAATCATCCTTTAGAGTGGACAACCAGCAATGCGCACATGCAAGAAAGGTGGTGTGGGAGTAGGGATAGACGTTTCAATTAGGCGAAAGAATGCAATCTTGCTTCGATGTTACCAGGAGACAACGTTTCGCAAAGTACGCACAAGCATGTGCGTGTTTCGCGTCCCTCATTTGCCAAGGAGAAAGCAATCAATAACAATTAAGTGGATGCACGGGAGTAAAATGATTTCGAAAGCAGTAAATTTAGCCCACGCTCGAAACGCAAATATTTACGGACGTGATATCGCAAAATCATCCCTTGCCCATGTTTTTTTTATTTTAATTGAGGATCGATGATTTGTCTGTGTGTGTGTTCATTGGTTTCTCTTAAAAGTGCGGACGGCAAACACAGACGAACGCACGTGTGTTCCAAACCCTCTAAAACCGCTTCTCCTCCTCCAGGGCTGTTTACTTCCTTGTCCGTTTGACGTCGCTACTGTAGCTCGTCCTCCAGGCTCAAGCTGTTGACACTGAGTTCTCAACGCGTCACACGCTAAAGACATCCGTCTAGAGAAATGGAGAAAGAGAAAAGGAGGGGAAAAAAGATGAAAGGAAACTGGAGAAGAGACAGCAAGGAAAAGAGGGAATAAGAACAGAAAACGAATTTCTCTTTTTTTTCCCACCGAATCTTCTTTTCCTCCCTATGGTACACGTGAAGGAGATTTATGGGGATGACCAGCCTCCACTGCGGGGCAGGAAGGGGGTAAGATTTCCCAAGAGAAAATGACCCCATCGATGAAAAAGATCAGAAGCATTTAGATTCAGATTCCCATTAAAAACAGCTTAACGATGATGACAGTCGAAATGGACTTCTGGTATTTTTCTCGTCGTCAGTCCATCTTTTGAATGTTTTCTGCATAATATAATAACCTGGGAAGCATTCCGGGGATCACACCTGCGGTGGCTGTCATCTGCATACATCATCGTCACAGCATCTGGATCTCGAATGCTCTGCGATTCAGGTCTGAATTTTAGGATTCTGTATCTGCACATGTTTCAGCAAGTGTTTGGATATGTGTTACGTCCTTCTCGCCCAAACATTTAATTTCGGTGGTAAAGCAGGGTTCATGGAGTTATATACCAGATAGGCGAATACAAATAGACTGTTTCTTCATCATCGAGTCTTAAATTCATGCTGACAAATTGCGAGTAGGTGGGATGGATAATACTGCAATAAAAATTATTTTTCCGACGTATACCTTATTGTTGTCAGAAATCGGCGACAAAGTAAGAAAGAAAAAAAAGTGCATATTATTTAAACAATATCCTCAATGCATGTAGCTATTTGTACGTCACGCCAAAATAGGCAATGCCATTTAAAAGTTGCATTGAAGTTCCTTCTTAATACATGATAAAGAATATAAGGCCAGAAGAAAATAATTAAAATTCCTATAGTTTAATTTCCTTTTGGCAGAAAAGTCAGGTAATTGTAGCATTCAACGTTACAATGTTTATTTTTTCAAATTAGTGTGCAAGTTGTAGGCATTTCAGTGTATTTTTCAAGTCCCTAAAAATAGCAATTTTCTGTAGAAATACCCTCAACATATAATAATGTTGACAGGGTATTAATAACGAACATACAAGTACACTGTATATTGCAGAAACAATTCGACATCTATGTAAAAGCTAGTAGTATAAAGAGAAGAACTAACGATCAAAGTAGCTTGAAATACTTGTGGATTACCGTAAGCATTAATGACAATTACAAGTCTAAGCTTTCATGTGAGTTACATGTTCATTGTAGAAACCTACACATTAAATTTACAGAGTAAGATAAGTTTAAAAATATTTAAGAATCTTTATAATCTCGCGCCATAAATAAGTTTGTAATTTTGGTAAAACTGTCAAAGCCGGGAATCGGATTTCTTCAAAATTACAGGAGAAAGTACTTACAGAATTGAGCTTCTGTGTAATTTTGGAAGGTCGTAGAAGTGTTTTCTGGCATTTTTCAATGTATCTGGCCGCTAAATCATGTATTTTTCTATAATAATGTCCTTCCGATGCACGAAAGCTGTTGCTTTCATCTCCATCCATGTACTTGAACCGGATGTTGCGAGCGTCTGATGACGTAATCCCCCGATAAGTGTTTCCAAACACACAGCTCTTTTCACTATATTGCCGAACCTAAAGCAACCTAACCTAACCTTACCGTGATGGTGCGTGGGGCTATCGTGAATGGTTTTTGGGGCTATTCGTGAAAGGTTTTTGGGGCTATGCGGGAATGGTTTTCGGGGCTATGCGGGAATTTTTCTGTTACGAAGGTTGAAACACTGCTTTTCCGTTTGAAACACAGCGCTAGTCAAGATTTGCCCGCCATTTTGCGTGTTCAGGAAGAGAGAAAAGAACGAACAATAATTACTTGATATGTCGACAATAGATGCTAATTTCGTTAAAAAAAAAAGCGAAACCCCTTGTTAAACAATTTTTCGCAATGCAGAATAAGTAAGTACGAATGTTAACAATTACAGAATAAACAAGTTACAGCCGATTCCCGGCTTTGACAGTTTTACCCTAATTTTATTTATTTAACGATGTTTCTCTGGTTCTTTAATAATCATTTTATGTAGGAGGATGGATTATGATTAGATGAAAAGTACGGAGCGTAATTTAACTATGCCTCGGATTGGACTCAAACCCAGTACCTTCGTAATTAAAATTGCGGTTCCATCTTCACGCGAAAATAGCCAGAAATTAAAATCACTGGTGCATACCTTGTAAGCACGCTAGAGAAATAAAGGTAGAAACACTTCACGATGTGTTGGGGAAAATCGCTAGTTCTCTAACCCCCCCCCACCACTAACCCCTCCCCCTTTACGTCGTTAACGAATATAGCTGCTGGACATGTTTTGTTACCACAAATCCGATATAAACCGAATAGCTTATTTTTTTTAATTGAAAGTAAACATTCATTAGCTGTAGATTGCCTGTTTCAATTGATCTCCGCATTCGATTTTTGTTAATTATTCTGGTTCCCCTAACTACACGTTTCAAATTGGGCCGACACGGTTACCGAACGCGTTGAGTGGTCGACTGGTGATGTCGGTCGGTGCTTTAAGATTCCGTTTTCGATCTGGAAAGCGGTTTTTTTCTTGCGAGTGTGCTTTAAACCAAAATCAACTACATCTCCACAATTCCTAAACCCGAAATTTTATTCCAGCAGCAACGTAAATCTTCCATCTATCCCTACCCTAGGCAAAATCAATCTATTCTTGACCATCCTCACCAATTTCTTTCAGTTCCTTCCTAACACTACAGGTCTAATACCAACAAGTTTCCAAACAAAGATCCTGAAACAAATTCTATCCTCTTCTACATGTTGCATGTCCTTCCCAAGGAAGCATTCGTAATTTAATTATTCTAATAGTAAAGAGTATCGTAAAGTTTTAATTATCATCCAGGATTTATTGACCTATGCGAATGAAATTTCGCCAGTGTAATCGCTGGTTCTTTGGTGCATGATGGTGTAAAAAGGTTCTTAGTATGTAGTTTATTTTTTCGACAGGTGACAGTAGATGTCAGTAAACTGCAAGATGAAAAAGAGTGAGGCTCGCAGCATG
This sequence comes from Lepisma saccharinum, assembly GCF_977018435.1. Lineage (NCBI taxonomy): Eukaryota > Metazoa > Arthropoda > Insecta > Zygentoma > Lepismatidae > Lepisma > Lepisma saccharinum. The sequence goes on along the minus strand of NC_139231.1, from coordinate 91,959,884 downwards.
ATTAATTACCTGCATTTGAAAAGTTACAGTGCCCGAAAAATTCATGATGAAATGAAGGCTGTCTATGGTGATGATTGTCCGTTATGTGACACTGTTGTGAGGTGGACTCTTTCCAAAGTGGTTACATGTTCCTCAAAGACACGCCAGGAAGCGGACGACGATCACTCACGGACGATGATGCTATACTGATGAAAGTGGAGGATCTGATCCCAACCGACGAGCAGCCCTCCTCCACATGATCATGCGTGAAACTGGTCTTAGTTAAGGCAGTGTGTGGAAAATTATTCACGACGAACTGAACTCCACATGCCTAAGGTGTCAGCACGCTGGATTCCGCCGTTGCTAACTCCTCTCCGGAAGCAAACACGGCGTGTAAGTATAGATCTAGTTTCCTCTGGGCTATCTTCCGCACCTATTCTTAACTGTATTTACAGGGTGTCTCAAAAGTAATAGCGCAAACTGACACAGGTGAAAGTACACGAAAATAGAAGCAAAAAAGTCTCAGTAAACATGGGTCTACAAACGAGCCGTTTTCGATATAATCGCGAATGTGTGATTACAAGCTGCCACTGACTTCATTGTTTGTAAACGTCGTCCTAGTCGGTAAAGTGGTAATAATGTGTGCGAATGTGTGGGTACAAGCCGTACCAGCTCTCGGAAATGTTGTGTTTGATTATAACGCCACCTCTCGAAAATGTTCTGTTTTGAAAACAAAGAGCAAACTTCGGACCGCGCAAGGATTAAAGCACTAGGTGTTTACAAAATGCAATCAATGACGGCTTGTAACCACACATTCGCACACAATATTATAATTTTACCAACTAGGCCGACGTTTACAAACAATGAAGTCAGTGGCGACTTGCAATCACACATTCGCGATTATCTCGAAAAGGGCTCGTTTGCGGACTCATGTTTATTGAGACTTTTTTTGCTTCTATTATCGTGTACTTTCAACTGTGTCAGTTTGCTCTATTACTTATGGGACAACCTGTATATCGTTGTCTAGCTTGTCAGCATCATCTGCATATGACAAAAACGTGATGAATAAAATCTAATAATATTTCATCTCTATCCTCGCAGTTACCATAAAAGGCAACGTAAAATATACAAAAGGTACAAAATTTTCGTTTTAGATGATAGTACTTTTAATCCTAATATCCTTAACGTGTTGTGGACAGAAAATAAATAATGCCCTTCTTGACGATTTCGCCCTGGTCCATCCAATTGAATGGCTTCCTAATACTAAACGGAAAGCTTCAGTATATTGTTTTCACCTATATATGTTAGGCGTTCAACACAGAATAAAGGTGGTCTAAGGTTTCGAGATATCTCCATTTAACCCCTATCAAGATCTAGCTCGTTATAGCATTACATATGTCAATCATAGTTTGCTTAAGGTTCAAAATTTGCAGTCTCTGAATGGTCGGGGATAATAATACGATTCGAATGACTTATTCTATTAATAGTAATACTATGGAACAAAAAGGTATAAGAAAATTAATTAAAAGTATTTATATCTAAATGTATAAATGTTACCTTGCTTGCTCGAAGTGGAGACTCACACGAGAATCAAGTACTTACCTACAAGAAAACAGAAAACAAGTATTAATAATATTATAATCTAGCATTCCTGTGTTTTACATACATATAATTTTGACCATCATATCGTTTACACATAATTGTTAAGAATAACTTTATTTATTCAGAATTAAGCTATAAGACCAAAGAGATATTCATATAATACATCCAAGTAAAACATATAATCATTAATATTTGTTATCGTCGAAGCCTACTCCGGACTGGAAAACGGAAGCGGTTTAAGCTGGTTTGGCCAACTGGCTCTGTTTCAAAAGAGCCCTCTCCTATGCACATGTGGGCTGCAGAGTAAGCACTGGCACTGCACGGTTATGAGAAGGGCGGAAACGAGGGATTGAGCAAGGCAGGAGGATTCGTCATTCGCGTTTATGCAGTGGAACAACTCATGCCATTCAATTGGTGTGCAACAGTGCAGTGTGGTATTGTAATCAATGATGGTAGAGGAACCTCCTCAAGCCATCTCTGCTGCTTACTTGCCATGAGGTCTAATCTGCAGGCGGGAAGCTCGAACCGCACGAAGCGCTAGTTTACCTCCACAGGCATAGGAGAATCTCTTCTTTGAATTTCACAGTCGTCAACAAGCAGAAGGTCAGGAACAAATGACCAAGATACCTGATATTCATCTGGCAACAAGAATACCACATCTCCACAGCAAGTGACTGTTTCACCCTTCACCCGGATCGATAAAGATGTGATCTTCTGTGCTTCTCTCTTTAAATGAGAGGACCTTGCAATTACTCAATATTCTTAAGGAAATGGGACCACATTTCAGCTGTACACACTATCAAACCGCTGAGTATCAAACCAGAAAAAAAATACAGGAAGCCTTAACTATAATGAAAGGGAACAACCATTTGCAGACAATATGTTGTTTTCCTGAAACGTCTTCCTGCTGCTATTCGAAATCCAATTGGTTTTCTAGAAAATGATCCAATTTCATTTCAACCCAGGCAAACAGTAAAATGAATTCAAAATATAAAAATATAATACAACTAAGAACAACGCGATCAACAGATAAAATATGAATATCACTAACAACAGCAAAAGTACAAAATTATGGACAGATAAAATATATTTTACTTGAGTTCTTATCTAGGTTTGAGTTTACATGAGTAGCTTTCTTCACAATTCGAAATAGCTTTTTCTTAAACAAAAAAGGTGCTGGACATTGTATAGGCCGGTGAAGAAAATATTCAATGAAGAATGCGATAAAAGGATTGCAATAAGACAATCTCAAAACACTGTGTTCATTGATAACGGTATATTAAAAAAAAGTCAATTATAATGTTTTACAAAATATAGCTTTGTTGAAGAAATTGTTGAAGAAGAGAATTGTGTGAACTATTTACTTATTCTATTCTGAATTTATGGCGATCCTCTTAGCGTAACGAGCTACAAATCGAAGTTTGGGTAACGAAATGGCATTTTGTCTTTATGATTGTCTCACCATCTATTTCATATCGTATCAATCCCTAAGATTATATGTTTATTTTATTAAGTCTATCTGAATGCTTCACGTTGACCAGGGCATTCACTTGTTTTTCTCAGTTGTCTCAGCCTTTGAGGCATGTAAACAATGCACTGTGTTGTGCTATGCAAACCTCCTGAGCCATCCAGGAAACTGGTAGTTTCTTCTGCCTATGGAGTCGGCGGTTTGCATAGTGGCAATTAAAAACACGATTCGGCATGGAGGAAGAGATCGATGGCCTAGTGATATAGAGGTGAGACAAGCTGAGAGGGGACTGACTTTTGGATTGGAGTTGAGAAGGGAGAAGTGGTTAGGAGAGCAGTGGGTCAGAAGTGAGACGACGCTCTGGTCGACAAGTTGAGAAGCCAACAGAGGACTTCGTATATTCTATTCAGCCTAATTCATCAGATAGACAGGTAATTATCCTAACACCCAGCCATGATTCAGGTTCAAAGGTTCACAAAACCCAACGAGTGACCATTGTCTTTTCTGCAGTTTAGTTCCTTAGTTCGATTTTGTACCTTTCGCATTGCCAAGCGTTAACTCGTCATGCCAATGACGAGTGCTCTCATCAGAGGATGAATGATGAGTAACTTACATCACCCATTGATTAATTGGTTAACATTCTAGGTACTCGTAAGATCCCACGAACTTTACGGTTCGTTACGTGGTGGAGATGCGGGGCACCGATCCCAGTACCTCTCGCAAGCCAAGCCATTACGATATTTCTTCATTCGCCTTCATTGTTCAAATTAATCCAAGTAAATGAAAAGTGACGTGAATTAACAAAATGTGAGATAGCGTGTGTGCACCACCGGAAAATGGGAAAACTGAAACGTAGCTAATAAAAACAATAAAATTTTGCTCCGTTTCAAATGTATGTTGGTAAATTACTTATTAATTCAGAAAAATATCACATGGAAGGTTGTCAGCAGAGTGTAAAATTGAAATTCCCAGTAACTGAAAAAACCTCCCATCCGCATGAGTACCAAGACCTGAATCCGCCACACTGCTCTGGAGGCGACGGACAAGGTTTTTTTTCTCCTGCCAATGCCTCGAGAGAGAATACCTTTTGTTGTTGCGATCGGTGGTCCTGGGGATTTTTTTTTTCCCCGCGCGCGCGACCAAAAGGCGGGAGGAAGGGCGTGTGACAGTATTATCCTCGACGCATGCGCAGTGAAGAGGAAAATCCGGAGGATCCACTAAGCAAACAGCGGTGAGATAGCGGTTGAAGAAAACATGGGACTCGGTCACCCTGAGGTTGCGTACTTAATGGAGGATCTATGTCAGCCAGAGTTCAATTTTCGGCATCAACAAAGATAGGATAACGTTGCAATCTAGGCGTTCTCGTAAGGTCGTTGCCGTTTCTTGGCACCGGTTTCAACGCATCCTCGCCGACCTCCGTGGTGGAGTGGTTATCACAGAGCGCTACGACGTCAGAGGTCCCGGGTTCGAGTCCCGAGCTGGACATTCATGTTCTTTGCGAGTGTCCCTTCGTAAATTTCGTAATTTCATTACTCATCGTTGCGATTAACCAAAAGTGGAAGAAAATATAAGCTAAATAACACAAATCAAAACAAAAATCAAGTCAGCTTTGCGCAAGGTTCCTCTGAATTCTTGTGTTAGGAGAAATGTAAGGAGATAATTTATGAATATCAGTGTAAGGACATGTAAAGTACGTTTGAGATATGTTGGCAACTTTTCTCCTTACTTGGGTATCTTTTAGCATAAAGACTCGCTAAGCCACACCACCCAACACTATTGCACTGAGATTGTTACTATTATATGCGTCGATTTAGGCAGTACGGCATCTTATTGCTACACATGATATTTCAGTTCAATTCTCGAGGGTTAGATTTCGATAGGGGTGCAACGTGACACGTATAGACACGCGCACGAGCATACAGACACACAAGTTTCACACGCATACATGCACTCTAGCTTACAGTAGTTGATGTCACCACGACGAAGAGAGGAAAGAGGATTACCATTTATTCTTCTCGGTGAAATGCCTGGGAAGTAAGTGGTTCAAGGTATCCAATTTACAGGCTCCATTACAGTCCGTACCTGCCGATGGTGGATCTTGTTTGAGCGGATTACAGGTGTAATGGAGAGGAGTTCGAAGGTAGGCATCGGGTAACGCACAATGGAATGTGTAGGATGGGTAGAACTGCAAATACCACCATATAAGTCAAAACCGGACGGTCAGTAAGATTTTCCGTGTTTTTACTCAGATTGCCTTCTTTCTTTGGTTGGTTCTGCTCCTAAAGCATTGATCTTGTCTCGCAGAGATGTTAACCAGTTAGTTTCTCGCAGTAGACTGAATAAATTGGATAATATATAATAAAGCTTTTCGAGCATGCCTCATCTACAGGAAGCTATCAACTCGGGGCAAGCCCCGGCACCTAGCGACCTGTTGAGTGAGATGAGTCAAGGCAAAATGGATAATAAACCCTTTCCTGCTCCCACAAAAATAGGCAATAATTAGGCTGGAGAGTTCGATGATCTAACCGATCTCTAATTACGCCCTTGACTGAAGAAATTTGGTTTTGCTCGCCCTTATATACCTATCAGGCGACAGCAGCGTAAGCTAGTGTCAGTCTGCGGAACTAAATGGTGCTCTTCTGCCGAATTGGACGCTATTGACAGGAGATAGGTACAGCTTGGTGGCTGTTATATTTCTGCCAGTACAGACTTGTACTACTTTTTTGTCGAATCATATTACATATGAATTATAAACCAAATTATAGTATATATGCACAAAGCGAACAGTGATCTCGTAGTGTCTTCTGAAGAGCACACAGGGTTTGTAGCAACATGCGATGTTTGATTTTGGTGTAAAAGCTTCACAGTGTTATATTCCCGGCAGTGAGAGCCGTTATCATTCCAAACGTCCACACCGTCAGCTGAGTTCACATATTCAATGAAAACAGATTATATATTTCAGCCACAGCAATAGAAAAAAAAGAGAAAAGAGGACCAGCTTTTGTGGCGACATCCAAAGTTACGAGCCCGCCAAACTGCTGGGGCCGTACACATAAACTGTTGCTGAAAGCAGCTCCGGCATAAAACCCTGGGATTGATCGATGATCGCCCAGGAGGTCACGCATGGACGCCTGAAACACCGACCACGTTATGACGATCCTCCCTGGGGAAAACTCAGCAATTAAAACGGCATGGCTATTTGCATTATTGAGAACGGAGCGGATTCCAGAGGGGAGGAGATCCAGCGCCAAAGAGCAGAACGCAGTTTGCAGGCTGCGGGGTAAAGGGGGTTAACAAGCGCCGTGTACATGTGTCGAGTCACACAGACAAAAAAGAGGGCAAATGCACATGTCTGTGTTCCCTTTGTGCTCTGTCAAAGGTTCTTTTTCGTGGCAATATTCTCCAAAGGCATCGTTTTATCGTCACTGGCGATTCCCTTGTGACTTTTTATTACGACGAAATGTGCAGAATTCGTAATAATATCAACAAGGAGACTTCGCAGTTGTCACGCATATCTGAACGTAAGTGTTGCAAGCAAAAGATTTGCTGTGGCAAATAGGATACTAAATTTTCAACAAATTGTTTGCAACTTAGTATACACCACAATTGGTGTAACATAACACCTAGTCCATAGTCAAAGCTCTCAACACTAGGTGTTGTTTGACAGTCAATGGTGTAACAATACACAAATGATGGTGCTGAATAACACCATCCCCAGATAATGCAAGTTTCTGCATTAACAGCGAAGTGACAGTTATGATGCACCAAGTCTGAATACCACGTGGAGGTACATAAAGGTTTGGACTCCATTTTATATCCGGTTCCGATTTGCTTTTCTGTGTATAAAGTAGACTTAAACAAGAACCAAGCCTGAATATATTTATTTGTTAGGCGACACTTGGAGATACTTTGCACTAATGGAATCCATCCTATTTATGGTACTGTTCGTTCTGTTGCAGTATCCAAATATTTTTGCACAATGCCTGTACCATAACCTATAATAATCCCTCGGATCAGAGTACGTGTGTTATGTTCCATCCGGCGTCCGTTTGTGAGCAATGCGGCTAACATGACGAAGTCAGTTCTGGCAAATCTTATGAAAACGTCCTATGGTCAACTTTATTTCACAAAAAGAGACTTCTACGTACTTCTGCTCCTGTACATTAAATAAAGTCATGACCAATTACATCTGTGCACTTCATGAAAATGTTTGAACTCAGGGGATGACGATTCCGGTACGTGGCATATTTTGGTGACAATTATTTCCTTTCTACCGGAACGAAACATAATATTTACTTTTTAGTTACGTATTGTACTAGGTGGTTGTTCTAGCCTACTCAAATTATTTTTTACCCCTGATAGCGGACAAATCAAACAAAATTGATTTTCCAGAGATGTTCATAACGTCAGTCAGTATAACATACTGCAAGTCCCCTAAATTCCCGATTTAAGATTTCTCTACCACATTGAAAAATAACGACCAATTTGATATTTATCGCTGTATGTAGCTAACCGCTGGAGATGTGGGAAAAAGTGTCTGACAAAAAAGGTTATAATCGATGAAACGAAGTTGTTTGGGGGTGGAAGGATTCTTGTACATGTTTTCTCAATTCCTGCAGTTTTCATATTATGGGTCACTTTACGTCACCAACTTTGAATCATATTTCTAATTCCGAACTGACTTAATGTTCGTGGCATCAAAAGACCTAGTTTCTTCATATGCTTACATACTTCAATTGCTTTCGATTCCTAATGTGTTTTTCAGTGTCACGTTGCGCCTTACGTATTTGTTCCGGTTAGGTAAGCTCACACTTACCTCTTCCATTGTATATTACCGCAGCTACGAGGCATTTAAGGACCCCAGACTTAATGGATGTTTCTTAGTAATTTACCTTAATGAAATTCACTTGGCGTTGACTGTTGGAAAGTCTAGTAATACATTTCAAAGGAAACTCATTACTTGTTACATTCAGTTACGCTCCCAATACCTGACACAAAGGCATTATTCTGGATCTAAGGACAGAGGCCAAGCGTGTAAGGATAGAGTAATGAGTTCTATTCCTTGAACCGAAAGCCGAGGTCACATTTGTATATGCATGTTGTTGTAAAATGGTTCCGAAATTAATTCCCAGTCGTTGTCGTTTCGACCTGATCGATATCTCGATTAGCGTCTCTGTGCCGCGATATACGAGGGGGTGGTTATGATGCGAGGATACTCGTCTCTTTCTGCCCAGTTGGTATTGATGATACCAGCTGTGACCGAAGTACATAGTCTTGACAAGCTGTAACTTTGCGAGTGAACCCTGACGAAGGCGGGCTGCGCAGTAGCATGTTGATGAGCTACAGGCTTAGCCATTAGTCATTCTTCTTGCGGACCAGCCGACCTCGGTGCCGGAGTGGTTAGCACATCGTGCTACGACGCCAAGGGTCCAGAGTTCGAATACTGGCCTGGGCATGGATTCATGTCCCTTCATGAATGTCATCATATCATTACTCACTCTCATATCCGAGATTAGCCAAAAGTGGTAGAAAAGCGAAGTAAAATAAATCAAATCAATCGATCAATGCTTGCGGATCTCCTCCATTGCGTAGTCGTAACGCCATTGTATTGTAATCATGGAGTCCCAGGCTCGATACCTGCTGGAGGTCTATAGTGGTAAGCGTCACACTGTTGGACCAGTCACTATTAACCTGTGAATAAAGTCGACTTAAAAAACCAAAACTCTTCTCATTCTTCTTGCCATCTGTCCTAGCTACGAAATCGAAGAATAGGTGGCAACTACGGAAACGTATCTCCCCCCTCTCTCCCGCCTCTCTCTCTCTCTCTCTCTGGCAGAGTAGCTACGTTCACAAGCAAAGTTCGAGCTCGTCAACTGTAGTATCTTCCTTTTATTTTCATAATTTAAAAGTTGATTGTATTAGTCTTTTTCAACTTAGGTTTCCGTATAAATCAAACAAGTCCAACGAAATTGAGGTTTAGCTTTGAATCTCTTTGTTTATAAACATTTCATTTAAATATTTCACGCATTTCCCGAAGTGTTACCCTGATCAAACCAACTAATCAAGGTTCTGCTAAAATCTCAGTGAAGAGGCGATAGATGCAGTAGCGAGTATTGGATGTCATGTTTCGTTCCGGACAATTTTGACGTTTCTCCGCTTAAAACATAAACTACTCCCCCCTCTCCCCCTCAACCACCCTCCTCGTCAGCAGACAAATTTGATTCGCCGTAGCGATTACGCGTCAGAAGCAAAGTGACAAATGATCGTGTACAACAATTAGCCGCATCTCACTGACACCGTTTCATCGATTGGATAGTGGAGGACGTTCGCCTCTGCGAGAGGCCGTTAACAAAACCGCCAACCTTCAACTCCAACCCCCTCCCCTTTACCACCCCTCCAAAAAAACGCCACTTTCGTGGAGGATGGATACAAGGAGATCGCTCGTTACTGATACCGACATCTGCATCAAACAAGCTTCACTTGGAGGAAGTGTTGCCAGGGCTTGAAGGAGAAAAAATGTTCCAAGTCAGCACACATCTCTTCTGCTCATTAACAGTGGCAGGAATATTTCCCTGAGTTTTGTTACGGAAGGTTTAACGTCGGCCATATTGAAACGTGTCGACCAGTTTCGCTCAAATGCAAATTTAGACGTTTATCTAGGTATAAATATAATTTCAGCTCAATATCGAAATATATTTTGTTCAAATGTAAATTTCGATTTTTTCCAGGCATAATTAAAATTTGAAATCTATATCTCAATATAGGAGTATTTCGCTCTAATGAAAATTTGGATGTTTACTTTCTAGGTATTAATAAAACTTCAGCTCAATATCTGAACATATTTCCCTCAAATGCAAATTTGGATGTTTTTCTAGACATAAGTAAAATTTGAGCTTGATAACTCTCTCACTTGACAGAAGCTGAAACGTGTGTAACTTTGGGGAGACTGCTTTTTGGTCCGCTATTATGTGAAGTGTTTTCATCTATTTCACTCAAATGCAGTACTAAATCACTTTCATTTCTAAAATTTAAGGCAGTGTGGGTGGCCACAAATTAGATACCTCCTGTTTCCCGTCATAAATCACATACTATAGTTTAAACGTCAAGGCACAAATTGTAGCTCAAACAATATTGTAAACAAACGGTCTTTTCCTAAGCTGACTCGGTGGCTGATCGCATTTTAGTGATCAAGTTTCAATCACGCGTGAGCATAGGGGCTCTTTGTGAGTGTTCTTTCACCAGTTTCATATAATCATCACTCATCCGTATCGCCAAAAGTGTCAGAAAGAAGACGTAAGATAACAATAATGTAAATACAAATATCTTCGAAGATCCAAAAATGTAGTGACCGAGTGAAAAAAACGGACACCTATGTCCGTCATGCTGAGGTTATTTCGAATGGTGTATATTGTAGAAGGCTGGGGATGCGGGTGCAGAACGTTTGCTTCCTGGTGTACTTCACATCCGATTTCCTCCGTCTCCTGGAATGCTCCGACTTGCATAGGAGAATTCCACAGGAAACGGAGGTTAAGAAGTACAGCGTAACTGGCTACTATAAGGGTGGGTGCCCTATAGCAGGTCCTTATTTTAGTTTCGAATTAGTTGGTGGATCATTGATAGTAGCAGCCAGTACCGCCGCCAGAAAGCAGATGTTATAGCTGGCGTATCCTTCAGCCACCTACCCTTCTCATCCTATGCTTATTTCTTTGTCCAGGAAAACGGTAAACATAATCTGACTTATTCTCATTTCTCCCGAAGCAAGTGCTCTATCGATAATGGTAAAATAATAATTGATTTAAGATATATCCATGTTCTACTGCTCGATACGAATGCCTAAAATGCAGTCCGGGCCTCAGGAACCATCAAGAGATACACCACGATAGACTACTCTACTTTGAAAAATACTCTGTACATGAGAAAACGAACCGAAGCTCAACGTGGTTAAGTCACCGGGAAAGTATATTTCAGTTTATCTAGTGGTGCGCCATTTGGAATGGCAAGGACCAGATATTGCTTTTCTTTGTGAATCACTTTGACGCGAATCCTTCACTGGGCTCCCTGCACACTGGACCAAAGAGTGGTGCCAGTTGGTGGAGCCACTCAAAAGTTACATCTGATCGGAGCCTCATTGTGTACATATATAGCCGTCGCATACCCCTTGTGCATACCCTCACTTGCGTCTAGTTTTACATAGGCCCTTAGAGAATTCGTAGAACACTATTTGCGTCAAAATTCCACTCATATGCACCTGGATTTAGAGAGGCTCCTAAGACGAAAATGAAACACAAAAATTTAAACCCAATTATTTAGAATTATATGTAATGAAGAGTAATGTTATAGATCACAACTTCCCGCAAAAGTTTACTTTTTCGCATTATTTATAATCCACACACTCCACGGTTATATCAAGTTTGGAATACAGCGAGTTATAAATCGAGGGCTTGGGGTAAAACTTGGTAAGTAACATTTTGGTCATTATTGGGTAAAAAGAGTCATCCATCAATTTTGTTTGTAATTGCTACGTCATGCAATTTGCATTGAACTCTTAAACACAACACGAAAACAATTTATCTACAATATAGCTTCTATTAACTTTAATGCGTAAGGATATCAATAATGACCAAAGTATCGCCATGCTTTAACTCCGAGTCCTTGACTTTTACATGATCACATGTAGTCAGCAGGTGGTAACTCTCGGCTAAAGGTGTTTCTAGGTACTTTAGAGGATGACAAACTATTCTTCCTTTAGCCTCTCAGCACTATATTTTCCTATATTTTCATGTATCCAATTCTAATTTTTGACCCACAAATAGAAGCCTGTAACCACCGCCCCCAAACTCTTACGACAGGTTGCACTGGGCAATTCTTTCAAGGATCGAGTTATATTCTGTATACTTGTATATTTTATGGACACCACTTTTCTGCCTTCTGAAGCTAATCCGAGGATGAAGGATGAGTGGATGAAATTGATGTACAAGCACACAGAAAGAACACCCATGCTCAAGCAAGAACTCGAATCCGAAACCTTCCTTCAGTCGACAATTCAATGCGATAGACAACGAGCTGACTTCATCTAGAGTGAGGAATTTACGTTGTCATTCAATGCTGTCTGCTGCCGCGCTCTATCAAATGGAAATCGACAGCAACGTGAGACATATAGTAGTGAAGAAATTACAAACATGAGCCAAGGTCAATGTGTCGCAGTGAGACACTGCTCTGTTGAATAAGCGAGTATGTATGATCATGCATGATATTGTTTACTTTATAGAGCTTCATTTCTGAAAGAAAGACTTTCTAATGTTCCAGCTAGCACACAATGATATGAATGCGCTGGCAACCCTGTCCCGTTCTTCTAAGTGCCCCCTTCCAGACAAAACTATAACCCCATTACTGTTTTTAGTTGTTGCAGCAGCAAGTAAGGGTTGGGTGTTACGTTGGGGGTGAGGATGGAGGGTTGAAGAACAATTGGCACCGTACTACGACCAATTTATTAAACGGCGCAAAAACATCATGCTCTGGAGAGAGATTTATGATGCTTCTAATTTGTCTCTCGACCACCAGGCTTCGCTACCTTCGTCCACGAAAAAACCAACAGACTGTGGTAACGAATGTTGAACACAGGGGAGATAGAGAGAGAGAGAGAGAAGAAAGGTTTGTTTAATAAAGATAAAAAAAGAGAACAAGACGTCCCTAACTAAATGGATACTTTTCAATACCATCTTTCTCCAAATCCACATTGCCTGAGTATTCTTTGGACCAAAAAGAGAGATCTTTCGAATAACAAAGTGTTCTTCGTGGCTATTTATCAAATGCCTTGAAAGGCTGTTCGGATTGGAGGGGTAGAGAAGAGGTGTGTTATTTATAAAGAGCCCCCCACCCTTTCCTTACCAGAAGCGTCTGTTTAATATTCATGTTGCTTACTAAACCATTGGGAGAACGGGCTACGGGTCTTTCCGAAGTTTCAAGCGGACGCAAAACAAACAAGGGTATGGAGGAAATGGCGGAGCACTTAGTCTGCATATCAATGAGATATGCCCCTTTCCTTTGGAATGTTTGTGTATTCCGTGATCCCAATGTGCCTACTTCGTGAGGCGAGCGTTCTAGATAGTTTTGAGAGAAACCGACATTATTATTATTATTATCATAATCATCATCATAATCATCATCTTTTTCTTTATTTCATTCACTATACACTCAAGATAATTGACTGGTGTAAGGACGGCCAGTTTTTGCTGCCATCCAAGTAGATCGTAAAAAAATTACCAACACCGTTTATAAGTGTTAACTGTTACTACATTGATGCAATTTTTATGTTTCAAATTAGAATTACAGTAAAACCTCGTTAATCCGGACTAATGGCGGGATACGTTGACCGGTTTAACGAAAGTCCGGATTAACTGAAATAACCTAAAAGAACAGTGGAAAATGCATTAAAACTCAGTTTATAGCAACAAAACACTATATTATGGTGTATTTAAAGAACATAGGCCTAAATACACTATACAGTACAGTACAAAGTCTGCGGGAAACGGAATTTCATCAGTGGTTGACTGCCATTTCTTTGGGAAGTTCTCTTGTTGACTTCTAGCCACATTTAAAACCTTGCATCCTGTTTTTTTTTCCTTTTGCCCGTCCGGCTTAGCGGGGTCTGGATTAACGAGGTTTTACTGTATATACAATAACACATACATAAACATGTATGCCTGTGTTTAATATTCCAAGCGGTTACCGACACCACTGAATGCGACTCTTTTGCTCCAATTCGGTTCATTTTACAAGAACAAGATACAATGTTACATTTCATAGAACACAAGATACTCTGTAGTTGTAAGAAATGTTCACCTTTTTTCACAAAGGTATCTGCGAATATATCGATGCATCACAGCCACAATTACGTAATATATAAACTGAAACGAAACAGTCTGTAGCCTAAAAGATTTCGCACTGCTGTTTTGAGTTCTAAATATATATCCTGCTCTTTTATAATGAGCTTTCTAAACTATGGTGCAGTCTCCGGAATTAGTATTGATCCAGAGAGATTTGTTCTTTCTCTCTCAGTCTCTATCATTTTCTTCCATTCTTTCGCATTCCTGGTTCCCTCTCATTCCTTCATTCTTTATTTTATTTCTTTCTTTCTCATTACACTTTCTCTAACCACTCTGTCTTTCTCCTTCTTTACATATCTCTCTCTACTTCTGTATGTGCGTAAATTTAGCTCTAGTAGAAATGCTTAATCGTGATATTAAAAACGTATACTCACAGGCAATAAAAATGTAACACTTAGATCCTGAAACAATCGCTTCCTTTTAAGGCGTTATGTGTGTTACCTAAATCTACGGTAGTAGAAGTTGCCATTCAAAACTTGCTATGAAAATCCACTTTTCGCCGTAGAGTTAGGCAACACACATAACGCCTTGCAGGGAAGCGAGTATTTCAGGATCTACGAGGTTTCCGATTTTTATTGCCGGTGACTGTACATTGATACTGCTTGAAACTTTCTCTGTTGACTATTCATGTGGGGGTGTAGGATAGGGTTTTATGGTACGCTAAGACCTGCCCTTGTCCATACGGCAGCACCGCCCCTGCTTGGTTTCACTTTTCTCTCCTCATCGCTGTTAACGTACGGACATAGAGAAGCGACATAATACGACCAAAATAAAATACAGGTCGTATAGCATTCAGAAGATAATATTTTTAAAGCGTATCTGCCTCGGTTGGCTTACGGATTTAATCAACGATTCTTCCGCAATGAAACAGCACATCTCGGTATGAATTTAAACCAAGTATTATCAACGATTCCTCACATCTCTTATCCCAGTAGGGCATAAACTTTAGAGATAGATTTCGCCCTGAAGATAAAGTTAAAGGGAAAGTTCAGCTTTAAATCAGCCGAGAAGCGAAAAGAGCAGGAAAAATGTTGAAAAAAGACAAATGAAAACAGTAACTTAGACCGCTACAGTGAAGAAATTGTAGGACAAAAGTAAGAAATTCCTATGGATTTAAAAGCTATTCTTGGCTGCAGGATAAGCATTTGCAAAAATAAATTCCGAGATGAAACACTGTACCGAAGGAAAACAGACGAGAAGGGAGGGAAAGAAGTAGTATAGATGGAGAGAGAGAGAGAGAGAGAGGAAAAAAGAAGTAGCAGAAGGAAGCATTCTAAATATGAAGAGGACCCCCCCCCAATCCCCAGGCCTCCCCGTCAGCTCAGCGTACCGTGAAAGACTTCGATATTTCAAGATAGACGGAGCTAGTGAAAGTCAAAACATTCCGCAATGCAGATTTCTTCTGAATATATACACACACAGTTCTGTGGTGGTCGGTGGAGTTCAAAATGAGGGTGGATGGCGGATGATGAAACTCCCCACGAGTTTTTGAGGTTTCTTCGTAAATTGAAGTAACTCATCTTTCCCTTTTCTCCTCTTTTTTTGTAAATGAAATCTAAATAAACAATTTCCGCCTTTCTGTTTGTTTTCAGTTTCAGCTTGTGGCGGGAAGCTTGGAACTTTTTCCTCAATCTCTTCTCATCTCTACTGAGCTCCAAAAGCGAACAGCTGATAAAATAACAAATAGCTTTTGGGGAGGTTTCAGACTGAAGCGACAGACGAAATGCAAGGCAGAACTATCGCACCCAGCTGACAAGAGACAAGGGACATAAGCGCTTTCAGTCTATGAGCAAGCATTCACTGAGCATGTGCTACCAAGAGACCGTGGCTACACAATGTCGATGCACGATTTGGTCTGAAAGTTTCTTGAAAGTGGTGTAAGATTGTTTTCAGTTTATGTGTAAAATCAAATAATATATTTTATTCCAAATACTGAGAAAATAATTTGTTAGTTTCTCTTTAAAGAGTCGGGCCTCACGACATAAATGGCGAATATTTCATTTCAAAGGCTCCAAACCAGTATTTCGGACACTTAGGTGCAATTTGGTCCACAAAGCAACATACCTAGTTGCCAAACTTAGTTTCCAAAATAATGAAGATATAATACTGATGTGTGAATGGCATAAAATATATTTTTTAACTCTTGCAGTAGTTGCAGTAGGTATTAGTAAAATAAAATAATCCTGTGCGTAACAGCCCATGAAGGGCCTTGGCTTACGTACCGACTGCCGGTCTCCCTTCCACGCTTTCCTTCGTCACTTCTAAGCGTGGAGATCTTCAACCAGTATTGGAATAGCCGGATGGTCAGTCCGACGTATCCCCAGCCGTTATAGTAGGTCTCCACGACCGGATTACGCTTACTCATTCGAAGCTACCCAATTTCCTCACGATTTCCACCAGCACTATACACAGGTCGAAAAATTCCCGGAGACTGAACCCGGGATCGAACCCATGCCGTCCCGTAGCAGCCGCCGTCCAAAGTAAGGTGCCTTAGACCGCACGGCCACGGAGGAGGACAGTAGTTATTAAAAACTGCAATTAATAGAGTTTCAAGTTATTACAAGATACTTTTTTTTGCAGAATAATTTCAGAAAGACTTCAAAATATTATTCATTATGTAAAGTTGATAACTGATGCATAGGAGCACCAAATAAAATATATTTCCAGTGACATAGTGTACTTGTATGAGGTTTGGGGAGTTTGAGGCTTGTTTTAAGTATGTACAAAAAAGCCAATTCGGACTAGACTTAGAGTTTAAAGTTGGATCCGAACCTTTCTGTGACTTCACCAAACATCGAAACGGAACTCCTCACTTACGAGGTGAGGATATAACCACTACGCCATTGAGGAAGTCCACACACCACTATACTATTACCTGAAAAGTCAGGTCAATTATGTACTATGTGGAAGAAAGTCATTGGACACCACATGTCAGCGGATACCATCAGTTTTCTTGCAATCAATAGGAGGTCGGTCCGCCTTTGGCAGCGATAACAGCAGCCACTCGTCGTGGTAAACTGGCAGAAGGTCGTGTAGTACACCGAGTGGGATATTCCACCATTCCTCCTGCAGTACAGTCAGCAACTCTGGAAGTGTAGAAAGGCGAGGCGATCGCGACCTCAATCGGCACTCCAGTTCGTCCCATAGATGTTCGATAGGGTTGAGGTCAGGGCTCTGAGCAGGCCAATCCAGTCGGGTGACATTATTTTCTGCATACCACTCCGTGGTAGCCCTGGAAACATGACAAGTCGCATTATCGTCCTGGAACACACATTCTTCGTTTCCATGCAGACGTCACAACGTGGGGAGCATGGAGTTGTCGATAATATCTCGGTAGGATGCAGACGTCATGTGGCCATGCACCACTACCAGTGGACCCATGCCATGCCAGCTGAAACAACCCCAGAACATGATGCCCCACCACCATATTTCACTGTGGGCACTACACACTCGGGTAACATACGTTCTCCGGGTAATCGCCATACCCACACTCTCTCATCTGGTCGAAACAGTGTGAAGCGTGATTCATCGTTCCATAAGACCTTCCGACATTGCTCCATCGTCCAGTTTCTCCGCTCTTTACACCAGCGTAGTCTCTGCTGTTTATTGTTTTCTTGTTATCAGGGATTTGTGGGCATCGGCTCGACCATGATAACCGAGCTCATTGGCCTCCTTGTGAAGTGTCTTGGTCGAAACAGTCAAATTGGTCGCACGTTGAAACCCTTCTGCAATCGAATGCATTGGACTGGTCCTGTTTTTACGAATCTCCCTCTTCTGCACTCTCCTGTCCCGGTCGCCCAATTTCGTGGGTCTTCCACTTCGTGGTGTATTGCTGCAGTGTCCCTTCTTGATGACAAAGGCTACAGTTGATTTAGGGACCTGTCGGACATCAGCTATGCTACGTTTACACATACCTCCTATGGAGCAGCCTACTATGATCCCTCTTTCAAACATGCTGAGCTCTTTCCTGTCCGTCATTTTATCAGCGAATGATCTGAGAAGCCTCCTGCTGCCGTTAATATACCGGTCGTACTCTCTTTTCCATGAGGAGTTCGTTTCAGTGTTCAAACCGGGGTGTCCAATGACTTTCTTCCACATAGTGTATATCACACCATCATAATTTTATTGCTTTCTCGATTGTCTGTTTTAGAAATGGATCAAGTCACTACATAATAGAATAGTTCTCAGTTAAATAGTATTCACACACGTGACGGAGAACAAGAGAAGTGTGATATGAATCTTATTGACATACATTGTTCTGGTACTACTTCATTGGCACTTCGGTACCTTACTTGGCCCAGATTTGAACACTTCGCTTACATTGGTGGAGTCTAGTGCAGTGCAGTGCGAACTTCCCGACTGCACACTGAACCTCAAGGCTAGTAGGAGTGGGGAGCCACTTGCATCGAGAGCTAAAACATACTGCTGAGAAGGTACCTGCCTATTTGGGGAAGCGTCCCCTGTTTATTCTGCTATGATTGCAATGCCACGTTGCACTGCCCCTCACGCATCACATGGCGAGGAGTTTCCTAGTGCACAAACACAACCGACGAAGCCTCCTGCATCACTCTTACAACGCTACAGCAGCGCTGGTCGCTCTGCAGGCTACAGGTGTATATGACAATGCTTTTTCACAAAGACGGTGAGTTGACCAGACCGTACTTGTAGTCACCGGCAATGAAAATGGGACACCTAGATGTTGAAATACTGTCTTCCCAGCACGACGTTATGTGTGTCGTCTATTTTTACGGCGGTGGTAAAGGTTGCCATTGAAAATTTGTTATTATAATCCACTTATCACCGTAGACTTGGGCAACACACACAACCCCTATCACTCACTCACGCTCCTGTCTCTACAAAACTGTATTTCTCGGCAGCACAATTATTGAGACACTTCACAAATACCTTCAATTAGGACTTACATAAACACTAAATCGTTTCGCATAACTAACGAGATTCGCAACTTTATTCTCGTCCTCATCAAAAACTTCATTTCCATTTATCTCAACGTGGAGGGGACAAGGCATAATTCCAGACAATAAAATCTCATTTCTTCCTTTGATGAAACACAATTCTCAATGTCACTCCAATCTATTA
This sequence comes from Lepisma saccharinum, assembly GCF_977018435.1. NCBI lineage: Eukaryota > Metazoa > Arthropoda > Insecta > Zygentoma > Lepismatidae > Lepisma > Lepisma saccharinum. Next base: position 91,940,852 of record NC_139231.1, on the reverse strand, counting down.
AGGAAAAGAAGACAATGGAGGGAGAAAGAAAAGTAAAAAAGAAACAAAAAATAACAAGATTTCGGTAGTTATTTAAGTACCGCTGCTTACAGCTTCCAGATACATTCATAACAATCAAGCAGAAAGGGAGAAAGAAATAGAGAAAGGTTCTTGGCTATTTTCTTCCCAATTTAACTAACAAGTTTTAATAGAGATTTACGCGAACGAGAGGATAGGGGTGAGATCGAGAGAGAGATGGATAAAGAAGTAAAGCAAAAGGGAAAGAAAAGAATGGGTTAAAATAAAGAGGAGGAAAGGGTGGAAAAAATTCAGGCAGGAAGTTTCCGGAAAGAAGGGTTACGGTGAGTGTCGTATCTCACGGAACTCAATTAACTAAATTGACTTTTGTACGTTAATAAATATTTAAGACTTTTTTTCTTTTTGGAGAAGTTTTCCGCGTCGATTGAATTTGGCACGCGGGACTTCTACATTCAGCTGGAGAGTATCTTGCGTTATCAAGACGTTTCCGGAAGTATTTCACCCCAGTGATCCCATAATTCTTTGCAAACACTTCGCCAGGCCGGGTGTGAAAATGGTGCTGGGGAGTATTTAGCAAAATAACTACTTTAAGAACTTTAATCTCGCGAATTTAATCTCGCGTTAGAAAAGAAGAAAAAGTGCTACATGGTTAACACAGTTATTTACAGAACAGTACATAATGATTTTTATAATAGACAATTTCTGAAGTGGTTAACAACAAGGTGAGTTGAAGTAAAGATTCCAGTAACTGAATTTTTCAGAGATAACGTCACTCTGATCTTCAGAAGCAATAACTAATGCCACTCTTATCTTTAGGGACTGATTCTATCGTGAGTTAACTTCACTCTCGTCTTCAGGGACTGAATCTATCGGGAACTAAAGACACTATCTTCTTTACGGACTGAGTCTATCGGTAACTAAAGACATTCTCTTCTTCACGGACTGAGTCTATCGTGAGCTAAGTCTACTCTCATCTTCAGGGACTGAGTGTGTCGGGAACTAAATACAGTCCCGTCTTCAGGAACTGAGTCTATCGGGAATTAAAGACACCCTCGTCTTCAGGGACTGAGTATATCGGGAACTAAAGTCACTCTCTTGTTCATGGACTGAGTCTATGGAATCACTCTCATCTTCAGGGACTGTGGTTCTTGTGAGTTAAGCTCATTTTTGATCTCCAAGCAGTGCAGCTGTCGGGAGTTAAAGTTACACTCATCTTTGGTACTCTCTCTCTCTCTCTCTCTCTCTCTCTCTCTCTCTCTCTGTCTAGGAAGCTAACGTCATTATGATCTTTAGGGACAGATGATATTGGGATGTAACAACATTCGCATCTTCGAAGACTGAAGCTTTCAAGAGCTAACGTCAATTTTATCCTAGGTCACTAAATGGACTTGATATGAGGGAATAGAAAAAAACATTAGCTCTATAAAGCTTTAGTGGGCATTAGCTCTCGAAAAGTGAAATCCATGAAGATTAGCGAGAGAGACATTGACTCTCACAAAATTACAATCTTCTTCAGAGTTCACTTTGTCATTCATCGGAGAGAACATCTTCAACATATGAAGACCTCCATGATGGTGTAGCGGTAACGTCCTTGCCTTGTAATCAAGGGTTACCGGGTTTGATACCCACCATCAACTGGAAGGCCAGTCCCTATTACTATATTTGTTCATAAAAGTGGGCTAAACGCAAGCAGGAAGATATTCAGCTTATTCTTTTAAGGGACATTGTTGGTTCTAAACTTCCTGAAGACCGCACAGACTGGATAACAACCAATTAAAAAACGAACGAAATATGATACACCATTTCTTAACATTATATCGAAACAAAAGAATGTTAGCAATTATCATAGCTATATCAAAGCAGGCTATACAAACAGTATATATGTAGTACCTAATGTACTTCAGAACAGTGCGACAGTACAATATAAACCTGAAGCTTCAAGGGAACTTTATCTGCTCTGTACAAATTCGATGAGCATTATCCCAACAGCACTCAGGCTCGCACAGTGGGGAGAAACTCGCAGGTGGGGTCTTTGCCACCCTCACAATGCTCCCCCTACATAAACAGCAACAAAGTAGGGAGGGTGTGTATGTATCTCCATGGGCACTTAATGGAATAAGCGCTTTTGAAGGGCGGAAATAACAGTAAAACACTATTAGGAGGAACACGGAACGTGGCAATGACGAACAGTAGCAATGCTGGGAAGCTTAGGGAAAAAGGCTTTTCGAGATCTTGCACCTACAAACCCTCGTCTATTCCCCCGCCTTATTTTATTGCCGCGCTTCCAAGGAGGGGGAAAGTTAAAAGGCAAAGGTGGAAGGCGCACATAAAAAGACGCGTGTGGTTGTTCGACCGCGATAAGGGAATGGAAGACAATAGCGGCGGTGGCTGGACCCAACAGAATCTCATCTTCTCTTACATCCACGGTAATGGAGGGCGATATTGTTGGCGCGGCAAACGCGCTGTATATCTTTAACCGACCCCACAGGAAGGTTCCTCTTTAGTCTTCGATATACGAGACAGTTCTGCAAATTGGCGTTACTTAGGGGGAGCCCACGCGAATTGAATTTTGCCTTTCTTGTACGACGACTTTAGCTGCGGTCTTCGGTTTCGGCAGAAGCGCAGGAAGTCGCAAGGGCGAATTTCTCGTAAGAGTGGCAGGGAAACGCGTTCATGCGTGCATACCAGGGTGCGAAATCATTGAAAACTGGTGGGGGGAGGCAGATCTTAATCTACCTCCACACACACATGCAAATAAACACACACATACAACACACACACACACACACACACACACACACACACACATATATATATATATATATAAATAAAATTATTATTATATGATATGTTTATTTATTATGCTATTAAATTTAAAAAGAAAATTACTATACATTTAAGAATACATTATTGTTAATTACATATAGACATTAATTTGTTACTTTTATATAAATAAGAAATTTGTAAAGCAGCAAACAAATTCCTTTACTAACTGTCAATAAAGATGTCAATAAATTACGAAGTAGTTGGAATAGTTTTATCACGTATAGGTTTTTGTTTAGATTTCTATTAATATAAATAAATTAGATTTCATAATTATATTTGTCTTGCATTCTTGTATTACTTTTATTATGCGTATAATGTTATTGATGTAGATATGTTAATGATCTTTTGATAGAGAGAGGGGGGGAGGGAGGAAGAGAGAAGGAGAGAAAACCCAAGACTAACAAGTAGTGAGTGTTTTTTATGTTATCCTTACTGGAGCATATTTGACGTCATAACTAATTGTTTATATTTTGTTGTAACAAAAACTCTCTCGCTCGAAAATTTTTGGTGGGGGAGATATTCAGGACAAGATTGTTGGTGAGGGTCCTCCCAGAATTTTGCACCCTGGTGCAAACCACGAGGCAGTACCGTGAGGTATGTACCTAGAGGCGTCAAAGTCTTCATGAAAAATGGAACGGGTGTGATGGAAATCGGCGGTTTATTGTAAGTGAACGCGGTACAGGGACCGCACCCGGGTACAATAGACAAAGGTGGGGAAGTGTCAATGACTAGAATAACCACGCTTCTCTCTGCCATATATCCGGGGAAAAAAAGCAAACAAACCCAGCGAAAACGGCGATAAAGAAACAGCCACTTAAGGAATACACGAGCAACGATGATGGATGCCGGTGAAATACGAAGGAGACGAGGAGAAAATATGAAATATTAAAGTTGCGGGGAAAATGAAAGGTTGCCGGGAAAGAATGCTAAAGCACGATGTACCCCCGCGTCTTCTACATATGCCTCGACAATCTCCCGGGAGTCGTTTCGTGTGATGGCACCGAAGTGCTTTTCTCAGGAAGAATGATAAGGGAATAATTCCGGCCCGTCTTCTCCAGATGCTCTTCTTTACCGACACCGTAAAAGAGTGGTTGTAGGAATGAGGCAGCAATTTATAACCTGAGAACGTCATCGTTGTTTCACGTTTCGAAATTTTACGCATGTGTCGAATTCGCCTTCGACCCCTCGTCCCCCGCGTTTTTGCCATTGAGTAAAACTTGGAGACCAAACCCTTAATGTCAGAAACAATTGGCTCAATTTGGAAAAATAAACTGCCACTGTTGGTACGTGGGTCTGATTACAACGCTGGGGAGCCGGTTCGATTCCCGCAATGAGTGATCTCAGGTGTGGGGTTTTCAGCAATGTCCATCCAAAAAGTGGTTCCGACATCACTCCTCTGTCTCTAAGCAACGACGTGCATGGCATGGGAAGTACATGAAAGGTGACCGGAGCATAGAGCATGTGTAATGCCCTACTTCCACACCCCTCACGCGCCTTCATGGTATTGTATATATACCGCCCTCTCTCTCTCTCTCTCTCTCTCTCTCTCTCTGTCTCTCTCTCTGTCTCTCTCTCTGTCTCTGTGTGTGTGTGTGTGTGTGTGCTTGTGACCTTTGTTCTTTGATTTCGGGATCTGTTGAGGCACTCCCCTATAAAAGTTCCATTCACGATGAAACTAATGTCTGTCAAATCTCAGCCCCAATGCCCTTGAAGTTTTGAATGGGATATACCCTTTATTTTGCATCTATGGTGTAAAAAAACGTTCTTGTTTCCTGCCTAAAAGATAACACATTCATTACTCCACATGCCCTAAAGTAATTTCTGGCTTAAGATTGAAGAATACTACTGTCATACTTCTCTCTGGCATTTTTAAACCCGAAGGTTAATTACAACAACTTACTTCCTTCCTCTGTCCCTATCCGGGACAAAATAAATCCATGTTTGACTATCCTTATGAATTTCCTTCAGGTTAACCTTCATCATACCATTACTACAGGACTCTTGCCACCAGATTACCCAACAAGGTTCGTATAAATATCATCTCCAATACGAGATATATTGTCAAATTCTTGTTTATTTAACAATTCCAATTAAATCACTAACCAGCTTTTCAACTCTTAGATCAAATGTAGAACAACACTGCTCATAATTTACTACCCAAGGAGCCAAGTACTTCAATAGCTAGGTAACATGTGTAAAGTAATTTGGAAAACTTATATTCTGGATATTCCGTCAATGCTTTGATAAACATGAAGTCATTAAATGTACTTCCACAGCGTGTGAACACCTAAAACTAGCTTTAACTTACAACAAACAATCACATGTCTCGAAGTGCTTTCATGACTTCATGAAAAGTACTGCAGTGGAAAATGCATTTTTCGATTCGATGGAATCAGCGGGGTACAAGCAGCTCGTTCGCCTGCCGACACGCGTGACCGACACGAGTGAAAGTCTCATAGACCACCTTTTTACCAACAAGAAAGAATTGCATGATAAATCCGCCGTGGTAATGCATGAATTAAGCGACTATTTCCTGATATACACCTCAATTAACAACAGGCCACAAAGATCTCCCAGAATACTCGTAACCAGGGACTGCAGTTGAAACCTACTTTCAGTTTCAGTTTCAGTTCGGCTCGGAATGAAACATTGCAGTTCACTTTCAGTTCTCGAACTGAAACTGGAATGAAACCGGAGTATAAATGTCCGAACCAGAACTGGAATGATCTTGGGTTTTAGTTTCAGTTCGGCCCGGAATGAAACCTTTCGGTTCACTTTCAGTTCTCGAACTGAAACTGGAATGAAACCGGAGCATATCTATCCGAACCGTAACTAGAATGATCTGGAGTTTTAGTTTCAGTTCGGCCCGGAATAAAACATTTCGGTTCACTTTCAGTTCTTGAACTGAAACTGGAATGAAACCGGAGTATATATGTCCGAACCACAACTGGAATGATCTGGGGTTTTAGTTTCAGTTCGACCCGGAATGAAACCTTTCGGTTCACTTTCAGTTCTCGAACTGAAACTGGAATAAAACCGGAGTATATATGTCCGAACCGTAACTAGAATGATCTGAGGTTGTACTTCTAGTTCGGCCCGGAATGAAACCCTTCTGTTCATTTTTAGTTCTCGAACTAAAATTGGAACGAAACCGGAGTATATCTACCCGAACTGTAATTGGATGGTCTGAACTTTCACTTCCAGTTTGGCCCGGAATTAAAGTTTTCAGTTCAGTTTCAGTTCTCGAACTTAAACCGTTTCCAGACCCAAATGTTAAGGATCTGGAAGCGTTTTGCTATGTTTGAGATCGAAAAAAATACTGAGTAACTTTTACATTTTCTTCATTTAAGAACTGTATCTCACATTGTACTTACAATTGTACTTTTTTGTAATTATCTGTGAAATGAAAACGAAAAGTTTATATGAATCCGCAGCGTCACTTTTACCTCAGTTGATTCAGTTCAAAATGGCATCAAACAATGGGATGAAAATTAACTGTGAAAAAAGTTACGTATCTTCATTACAGTAACCAAATTGTAGTTAATCAAACATACATTTCTGAAAGTACCGTATGACATCACAGCACAATAACCAAATTGTAGTTAAACAAATACATTTATGAAAGTAGCGTATGTCATCACAGTACAGCAACCAAATTGTAGTTAATAAAACAGATACAATTCTATGTGAGCTGTGGCTAGCTTCATAAGTGTGTCCAGTTTCGCGCAAAACTACATCAATAAGATTAATACACATTAGATTTTCCTATGGTTTGGTTTTCTGAATTCCTGAAAATAGAAAATTAAAATAGTGTATGAACTGTTAATTTATGAAAAACGCAATAAGCATCTATCCTCGATGGATATTTTTGCACCTACAAATAACCATGGATTAAAGAAAAAGCACTTAAAAATATGCTTCACAAACTTTGGTTGATTGTAAATGATACATGTCATAATTTTGTAGTACGAGTTCCTCCTCCTCGTATGTAACATAATATTTGCACTTTAACAACTATTATTTAAATTTTGAATAAAAAAGGAAATTAGGTCATACATAAATCTTACAATGTTAATCTTTTAAAAGTCTTTCCAAACGAGAATTATGAAAAACGACAGCAAACATGTGAGCATGAAAGACAATGACTATTCACCTTCCTTCTCGACGAACTCGTAAACACTACTGGAGCTAATAGAGGAACTGAAAGAATTTTCATCTTGGTTTAAGGCTGGCAAGTGCTGATCAGAACGCTTTTGGAATAAAGCATTCGTCCGCAAGACCATGAGATCATCAAGTGTTGGAGAGGAAAGGTTGTACCTCAAATCTGACATTACAAACTTCACACTTGAGAACAACCGCTCCACGCTTACCTGGGTGGCTGGTGCAGCCAAAACCACCGGTGTCGGGAAAAATGCGCCCGGGAAAAGTGCGCTCTCGCAATAAAAGTGGGAAAAATGCGCTCTCCCAAGAGTAACCACAATGAAAAGTGGGGGAAATGCGCATTGCACTTGCCTTCCCCAGTTACCCTTTGAAAGAAAATGTATTGTGTTTTAAGCCGACAGTGTGTCGATCAAACTTCTTTCGTGACCGCAGAACCAATAACCACCACTCTTGGACAATGCCGATATGAGAATTGTTTCGTGAATTGCGCTGCAGCTGTGGTGAAAAACACGATTCCAATGTGGATTTGACTAATATCTTGTATGAACAGGTTATTTATAGTACCTGGATTTAAACAGTTTGTTGGCATGGCAGTCGGGTAGGAGGCCACGTGATTGGTTGGGAACGGGAATGCAATGCGCTGTAAGGCACTGTTGGAAAATACATACTTCCTGTTCCCTTCCTACAGGTGGTGACGCAACAGAAACTGGACCGGACGGACGTAGTGACTAGTGAGTCACCTACTGACTATTTGAATCAACAATGTTTTAATTTTTTATGTTGTAACAATATTACATTTATTTTGTTATAATTGAAATCTGGGCTATAAAATATGAAAAATGACACCAAACACGACCAAGATATACGAATTACAAACATATTGCCACTCAGAAGTAATAACTACGTATCCATATTATTATGTAGCGTATTGGAAGCAATGAGTTCGTGTTTGGTGTCATTTTCACACTTATTTCATACAATTTTTAGGTATATAAAATATTGAGAATTCAGGGGGTAAACAGAAATATTTAATTACATCAAGGGGGTCTCTCAGGCAAAAAAATTGAGAAACACTGCCTTAATGGCATTTCGGATATTATCTATTTCCAAATATTCGGATCTGGCAGCCTCCAAAATACAAAATTGTTCACTACGAAGTTTTATTCCGAAACAAAACTTAAACTGAAAGGCCAGGGAGGGTTATGGTGCACCAGAATGTAGCGAAACATTTCAGTTCAGGTTTGGGTGCGAACCAAAAGTGTTCACATTGAAGTTTCATTCCGGAACTGAACTGAAACTGAAAGTACACGGAGGGTTATGGTGCACCAGAATGTAGCGAAACATTTCAGTTCAGGTTCGGGTGCGAACCAAAAGTGTTCACAATGAAGTTTCATTCCGGAACTAAACTGAAACTGAAAGTACACGGTAGTTATGGTGCACCAGAATGTAGCGAAACATTTCAGTTCAGGTTCGGGTGCGAACCAAAAGTGTTCACAATGAAGTTTCATTCCGGAACTGAACTGAAACTGAAAGTACACGGTAGTTATGGTGCACCAGAATGTAGCGAAACATTTCAGTTCAGGTTCGGGTGCGAACCAAAAGTGTTCACAATGAAGTTTCATTCCGGAACTGAACTGAAACTGAAAGTACAAGGAGGGTTATGGTGCACCAAAATGTAGCGAAACATTTCAGTTCAGGTTCGGGTGCGAACCGAAAGTGTTCACAATGAAGTTTCATTCCGGAACTGAACTGAAACTGAAAGTACAAGGAGGGTTATGGTGCACCAGAATGTAGCGAAACATTTCAGTTCAGGTTCGGGTGCGAACCAAAAGTGTTCACAATGAAGTTTCATTCCGGAACTGAACTGAAACTGAAAGTACAAAGAGGGTTATGGTGCACCAGAATGTAGCGAAACATTTCAGTTCAGGTTCGGGTGCGAACCAAAAGTGTTCACAATGAAGTTTCATTCCGGAACTGAACTAAAACTGAAAGTACAAGGAGGGTTATGGTGCACCGGAATATAGCGAAACATTTCAGTTCAGGTTCGAGTGCGAACTATAAGTCGAACTGGAGCATGTTTCAGTTCGAGTTCAAATTCGGTTCGCAGTCCCTGCTCGTAACTAGGTGTTCATTTAAAAATTTCCCTAAACAACAGTTCGTTGATCATTGTTCTTATCTACCCTTTCACAAAACAACAATGATGCCAGATATAAACGATAAGGTGACATATTTGCACACATTAATAACCGAAGCTCTTGATGTCTATGCGCCAATAAAAGCGTTTCGTGTTAAGGGCAACAAGCGTCCCTGGATCACTGGCTGTCTTCTTAGATTGATATCACTCAAGAACAGGCAGACAGACAGACAGACAGACAGTTCGCTCGACAGAATTACTCGTGCATGAATTGTTACATAACTGGCGAAATATATTAGATCGTAAAGGAAAGCAATACATCGGCATTATTTCTCTAGACATCAGTAAAGCATTCGACAGTGTTCAACCAAATTTATTAAAACAGAAATTACATAAGCAATTCAATTTCTCTGCAGCTGCATGCAACTGGATCGAAAGTTATTTATGCAATAGGAGTATTGACACAAAAGTAGGCAAACTCGATTTCAAACAGTTTAAATATATCTCTCGGTGTACCGCAGGGATCTATTCTAGGTCCTGAATTGTTTAACATGTTTGTAAATGACATCGCAGACAGAAAATTTGGGTTTGAATTATATTTGTACGCAGATGACTGGCTCCTGTACTGCGCGTCAAGCAAATTAGAAAAAGTAATTGCAAATATTGAGAAAAACATGCCCAAAGTTCTCGAGTGATATCAATCTAACATGTTGAAAGTGAACGAGTCTAAGACGCAAGTATTAATGCTATCCAGTGAGAACAATAACAATACGCTAATTGACAACATTAAAATAGGTAATTCCAATGTAATACCATGTGAATCTCTAAAATATCTCTGTATGCACCTACATAAGAATTTATACTTTTCACAACATGTGAAACAAATGTGTGCGCGTGCAGCACCTAAAATCAAGCGGTTTTAATTTATCTGCAAATATGTACACCTTGCCCACAAATTAGCGTTCTACAAAGCATTTATTAGGCCATTACTTGAACTGTTCCTCTGTACTTTATGGGATTAATAAAAATAACACCACGAAACTAGAGAAAATACAAAATTGGGCTATTCGTAGCATAAGAAATACGGTGCACACGACCTCACGTGCAAGCAGAGAAGAGCTCCAATTACCCACGCTGGAATCCAGGCAAAAATATGCATTTCTACTAAAAATTCACCAGGCAATTAACACGCACCACCACTTATTAAAGGACAAAGTAATGATATCTAGTAACATACATTATCCCAATCTGCGATCCAATAACACCAACAGTATCCGAGTACCAAAATGTAACATGGCAAGATACGGATCAAAATCCCTCTCATCTCTGGCAAGTAAAGCGTGGAACGAACTGCCTGTAAATTGCAGAAAGGAGAGAAATTTGGCCAAATTTAAACGAGAGATTAGGACATTAATCTATGAATACTGACACCGTGCCTCATCTACCTCATTGCCCCCTTCATATAATGTATCTGCAAAAATGTTTATTTCATTATATTTCTTATATTTTCAATTATATAATTTTTTAATGTTCCATTTTATGTATAATTATAAACAAACATCATAGCTGTATATTAATTCATGTAGTGCAAAAAGCTGTTTTTGTAGTTATAGAATCAATGTAAAGAAAATTGTAAGCTTAATTGTAACCCTACTTTAATAATATATAATAATAATAATAATAATAATAATAATACCATGTACGACTAGATGTCTGAGAATCACCGTAATACTTTGTCTTGTTAAATAGTTCCGATCACAGTCGCCATCATATGAGTTACTGAGATGTACATTGTTTTGACGATCCCTATAAAGATGCCGCAATAACACATTGACCTTCCATAATTCTGAGATTTCATCCTGAGATCTTGAACTCACCCTGTGTGGTAGTTCTTGAGACTGTGGTATCCCCCCCGACACGAGGCCATTAAAATAAACCGATTTGCCGCCATTACTGCCACGTGTGTGTCTTAGGGGAACTGCCCTTTGTCTGTCAAGTCCACTGACACGTGTCACAGCAGCTTTAGCCCCCCCCCCCCTTTCTTCTCTTTCCCCAGCATTGCCTGGGGTCAATTTTGGAAATCGAAACGAAGGGAGACCTGCGGAAAATAACTCAAATTGGGGGCCAAAAAATTGAAAGAGGGAGACCAAATGTGGAAACTGGAGCTCATTGAAAGCTAAGTCCCCTTCCCCTCCATCTCCCATTTCCTTTCCTTCTAAGCAATTTTGTAGCTAAATTCAGCAGAAAGGAAACGAGAGAGTAGGCGAAAGCAGTGGAATGTGGAAGGAAAAGGAAATTATGTGTCTGGCAATAAAAGATCCATTTTCATCATTTTTGCAGTGGTTGCATGTGGAAGTAATGAAACAAAAACGAGACGTTTGGGCTTTATTACAGAGTTAAAGTTAGCACAAATGCAGTTGTAGATTTGTTTCGTCTTCCAGATTATTCTGTTTCGCGTATTTCTAACAATAGATTAATTGTCAACTCCATGCGTTCAAGTATAATTGTATATTATAGTATAATAAGTCTAGAATTATTCTAGTATGAATGTAATTCGTACAAAGATTGAAACTGATTTGACACTTCAACAACGCCATTGCTCTATAAAGAATGACAATGTTGTAAACTAATACACATGAATAGAAAGGAAAACTCCTAACGTTTCATGTCGTCTGATTTTAACACCATTAAGCCTTGTTTCCATGATTATGAAAAACTAAATATGCTGACCAAGGCAGTAATTTATTTTATTAAAAACATAAACTAAAACGTAACGTTTTAACCTTCTAGCAAGATCTTCATGAGACTTGTGGCCGTACAGGCTAGCTCTTTCCCCCCTGGGCCGCTTGGTTGAAGCCGAACAATAGGCGGTTGGGGGCCAAGCCGTCCAGGGTTCGATGCCCGGCTGTACCTGCACGGTGCACATAAACAAATAGAAAAAAATACTATTGAGATTGGGGAAAAGGATGGGGTTGCATATGAAATTATAGCGATTTGATTGACGGACTGTGATATATGAATATGTATTATGTTCAGAATCTCTACATGATAATGAGAATTGCAAGTCCACACCTTAATTTCAATTCCGTTCACACTTACACCGATGTCCTGGCGCTGTGTATTGATGTCTCCATTGTCTGTCCTTAGGGAACCTGGATGTCCCAACTGTCCGTGATGTCAATCACACTGTACTCCGGTGACGATTCCTACATATATATCAGGCCGCGGAAGCACACGTCACAGTACGCTGACCAGTTACATATATATACTTTTATATGTAAGAAGATACAGTTTATCTTGCGACGAAAACTATCCCGTTCATCGTAACTTAAATGTTATGTGCAATACTCTGGGCACTGACGGACACTGGCTTCATAACGCAGACTCTTCATGACACCGACTTTTCTGTACTATTCCTAGACACACACTTGTCACCTGAATTCTCAACACCGATTCTTCACTTGCATTCTCAACACCGATGTCCTCTGTCTAGCTTATAGACGCACACTGAACCGCCAAAATTCACCGTTGGGTTAGGGTTTTTTTGTCCATGTCCACTTTCTATTGGCTGGCGTGGAGGAGGGGGTTGGTTGCAGGGAAGAATGGAAATATTTCACGTTGGGGAGACAAAGGGGCTTCTGGGAGAGAAAGCGTAAATATAGCCGTCGCCTTTTGTGGGCAAGGCAAATGACCTTTGCTTGGCTTCTCTGAAACTGACGGGGATTTGGAGTCGTGCTGAAAGTTCGATAATAATAATAAATGTGGAAGATGATATACAGTATGTATATATTAATACTAGTGTGCACGTATGGAAATACGGGTACATTATGCCCCTCCCAAGTGCGATACTTGGGACTGAAGAGATCTCAAGTGAAGCACTGACACAAGTAATGATAAATAAACATATGGCCACCTTGGTCGCCTGACTTAAATCCTGTAATTCGTTGCATTGATTAAATATGTTCCGTAGAACGTGAACAACAACATCATTGCATAATAATAATAACATGTGTATCTATGCTTCCATTATACTACTACATGCTAGATCCCATACATAAAATTTAAAATACTGTTAGAGAGTAAATACAAAACTAAATAAACAAGAAAATGATAATTCCCACAAATGAAATAATACTTCACCATTACCACACAAAACTAAGTACATAGACATAATTACCATAGAAATGCAGTAGAAATGAAGTAAAACACTAAAATCAAATAAGAATGTTACATAAGAATATTAAATTAAATAGATAAAATACCAAATACACTAAATAGGTTGACAGATATAAGAGTAAATAATGTTAACGATTACAAAATTAACAAAACATAAACTTGCAATAAGAATAATATTTCTCCTTTATATGCTCTTTCATTTCATGCTGTTATTTCCATACGTGCACAGACTCTGTATCAATCTTTATCATCTAATCTTTTGTACTTGATACAGAGTCTGATGAAGACCTTGCTAGAAGGTTGAAACGTTACGTTTTAGTTTATGTTTTTAATAAAATAAATTACTGCCTTGGTCAGCATATTTAGTTTCTCGTCTGATTTTGTTTCATTTCATTTCAGTGAAAATGGAGACGTAGGTAGAAAATGTTGTATGATTGAATTCTGTACGACCAAGTCCTTCAACGTCGTGGAAAGGAAGTTTTCAAGAAATCTACACAAATTCGTCCATTGTCTGTGGTAGATTCACAAGAAATTATGCCTTTTCATCAATTTCTGAAACCAGCGATTGCAACAATAATTAGAATCTCTATCTTCAAATAACAGGATCTCACTAGCTATAATTTTCATGTTCTAATATTGCATAAAACATCAAGGCATCGCACATCCTGGACAATGGCAGTACAGTTCAAAGGCTTCTGTGAAGTCTCGTGAAAACTTCAGCAACAGAGAGAACTGAATTTTGTACTTTGTACATTCAGGTAACTATCAGATCGGTACAAGATCCTCAAGTGTATTCGTGGATGTTGACCAGCGAATGCGCTCATGAGTAATTAAGTTATGCAAATAGTTAGTTTGGTTGACTAATTTGCACAGCATCATGGGAAAATTGCCAAAGATCCCATGCGTGATTCACATCAATTTAGGTTATAAAGCTTCTTCAACACGAGTGGGCGGACACATCAATTCCATTAGCATGGCATCACCATATTAATATCCAAAACAAACAACAAGACACGTGGTCGTTGTTCTCTCCGAATTTTCCCAAATGGCAAAGGTAAAATGTGTTTTTCATTCAAATACTTGTTGGATCAATTGAATTTGAGCTACCAGAAATGCAATGTTGGTGCACAGGACGTCCACAAATATCCTTTGTACGTTGAAGCAGAAATGTGATTATTGCCGATGGTAGTATGCATATCAAATTGACTACGGAAAGAGTAGCTTAAACACTCGTGTGTGACCATTATGCCACGACATCAAGGTGATATCCCAAGCCGCACAACACACGCTGCGGCATATCCACCGAATCGATAGCAGCAGAGATGTCTTGGTACCACGACTTCCTGGGAATCGGTAACAATTACGACATTCGTGGACACCCTATATATATTTCTAAGGAACGTACAAGTACATGTTCGTGAAAATTCGAGGCTAAGTCATGTAGATTGATCTCGATGTTTAGAATAAGAATAAACATGCCAATAGGAACGTTTCAAGTAAGGATAAATTTAGATCATTCATTTGGCTACGAGTTGGGAATAAAAACTTAATATAATATATATGTTGAGTTGTTAGGAGGGAAGGTCCCATCGATAATATTATTTTATTTATTTATTTATTTATTTACTGCCCTCAACAGAGGTAAACCTCCAATTACAGACTAAGCAAAATGGCATAAATTTAGAATTACTGACCTGAATTTTGTTCCAGCCGCTCTATACATTAGAGAATGGTTTGATGTTGTATTATAGCGATATCGGTTAAGGATTTGCAAGATGGCGAAATAAACTCGATATTTTTCACATGATGCACGCGTTCAAAATATCAAGATGTATTTGGCTGGAATGTGTGGCATAAAATTAATCGGCACATTTTAATATGGTAGACTATGATACACAAAAAAAATATATTCATGTACACATAATGAGAATTTTGTTTCTCTCATTACACTTTGATGTAATTCCTGTACTTCCTCTGACTCGAGAAATGTATGTGTAAAATTCTGGAGGCATTAGCAGTGTAGCAGATCTCCCTCGCAGAGTGGTTGTTAGCACGTCGCGCTACGACACCAGAGGTTCGAATCCCGGCTTGGACATGGATGTTCTTTGCGCGTACCTTCATCAATTTTATCATATCATCACTCATTCTCATCTTCGCGATTAGTCAAAATCGTAAGAAATGTGAAGTAAATTAAACAAAATCAATCAAGCCTTAGCAGTGTAATGGCCATGGCTAGAAATTATGTCCCGTGTCCCACTCATCCGTGCAGGTAAAGAAAAAACCTACCCAAGGATATCTCTATCTCTCATATGCATATGTGTTAGTGTGTGAGTATACATAAATAGAAATATATATGAATAATCGCGACGAAAAAGATGAATCGTGAATTTGAATTAATAGTGGTGTAAACAAACCCATTACCATGGGTTACCCAGAATTTGGAGTTAGAACCTTTGGAATCAAAAATAACTCTCAGCAAATCTCCATCACCTTTTTCGTCGAGTTTCATGTTACTACATTTTGCATTATTTAAATAATAAAGTTGTACTGACATTTGTTCAGAGCTCAACCAATCAGAGTATGGTTGCTTGGTTTCAATTTATAACCTTTGATCACGATAAGGAATGATGTGCATGTCTTGCACATGGTTTTTACAAGTCAGCGTGATCAACTTCACCGTTTAAGATAACAGTTTTTTTTATTCACACCACGGCATTAGCGTTTCAGTACAGAAAAACCTTTAAAATGAAAATAAATATATACTGGGCTGTTAAAGTATATTTAGGCACATGAGAAATTAAAGCATCTAAAGATTTTTTTCCAATATTTACACTGTCATCAAGCCTTGTACATATCACTTGGTAACAACGTGTTGACATTACCTTGCAATTCGAGCTCAGTTTACGCACAGACAACCAAGTGGATGGAAGGAGAATCATCGTGGAGTCCTTTAAAGGGAGTTTTCAAAGGGACTCGAGTCAAAAGTTGAGTTGAAACCATTTGAAATTTAACGCTGGTAAAAAATATATACAGCCACCACAAAACAGGATCTAGTAATCTTGAGGACAAGGTGGTTGAGTGCAGGTGGGAATTCAAAGCACCGCTGCGAGCAAACAGGTCGTGTTTTCCACGCGATGTGAAGCTCTTGTCATTTTCTGTCGTTCTGCGCTGGAATTTATCGATGGTGCAAGTTCTGGGCTCTATGGAGTGTTGTGTGGGTAGGATTATCCTATGCCCTCTCTCTATCTTACACACAAGCACATTATCTGCCCGTCTCTAACTCTCTTTAGAGATATCTCTCTTGGCCATATCTTCCACGCTTCTCCCTCCCTGTATCTGTCACATTCTCTCCTTCCCTCACTCTGTTTATCTCATTCTCTCTCAATCTTTCTCCTTTTTCTCGATTTTCTCCTATGTCTATATCTCCCTCTTTCATCTTCTCTTATTCATTCTCTCTGTCTTTTTCTCTCAGGATGTCTCAATTTATTTATCTCACTTATTACATTTCAGTATCTCGCTCTCTTTAGCGTTCTTAATCTCACTCGCTCTTTCTTCCTGTTTTCATCTACCCACCATCTTACTATGGCTTTCTAAACGGAGTCCATTTATCACTCTCATCTCTTCATTACTGTTTTGCTATGACGCTATTCATCCTTCCGTTTACATCTAAGCTCCTCTGTGATGCATGATCGGTCTCTGTTCCACGGATCTTATTTATCTCTCTAGCTCGGTCGTTCTCTCTATCTATATATGACCTTCATGTTTAAAACGAATTTCTCTTATATATATATATATATATATATATATATATATATATATATATATATATACGGCTATTCGCCGTATCGGGACATTTTTATAGATGATTATTTATGAACATAATACGGTGTTTTCAGTAGTTCTTGTGATGAACACAAGAACAAACCAACTTGAAATATATATATATATATATATATATATATATATATATATATATATATATATATATATATATATATATATATATATATACACATACACACATACATACATACAGTATATATCGCCCTCCGCCATAATGTCGATTCGTTTTGTCTTATTTTTATGCAAGGCAAAGTTGTTCCATAATTGAAACAAAATACCAACGAATTCGATTCGGATAACCATTTCACCAGCATCATTAGAATTTTTTCAATTTTTATATATGACTTTGGGTTTCCTCTTCCATTCTCTCTCTTCGCCTTTGAGTCACTATGTTTCATTCCTCTCTCTCTCATTCTCTATATATGTTTTTGTCTCTTATCACTTGGTCTCTCTCTGTGAGTATATCCCGGTCTCGTTCCACTTGTTTTTCACTAACCTATTCTCATTACCTCTTTCTTGCTTGTTTACATAAAATCTATCTTTTCTCTCTCATATACTGTCTGTCAGCTTTCCATTTATATTCGAGAGAGTTTCCGCCAAGCACTCCTAAAGTGCACATGCCTGTTACACCATTCCAGCAAATTAAAAGAGAATTACGCGTACAATAACTGGAAAACTTCTCAGAGAAAGTTGCAGCAAATGCTACGCGAATCATTAAAAATAAAAATTAATCACTACTAATTTCTAATCCAGCTTTCAACTTCGTTCAAGCTTACGGACAGGAATTCAGTATATTAATTAGTATTGCTTTTAAGTAGAAAGTTATGCCTCATGAAAATTTGATTAGCCTGAATCGTGATGATAGATACATCCTAGGCATTTTTAATCTTCTTCAAAACAAGTGAATAAGAAATAAAGGAAGGTATTCGCAGGCCTGTTGTTGAAGATCTACGTCAGTATAAACACATGATGCGAGTCAGTATTGTATCTCCTTCATTTGACTACTATAATAATTTTGTAGATGTGCGCACTATGCGTACAGTTAAGTTTAGCGGTTTTTGATGGATTGGTTGTACCCTTTGTGCATATTTTGAGTAATATGAGATGTTCCCTTTGTTATCAACACCCAGGTAGAAGTTTGACTTGACTTAAGGTTTCCGGAGTAAACTTCATGCGAAGCCTTTCTCTATTTCCCCATCATATCTGATATAATATCATCGCACATATACGAGGGAGAGTCAAACGAAAACCGTAAAAGTCCGACCAAAATTACAGAAGAAACTGTAAACAGCACAGATTTACATGAGGTAACTACTATTATTTACAAAACGACCTCAAGGTTGCAACACCGATCAAGTGAGCTTCACAACACCATTTTTGCCATTTTAAAGATGGCGTATACACATGCACCAGCGAATAGCAGTAGTTTCTTGCCCTCTTGAAGCTTAAAATTTATAGACATTATACAGCAAATGAAAATTCATTGTCTCTATGCATGCTTACCAGGCCAGTAAGTTTACAAATAGAGGAAGAAGTTCGACAATGGCCTGAGTTCGCACGCAGTTGTGTGGAAAGACCTTCACGGTGCTCATAAGTGATTGCACATAGATTCAAAATAATCTTCTTCTTGAGTATACAGACAATAACTCAGACTTCAAATATATGTGGATCAGAAGTGGGTCTATGGCAGGGATTCCCAAACTTTTTCGTTTCACGGCGCCCAAGTCAGAATGTAGGCCTATTTAACACTTGTAATGATCACTTAGTGTGGTTAAGTTGCTTGTTTTAAGTTAAAAAATTATACATGTACTTCAAGTTCAGAAAAATTTTATGAGTAAAAAGTACTAAATAAGCACATATTTGGAACAATCATATCATTGATTGAATTTACAGTTGTTATTAGTGGGACAGGTGAGCCTGATGTTCACTGTATACCTTCTGAACTATTAATATCAAGGTCACAGCCACCCTTATTTCCTGTTCCACGTTGATTTTTGCATGATACTTGCTCTCTTTATCACACCAACCGCCAAAAATCCAACTTTTACTAATACCCAAAGCTGAGTTAGTTTTATACTGCTAAACTTGGTCTTCAGCGCATTATCACAAGTCAGCTCAATAAGATTTTCATCTTCTGCAGAAGTAAATTTAGATGGAGCTCTGGCTGTGAATGGGTCTTGAATTCATGAGAACTTGTCAATATTATCTTCGAAGTATTTCAAACCAGTTGATAATCTGTGACAGATTTTCTTCAAAAACAGATTTTATGTTGCTAGAGAAATCATTTCATTTCAGTCAAAATTTTAGAACATTTTGCGGCGCCCCTGTAAGAGAGCTACGGCAGGCCAGGGCGCCGTGCCGCACACTTTTGGAACCAATTGTCTATGCTAAAATGGAGCAAACTTGTGCAACTTTACATGCGGAAATCTACTAGATTAAAAAAAAAGTAAGGTCTTCATTTGCCTGTCTCACGTACAATAATATTATTAAGAGTTAATGTTATTTAGAATAGTTTAAAAGTGGAAATAAATGTATCAAATAATAAATATTTATTGTTAAAGGAGCCCTATTCAAGGTTAGAGGCCGTTAGATAGGCAAAATATGAAGTACTATTATTATCTCGTAACAACATTCTACAGCTTAGGTGTCTCTACAGCAGATAAAATCTCTCCACAACATCTTCTGTGGTTGTTCTTTTGGGAGAGATGGACGGCCAGCCGAAGCAGATGCATAAATCACCGCTGGAGGGAGACTGCGATAGAGAAGAAGATATAAAGGCGAAAGAGGGGAGAGAATGTCACGTACCGCAACCACTTATCACGCGGTTTTTTGCCTCCTAACGAATTCATCATTC
This sequence comes from Lepisma saccharinum, assembly GCF_977018435.1. Lineage (NCBI taxonomy): Eukaryota > Metazoa > Arthropoda > Insecta > Zygentoma > Lepismatidae > Lepisma > Lepisma saccharinum. The sequence continues at coordinate 91,920,840 of NC_139231.1, read as the reverse complement.
CTTTTGGTGGCTGCGTTAAAGAGAATAATCAAAGCCAACACGATTTTTTCTTCCCCTCCTTTTGTCTTACGATTCTGTGCAATCTGATCTTACTCCTATTTCAATGTACATTGGCGACCAGTCGGAAATAGTAATATAACTGGAAGGTACAAAAACAAAATTTTATGTTAAGGATAGTGAGATTGTCGATGTGGTTGATTACAATTTTTTACAGAACATTTTTACGCTAGTTTTGGGTTTTCTATCTATGTATGTACACCAAATCATGATAACTTACTATTTCTCTCCATGTATGTGGTGGTGTGTATGTGTGCTTTTCGCTATCCCTCTCCCTTTCTCAGTTTTCTATTTCATATTTATATCTATCTGGATGTATTTTGTTTTGCTTTTTCTCTTATTCTCTTTATCTCTATTTCGATATACGGTTTTCGTTTCATCCCTATTTTATGCTGTATATGTTTGTTCTTCCCACCTATCCCTCTTTCTCTATATGTTTTCTTGTTATGCGTTTCTGTCTCTCTCTCTTTCTCTCTCTCTCTTTCTCTCTCTCTCTCTCTCTCTCTCTCTATATATATATATATATATATACACACACACACACACACACATATATATATATATATACATACATACAAAATTTGTATCTTCTTTCGTATGCCAATTTGCCTTCTCTGAGTGCCTATTTCGCTACGTATCTATTTCTTTGCTTCTAACTGGAAGTCTTTCCTCCATTTAGGATAAGGCATTGAATATCCTTTGTTTCATCAGTTCAACATTCATACTCGTTGTCTTGATTAACCTAACGAAGTAGAAATTGTACATAAAAATACAATTAAATTATAATATGACCAAGAAATTGTGACCACGCTATATGGGTCTGTTTGTTTTTAATATGTACACGACCCCCCAAAATTATTTGCTAACGCATCACGAAAAGTAGGTTTTGAGATTAAAGCAACTTCAAACAGAAAATAATGATATAGCAATAATATAGGAGAGATTCTAAAGGTCAAATTCGTGGCTGCACACGCCATTAAAAAGTTCACCTGCTCAATGTTGATCTTCCCTTGGCCTCCCTTGGCTCACCCATATACAGCAGTATATTACATGTGTTGCATGTCCCCGCAGATTACTGATTACAATGCAGTCATGACATGTGATACATCATGCGTGCATGCGCATGTGGTTACTGGACGCTAATAACAGACCACACTCTTGAAACAAAAATTCTTAGCAAGTTTACCTGTGTGTTCACGTGGGCGGCGCAAGGATTCCTGCACTGACAAATGTCATATGACAAAAGAGCCTTGCACATTTTAAGTTGTTGCAAAGTTAAGGTTTATGACGCAAGCACTTATTAGGGGTAGTAGCCAGAAGAGTCACAGCCGTTTCAAGAAAATCAATCGTTAACAATTAGTATTGTTTTATTTATCATATATATACATATATGTATATGTGTGTATGTGTGTGGATAGTATAAACTTATGAAAGTTCTTTCTAAATTAGAATGAAGTTTGTGTAGTATGTGTTACTTATTATAGCTTGAAGTACATTTGATATTTCTTCAGCAACGTTTTTGTATCAATAAAGATTTATTCACGTAGTTTTTATTTTCTTATAAACCTTATCCTTGAGGAAACCGTATCATTAGTTATTATGATTATTTATGTACTTTACTACATGTGAACAACAAAAAAACAAAAAAATAATAGTATATCCATATTTCATTCATTTACATGTCATTATCATAATTTTGTTATATTTTAATTACAAGGGTTTTTCTTTTAATTATATAAAACTTAACAACTTTAGTATTCAATTAATATTTAATAGTTATTTTGATTTCATACAAAGAATATTTAGATAAATGATTTAAAATAGAAGTTCAAACTTAATGAAATTATTTAAATGATGTAAGTATGATAAAGGGGCCGTAAACGATAATTGATTCATTGATTCAGTGCAATTTCGAAACGTGTGTGTGATATGGTTGTTTGTGTGTGTGTGCGCGCGCCGTTAAGATGAGCTTACGTTAGAGCAAGAAAGGCAATGGAAAGGTCGTGTAGCCCTCTTCCTTCCATGCTCGATGCAAACCTTATGTACGGACGTCTTCAAGGTCACTGGAAGCATTTAATGCCAGGAATTAAATTTTCGAATTAGCCATGGATCTGTAATGTCTGTACAACTACTAAACTCGGATGGACTTTTGCAGAGACACTGTTTATAGAAATCAGTCATAACAGTTTCCCATAACCACTTTCCAAACCGAAAAGGGAGCAACATGGCATGTAATAATACCGGGTTTGCAACAGCACGACATAAAAAAATCGAAGGTGAGTTTTAACGGAGAAAAGACAACGATCAAGAAATATTTCAATGCATGTAAACACATTCTATTGTGATTGTGGGTGGGGTGGTCATTTCGTATCGAGTAAAAAACGTTACGTCAAAATTGCCCACGCGTGTTTGGTACCAGGACGTCACGAAGTTCAGGAGCGTGAATTTGCAGCAACACGAATTAGCTGCCCAGCTTTATCTCCATAATTATACCAGGCACTAATTAGACAGAGAGCTCTCTGGAACTCGCAGAGCTGTGGAAAAGACAAGCAGTAATTGAAGGGGTGTAGTGTTCTACAAATTGAACCGATTCAACTGCGCCATATTTCATCAAGTGTTTTTATTGTGCAGCAACACAAATTTACTCTTCAGTCTCATGTTTCGGCAGATTCATTGATGTTAAAAATGTACGAGGACCCTAAGGTCTGAGGCATTCGTATATTTTAAACATCATTGAATCTGCTGCTATGGAAGGGGTAAACAGCAAGTTATGCAATGTAAAAGTGTCACCTCGGTGGTAAAGTACATTAAACGCTAGGCTCACGATTTCGCCACTGAGGTTCTGTGTTCGAGTTCTGGCGTTGAACTATCGGTGGTTAGATTGAGAGTCGACCATTCAACTCACACGGCTACCGATACTGATTTTTTATTACATTATATAAAACCTTAACATATATGCCACTAGAAAAGTTAACTACGTACATTACTGGTAGGAATGATATGTCGAAAGGTTCGGGTTAGAGTTTTGAAAGAAAAGAACCAATACATAAAAGATAGAGACAGAAAAGAGGAGAGAGAACGAAAGAGGAATATTGAGAAAAATAAAAGAAGGGAGATAGGAAAAAGTGGAGGAAGGGAGGGGAAATATAAGAAGCGACACACGGAGAAAGAAGAAAGATTGATTGATTTGGTTTATTTTACTTCGCTTCTCTGCCACTTTTGGCTAATGGCGAAGATGATGACATTGAAGAAGGTACGGTCACAGAGAACACCCATGCCCAGGCCAGGATTCGAACCCGGGACACCTGGTGTCATAGCGCTGTGTGCTAACCACTCCGCCACGGAGGTCGGCTGAAAATAAAGAGGGAGGGAGGAACAGAATAATAGTATAGTTAAAGGAACGAGAACGGAAAACGGATATTCTAAAACTAAGGGAAAAATCAACAGCAACCAAACGTAATGTAACAACCAAATGTAAACATATAAGAAAAACATTAGGAACCTGAGGATTACAAAGGTTGACAGTTCTCTGATAGAAGCTTTATGATGGAAAGACATACCCAGAAATAATAAACACAGTGTACAAACTTAGTGAGAAAATGACTCGAATCTGGACACGTTGCCATTGCTCTAACAACTGACCCAGCTCCATTTTTCATTAATACATCTACTCTGTCTGCAAGAGCTTTTTCAACCTACAAATCAGGCTGTTTCCATAATGTGACAGAATAAAGGGAGTTTGTCATTTCGGTGAGCTTATTGTTCCTAGCCTCCATACTGAATTGTGGTGCATTATGTTACGATAAAATTATATATTGAACTTTGACTTTCCGATATTAAATAAGCTTAAATAGAAATGCCACTACACGGCAGGGTGTCTGTTCTTCCAAATTGATAACACGCCTTCGCTAACCTATTGGGTGACGCATCTAAAGTTGAACGTGTGGGTGTTAGATCGTGTGGGTGTTCCATAACGACACTAGTAACAGACGGGAAATTCGAACAACAACAAATCCGTAGTACAGCGTTGTTACCAGCGAATTGATGACGTCAGAGAGTTGGTGGATAACTTTTATCAGCTTGTTATCACGCCGCTTCATTTACTCTCGGCTGTTATGAAGCTTCAGAGTTCCTCTCGCGCGTTATTTTTGGCGCCGTTTGATGTTGGAGAGAAATAAGTTGACGTCAAACCTTGTAGACGAGAAGTGAAATTCCACTTGGGTTTTGAGTGGTGGAATTTGGAGAGATTAAAATGATATCTAATAATAATCTCTTCAAAATAGAAATACTTTCTCTGTTTGAGAAGGAAACAACATAATCATTCCATTTATATGTGACTTATACTTGGAACGCACAATTTCATATCGCTTCTGTATACAGGTGGCGCGCACTACATCTACCAATGTTAGTTGGCAACTCTGTCCGAACACAGGCGCGCATGCGCAGGAATCTCCACTGCTTAGGCAGCTACAGGGCTCGCAATCAGTCTGCAATGTAGCGATGACCGGTTCAGACACGAATGGCGGCAGTGAAGGCGTTCATCCGAACAGGTTCGTATGCCTAAGCATGCGAGATTCCTGCGCATGCGCGCTTGGGTTCGGACAGGGTTTCCAAAATTGGGAGATACCATATTCGTCACCTTGTATTATATTCTATGTTTGACTGCCTTGGCTGTGTAGGAAATATGCTTTTACACTACACTACTATCTAATAGCAACACTAAAACTTGTAATTAATTTAGCATATAATTAGGACACATTTTAATAACTACTTCATTGCATACTTACTCAATGATAATATGGAAAATGATACCTCGTCGTAAAGGCCGATGATTCAAATTATTCATTTCTTGCACAAATATTCCTTTGCTAACTCATACCTTCTGTTTCAGCAAAGACATATTTGTGGACATAACGTGCACTAAATACTGCATTCACGTTGAAAAAACATGATTCTTGGCTCAGAATTGCTTCAATATACGTTTCTATAGAAACAAATAACAGAGAAGAAAAATGGATCATTGTTACATCAATTATACAACAAATACCAACAATATGATACTCGTACATTTAATAGTTTTCTAAGTTTTATTTATTTTAGATCTATTAAATAATTGTAACATTTTCAGCAATAAAGCTGCATTCATCGGCTGTGAGTTTCACCCAGCCTCTAATAAATGGGTACCGCCTGGGAATCCTGGTGGATAAAGGCGAACGAAGTGTGATGCTAATCACGTCACCTCCACAAAATGACCGAGATTGTAAATGCGAGGTGACCTATGCATGTACCTCCACGTTCTCACATATGCCTTCAGGGTACGTTGCAATTTAATTTACATAATTACATACGTGTGTGTGAATCGACCACTAATAAATATGTATGAACATTGAGAAAATATTTCAAATAAAGTAGGCCAATCAGAAATGAGGACTACAGTCCCGTGTGAATTAATTGAAATACGACAATAACTACACACGTTATGTATTTTTTTGTACTTATACCATCATTCATCAATTACACTTTTCAGAAACAATAAATTACATATTCGTAATATTTCTTAATAGCTAATATGTTCTTCTTTCTGTTATATAATTTGTATTACACGATTTCTCATAGATTCATCATCATGTAACCATAGTCAAGTTTGAGACTCTGTCATGCATAAAAATATCTTGTTCCGATTAATTCGCACGGGAGAGTAGAAATTCAGGAGAATTGAAGTCTTCTCTAGCACGGTTTACCAGATCTGCCATCCTCCTTTAACTTTTCCTTACATTCTATCATCCCTTCGTCCTCTGCTTCTTTCTATCGATTTCGTTCTCTGTTGCTGTATTTCTTTCATACTCTACTCCCCTCTTTCTCTCTCTCTCCCTTTTCTATGACATTATCTCTTTATCTTTCCTTTGTCATTTTCTTTCTAACTTTCCTTTGCCCTCTTCTCTCTCTCTCTCTCTCTCTCTCTCTCTCTCTATCCTTTTAGCCAGCCTCTTCTCATTTCCTTTCTTCCTTCCATTTTCTATATAATTTTCTTTCTTTATTCATTTTTCATCTTCTCTTTCTTTTTCTCTTCTTCTTTCTTTACATGGTTATGGTTAATATTCTCACCCTGTTCAATATTACTATGAGAAATCTCATGTAGAATAATATGTATCTAAGGGCTTAGATTATTCCACGGTGGGTTGCGACGCCCCTGGTAACAAACAACTCCACCTATAGAAGATCTGCACCGAAATTTGTTAACAAATGCGAAGCGACCTGAAGAACTTTAACACCCCATCCTCACTTTGTCTTGCCGGAGCATTTAATTATCTGAAGCAATTCCCCACCATCTTGGAACGTGTACGCAGGGACCTGCATGGGTATGCATGAGGTTTCCGGAGCATGCGTCTAAATGTGCAAGCGCATTATGCTGCACTCCTACGCGAAGTACCTTTAAACAGTCCGCATTCAATTCCCATCTTCAGCATCACAATTTCCACCTGGTCGAAATGGAAGCTACGTTCGAGCCACTGAAACAGAGAGAGAGAGAGAGAGAGAGAGAGAGAGAGAGAGAGAGGAGTAGGAGGAGGGGGTGAGGGCCATGTTGGGTCATTGTTTCGGAAGGAAGTTAGAAATGGCGATATTATGCTGGATTAGATGTGCGGTTAAGGGCGTGACCCAACGCCGGAATGGCCGAACTGTGTAACGACGCCGAGCAGAATGGAAGAAGCGGCGCTGTCTCCCCTTTTATAAACCAGCCCTCAGACGCTGCAGGAGAATTGTCATACGATCCTCTCCAGGAGTGAGGCAAGACCATTATACAGTCCCAGAAGGTTTGCGATGTCTTCGGTAACTGCCCCCACGGTTTACCTTAAAACGAGAAAGAGAAAGAGAGAGAGAGAGAGAGAGGAAGAGAGAGAGAGGCGGTGGATCGACTTCAACAAAAGGTCTGCCACGCTTCCCGCTGAACGTGAGATGATCTCCGAATGCGAACTCAATATCTGGAGACGGAGAGAGGGTAAGATGTTTTCCAGTAGCGAGCTTGTACGTTCATTTTTTAGTGAAGGAGACTTTTGTTTGTTTCCTTACAGAAAACGCATCCCTCTGCATTACAGTAATGTTAAATGCCAAGAACATAATGTATTTTCTTGTTCAAATCACGTGACAATTGTGATCACATTGCCAACAACCAGTGAAGTAGTCCCGACAGAAACGACCTTTTCTATGAATGAATCGAAACTTCTAGTACCTGATGATAAAATATAGCAGTGTAGTAATGGCTTTAGGCCGCCATCTTGATGGTAATCTTTTTATTTAGAGTCGCCTTTATTCCACTTTTGGCTAATAGCAAGGGTGATAAGATGAATGTAGTGAAAGGACACACATAAAGAATACCAAAGTCCAGGCCGGAAACTTTGCTGGTGAGTCTGACTTGAGTTTTAAACGAGTATCTCATTTGATTTGACTTGATTTGATGATTTAAGTTCACTTTATGCACAGATAGGCTAATCGGGACTGGACCTACAGTTTAAAGTAGTATCTGAACTCCTATGTGCCTCCACCGGGTATCAAATCCGGGACCAGGACAACTTTACTACTACGCCATCGGAGAGGCTCATGAATATCTCATGAATTTGTTTATGCAGAAATTGAATAACAATTTGCAAGTGAAACGTTTGAAATATAGCGTCTGGTTTAGGAGGGATTAAAGAGGGAAGGCGCCAGTTTTGTGACAACGATAACTGACGTAAAACTAAAGATTTTGATTGGGAAATTTGAAACCTGCTAGACATATTTTGACATTTAATTGTAGTGACTTTAGTCTTAATCAAGATGGCGAAGGAAACACTCGTGTCCTCCATTACAAAACTGTACAGCAAATTGTGTATTAACAATTTCATGAGATAAATATTTCAAACTCGATTAATTAATGGACTCATGATTTTTTCAAGTTGGGGACCTATGACTGCCTATCCGCATCTTATCATTAGAACAAAATCTTCCAGTTTCAGTTGTCAGAAAGGTTTCCCCAAAAATATAGACGGGCTTCAACTTGTAAGTTTCAAGTTGTTTTCCATCAGGTGGTAGTAATTGTACCATATTCAATGACGCTACATCTTTCAATGCTCCATTTGTCCCAATAGAATCACAGAGTCGTCGACAATTACGCACTGCACACAAGATACTGATAATATCAAAAATTTTCTTTTCCAATAACAGCATGTAACAGTTAGTTTAAACCAACAAAACTCTTCTTTACAAAATCGGTATCTTCAAATGAATACTGATCACAATCAGGAACAGTTGAACGTCAAGGTGAAGAAGAAATAATGCGAGAATTACTTACAAATCAGATTTAAATATCATGTCATATCATTATTAAAATACTGTAATTGTATCTATTTTGAGGAGCAAGATATACGTAAGCCGGCCCCCTTGGCGGAGTGGTTAGCACATCGTGCTACGACGCCAGGGATCAAGGGTTCGAATCCCGGCGTGGGGATGGATGTCTGTTAGCGTCAATTCATCAATTTCATCATATCATCACTCATACCCATCTTCGCAAATTAGCCAAAAGTGGCACAATAGGCGAAGTAAAATAAATCAAATCAATCAATCAAGATATACGTAATACAGGATATGAAAATTAAGGAATCTAAACGTTTGAATTTTAAATACATTACATTTGCAACTTTATTACTGAAGACTTTGTTACGGAAATAATACAGTAGACACTATAGGTTTTTTTTTTAGTTTTGCTACCCAATTTTAAAAAAATTGTCTAAAATAGCATCCATTTTACTGATGACTGTGCAAAGAAATAAGTGAAGCCTAAATCTTCGGCTATTTCAGTTTTAGTTTTATAAGGATTCGCATCGACTTCCTGTACTTTCTGGTCAAGCGTGTAACTTTTCATCTTTCTGTTGTTCATGGCCGACCAGTAGCAACTGAAAACTGTTACTTCTGTGACATTGTTGTAGCTTGGTTACATATGAAAATTAGTACGTATAACATCGAATTACGTACGTATAAATGCATTACGTACGTACAAACATGGTTTGATTAACACCTTTTAAAATTATATTTTGCCCGTACCTCCAGTAATTTACGTATAGAATTACGCAGAACTGAGTTACGTATAAAGCAGTCTCATCTGTACTAGGTTTATTTAGCACGTAAAGGACAACATGTAAAGTAAAGTAAAGTAAAGTGTTCCCCTGTGCATAGCACCACGCCATGAAGGCGTATAGGGGGTGTGGGGAACATGTGGATACCTTAAAAGAAGTCCATTATTGTTATGGTAAAGCTGGTCATCAGTCATGTACACTTGACAGTGAAGAAGAATAAAGTATGCGTTGACAATGGCAACAACCCTCGAAAGGAAAAAAAAGTAGAGTAAACGGCGAAAAGGGAAGGGGATGCAATGGAAAGATGAGCAAGACAAGGTGGGAGGAAGATGAGGCCGAGAGAAGGACATGTAACAATGGGAAGAGTGGTCAGGGGAAAAAGGGAAGCACACGAGGAGACCCGAGATGGAGGTCAGCATTCAGCGCCAGCCGACCAAAAGGCGGAAGATCAGAGGCCTCTAACTAACCCCGGTCCTTTCTTCACAGCATCTGCTCTGGTCGTCATGACAACGGAGAACTTGTTGTGGAGATTTTTTTTCATCATCCCTCTTCTAAGCGCTGCCTTCTCACTCTTTCTGTGCTCAAACTACCCAAGTTGGAAGATCTGCTGCGTGTTTACTTTGCAGAGGGTGTTAGAGCTGAGAGACAAAGGGTCATGGGATCGAACCCTTAATTGCAATAACCATGTGGCGGATTTATAGGCAAAAGACACATCTAAAATATGTAAATAATAATGAAAATAAGTCCTCGGTTAATGTTTTCCAAAGTTTAAGTGCACGTACTGCTGTGAAAAGCTAATCTGGACTGGACCTACAATTTAAAGTGGAATAGGATACGAACCACTGTACAATGTATCTCCATCGGCATCCAACCCGGAAATTACAAGGCGACATCGTTATCAGTACATCATCGGAGAGTGCCAGAAATGAAAATAATAAGACTTCAGAGAAATTCAAAATTTATCATAAACGTGACTATTATATGCAAGGGATGACAGTGATTTAATATATTGTGTATATTAAGTGTATTATTATGGTGACTCATAATTAGGACGTGTATGAAAGATAATATAAAATATTTCATTATTATATTTAATCTTATTTCATTTTGGAAGTATTTGTCTCCAACTTAAAGTAATTGCTTTCTTAAATATGCAATTTCTTTTGTTAGTTACTTAGCCACCGATTTGTATTATGATCACAAGGCATTTGACCAAAGTGAGCGAAAACAAACAAACGAACGTGTACAAGCGAAAAACTGACTGAAACGTTCCTAGTAGCTTCGTGCATATTTCTGACTACGTCACCCTTTCAAGTTTAGATTCTTCCACTCGATCGATGCTAGGAGCGTCATACGCAGCCTAACAATATATCAATGTGCGTTTAATAATCCCATAACAACTATCTTATTCTCGGGACTGTCCAGTTAGAATGAGACCTATAGTGCACAGTCATGGAGTGAGTTGGAGTTCGGATGTAATTAGCAACGGTACGAAATCCTTGGTGTTATGCAACCCAAATGACACATCAAATTGGCACACTGCATAGTACAGAAGGATCTACTTTGTATGAGGAATAAGGGTAATGTAAAACGTTCTGAAGAACTTTAAGAAGTTAAATAATGTTCTTGTTTCATACTACCGCTGCGTTCGTCGATATTCTATCATATGTTGCTCTCATTGATATTCCTTTCCGTTGCACTGTAGTGAGCAAATTGAGGTTCTTAAGGAAGTATTGGAAAACATTCTCATGTTCCAACAACTTACACCTTATCCCGAACAACAACTTTGCATCGTGTTTTGCGTCTTGATTTTTACCATTGTCTGGCTTGTCTGCCAAAAAGGAATAGGAATTTTATTCTATGGTTCCATAACAACTGCAATTTTCTTCTGACTGTATAAAACGCACTAAAATTAAACACCTCAGTACAAGCCATTGTCTGGCGTGGAATGTATCTGTTCCGTGTATTGTTTGTTCACCAGAAGTGACTGGCTAATTCGGCTCCAAAGGTTTGCCTTTCTATTTATTTCGATTCTGAAACACACTCAACTTCTGGCTGTGACTGTACATGTAGGCAAAAGTAAGTTTCATTAGCTGTGAGTCCGCAAAAGAACCAATCAGATATTGTCTCAGCTGATTGGCTGCTTCGTTCACGTGCTCCGCATCATGTCACAAGCCTTGGCGCGAAATAACAATGTTATTAGAAGACTTAACAATGTCTTCCTTAAAGACTAGTGGTGGATGACGTGTACTGTGCTGAATTGTTGAACGTCTCAGAAGGCAACATTGTTCAAGACAATGAGGAAAGGTGTTTTCTTTATAAACAAAGAGCTTCGTTGCGCAGAGGGATTGTTGATGCCTGGAATAACGGATGAATAGTGGCGGCATGAAACGAGGAAGACCTCACAAGCGAACACGGACGTTAATTCTCTTCTAGAATTCGGAGGAAAGGATCACGACTCGAGGAACGGCGCTGCAATCGAATAAAATGGCGGGGTAATAAGATCCTCGCACTTACTCCCATACTTCTCATGTTCCATTCGGCCTGCTCGGCAGTTACACTTTCCTTTTATTGTTACGCGTCCTTACTCCGGGGTCTCTCTTTCCGCGCCTATTCAGATCCGCAGTTACACTGCTCCTTTTATCGTTACTCTCCTCCTTCCTCCTTCAAGTTTCTTCTCCACCTTTTAAGCCTCTGTCGTCACACTTCTCTTTTCATAGTTATATGTCCCCGCCTATTCCCTTTTCTGAGCCGTTTCATAAAGTCCCACGGGCCCCGGCCTACATTTTGTGTCTCAGAGTGGAGAGACGCGAGGAACAACCGATGTATCGACGGTTCCTGGAGCGCGGAGGCCGTTGTCTCGCTCGGGCGGAATCCATTTTGATGCCTTGCCAGAAGCGCCATAGTTCCTCGTTCCCGCCTTTTCCTTTCCAGGGATTCGACTCTGCACCCCCTCTGCCCCTCCCCCGTCCCCCAGTGCTTTCTAGAGTGCACGTCCCCCTGGGTGCTACTTTGCCAAATGGCTGATGGCGTATCTTAGAAGCTCTTCCTTCCAAACAGGGAAAAAGAGGAAAGATTTGCCTTTTCGTCCTTCAGACCTTCTGCTAATCGTTACCCTGGTGCCATCTTAGTTTGCAAAACTCAAAGTGTTGTACCGCCGTCGAACAAGACTTCAAAAATTGCAGATTCGTCGTGTACATCACATGGACGTCTACAGGTTTCTTTCCAGGGAGGGTTAAGCAAGGTAATTGTTTTCCGGGGGGGGGGGGGCAAAGGAGGTATATTATTCCCCATAATAGTGATGGCCCTTCTAAAAGCACTGCTTCAGTCTGAAATTATCATGTTCTCTCAACGCCCTTATAATAATTGACAATAATTACTATGACTAAAATGAAAGTATGTGCGAAATATATACTTCTTATGTGGACATTAATTTTCGTGGGGAGGGCCCTCCCTTGTCACAGCTTCCGGACGACATCCAGTAATTCTGAAAGAGAAGCTATGAGTAGAACACTTCCAGAAACTGAAGTCAATTCATGTGGCAAATCCTCTGCTTCTTTGGTGCTTCTTTTAGCATCCATGTAATTGAAAATCATGTCTGTTTTTGTTTAAAGTTTTGTTTCTATGAAAACATTCAGCTAGCGCAGTCTTACGTTTCCTTACCTGAAGATTTTCGATTGGATTTTGTTAATCACAAAGGGACATTACTTTATCGAAATTTGCCTAACAATGCAAACCACATTTGGATGTGAACAGCTATATTCCGTGGTATGCGAAAGACGCAACAACGCCAACGTTTGCAGGTTCGAACTATGGTTAAGGCATTCGTGTATGTTTAGATCATTATTCATTTCATCTATGCATCACTCATTCTCAGTGTAGATATTATTAATGTAAAAGAAAAATCTATGCAAACTGAGCATAATTTCTCGTACCCTCAATAACGATAAATCTAATTCCTTTGGTTTTGATTTATCTTCACAATGCAAATAGTTGTGTTTGTACTACGCTCCAGGAGTCTGTGACACGAAGTACAAGAACAGAGAAGGAGTGAGTGGGCGGAACAAGGCAGTGTGCGTTGATTTGTAATCCCTTGCCCTCTAAAGCGTTCATTGGTCACTACTTGCACAGAGGCTTTGTTTTCCTTCGTTTGCTCCACAGACTTCTGGGATTGGGTATGGCAAAGCTCAGGATGAAACTTTACAGTTATCAATCTTGAATTAGATATTACGTGACATGTTCAGTCGCTCCAGGCAAACGATGAGAAACTATGACTATGACGAAGGTCATGGAAGGTTCCTCAAATTTCTTTGCTTCTTTTCCTCATTCCCTCATACTTACCCTAAATCAACCATTAAAAGTTTGATAGAAATTTAGCCAGGATAAGAACAGTAGTTCAATTATCTTTCGTCGATTTTCTATCTCTTTAGGTTATTCGCAACGATGAGAATGGTTGGCGAAATGCAGGATGAACAAGCCAAGGAAAACCTCCAAGGCTTAGCCAGGATTCGAAGCTAGAACAGGATACGTTAACCACTCCGTTCGAAGTTTTTCAAATAAAATTGTGCATCAATTAACACAGTTAAGTATCTAAATTTTGGTTTCTATTTAATTGATGCATTTTAGTGCATCAAAACGAACAGTAGCTGGTAATTGATGCATTTCTTTGTGTATTCTTGTGCATCAAAATTAGCCATTTATGCACTTAATATGTTCCTATGCGTTCCAATTTACAGTTTGTCTTGATAGGGACAAGATTTTGGGCATTTCCCTGAAATCAAACCTTCATAATAATAACCCACAGCTCGACAGCCCTTGAGAGCCTTGGCTTACCTATCGACTGCTGGTCTCCCTCCCACACTATTCCTCCGTCACCTGTTATAGTGTGGAGATCTTAGACCAGTATTGGGGTGACGGGTGGTCAGCCCGACGAACCCCCAGCCGTTGTAGGTCTTCTCGACCGGGTTACCGCTCACTCATTCGGAGCTCCCCAATTTCCTCACGATGGTGGGTTGCCACCGGCTCTATACGTAGGCCGAATAAATTCCGACCAGAGCCGTATTCGAACCTACGCCGTCCCGCAGCGAACGATCTCAAAACGAGTGAACGCCTTAACCCGCTCGGCTACGGAGGAGGACATGAAATCAAACCTTCACATTGGAGAATTGTGCACTTTGATAAAACAACGTGGATTTTTTTTTCAAGAACAGGACGTTTCCTTAAACACAACACGTCTCACACAACTCTAGAGTCTACTTCAAAAGTAGGTTAACGTCGCTAATGGGGGTCAGCGTCAACTAAATATAGACTAAAACCGTAGTCAAGGAAAAAGAGAAATAAGAAAGTCTTGCCTAATGTCTACATCGCGTGCGCGTTACTCCCATTCGTATCATACTGAAGAAATTTAAAGCGAAAGATACAAATGATACCTGGACCATTTTGGTTGAATAAAAAAGGATACTTCGCAATTACCTGAGTACTACTTACGTACTTAAATTACAAGGCCGCACTGAAGGAATTACGTCTTCTGGACAACTTTTGATTAATTCTGTTTCTGATTTTTTATTTAATCATGAGAATTCGCTTCACGGTTTTAAGGGTACTAATGCAGCGAGAGTTGTAAAAAAGTACTCATGCGCCGATCGTGTGCATATCGGTATCTGAGGAACTACAAGGGGTATAAAGGTGAAATTTAGTGGAACAACAGACCTACCACGTAAGATCTCAAAGCCACGTTAACGGATTTCACTGCATTCGATCAAAAGTATACTACCTATAGATATCTCTGTAGCTATAAATTCGAAGGCAGTTGGGGGGGGGGGTTGGGGGCGGAGACAAGTAAGCCTTTAGGGAGTCGTCAGCCATTGGCATAGTACAGGGTTCGTATATGTGTATGTAAAAAATAAACGTAGTTTATTAGTTACCCAGGGGTACAGAAACGGATACAACATATACATGTAAAGGTAAAGTTAAAGTTCCCTGTTCATATGAAAACACATTTAGGGTATGTGGGCTCCACACATTTTCGATGTCGGCCATCTTGGATTGGAGGAAAATAGGTAGGTAGAGGGGGGCCTTCGGTAAGATTTGTAGACTACAACAAGTTTCTACAATTGAAGACATAACAAATTTTGACTGCCCGTTCGTCTATCTATGAGGTTAAACAATTGAAAGTCAACAATCGATATAATGTTTAATGTTGCGATATCTTCGAAACTAACCAAGCCGTAAGTTTCTGAAAGAAATGTGAATTGCCAATGTGCTGTGATATCCATCTTCTCCATCCGACAGTCGAGTTCATTTGACTACATATCAGTACAGCACTGAAATTCTAAGAAAAAAAATTAAATTGAAATTTGAATATAATACCGTCCATAATGATTATAAATTGCAGTTGTGTGCATCATACATATATTTTTAAAAACTGAATCATTAAAATTACAAGTCCAGTTAACTATGTAGTAGGCGTTAAAAAGTAACTTATTGTTATTGTGATAGCTGGATGGCAGCGAAAATTTACGGTAATAGACCGTTATTTCTCCAGTTAACCTTGTAGAGTGTACCACATGTGCTGGAAAAATATCACACTTGCAAATATACAATCCTTTCACCTCACAAAAATTCAAACGTCATTATGGTTAGTGTGGAGAAGGAATTTTCATATTATAAAGACAAAAAGTATTGGTTAGGATCAGTGTGGGCGATTAGGGGAGGGCGAGGGGACAGTTGCCCCCCACTTTTTACACTTTTTTCTCTGCACTATGCTAAATCTTATCTACGAAGGGAAATATACTGCCTTTGCTCCCCCAGTTTTAACAAATTGACCCCCGGTTTTGGAACCCAATCGCCGCCACTGGTTAGGATTAATTGAAGATCTGTACAACATGTAAGGAGATAGTACACAAAATAAATTAACTCAGTGTCCAAAAGAAAGACATATGGCCAACTTTACAGGAATGCATTTTCCAGTTGCAAATAATAAAATGGAACAGCTGGCTATGTACTAGGACAGGGTTCACGTAATTTCCGAACAGTAAAATAATGCCCTGTTCTGGGTATTAGCCATATTTCTCGTGTATGGGTGTAGTGGAAATGTGATAGAGGTTATTTCATATTTTTTTTTTCATGGAGTGTGTAAATTCATGGGATACGTATGGAATAAACAGAAATGTGTACAAGCACTTTCGAAAATAAAAACTTCAGAATGATATTTGAATCTGAAAGATATATAAAAAACAGGAGAGTACATAAGGTTGCATAATACAAAAGAGCATAATCTCTATTCATGTATTGATGATATTAGAATAGTTAAACCAAGTAGACTTCGTTGGTCAGGCCCTGTAGCACTCATGAGAGAGGATAGAAAAGTCTACAGGATTCTTGTTGGGAAACTTGATGGTAAGAGACCAACAGGAAAGTCAAGACGAAGATCGAATGTTATATTTAAGATGGACATGAAGGAAATTGGTATGGGTGGTCAAGGGTGGATTGATCTTGCCCAGGGTAGGGACGGGTGAAAGACTTATGTTGCTGTTGAAATGAAACTTCGGGTTTAAGAATGCTAGAGAGTTAGTTACTTTACGTTTGCAAGTTACTTACATGTACTGCCTAAACGTTCTTAAAAAATACTATTTCTGTATGTTAATGTTGTATCAGTGGATGTTCTGGAATACATTTGTTAAAGTTTGTTAGATCACAATCTATTCATAAAGTAGTAGAATGTAAAAGGATATACAAAAAGTTATAAGAACAATGGCACATTATGCCAGAGACCCGGATTCGAGTCTTAGTCTCCTGCGATTTCCGCTATTTTTTACATCCCCTTCAACTCTTTCGCAATTTTCCAGTGATAAGGAAGAGGGGCCAACCTGGTCGTACCCACTATAGCAACGCGACAAACGATAGGTTCACATATCCACCATAAAGGAAAGGATAACCAGATTTTATGATATTTTATAATCTTTGAAGATAAATCGCTAAATCCTTGCTTTCAAAGTAATTTCTCCGACCGCTACACCAATCCTCCAAAGGATGCGAGACGATTCGGAGATATGAAAGAAAATATCTCCCCCTCTCGCTCGCAGAGCGCCTTAAAAGCCGATATTTGAAGAATCTTGGTTTCAGATTTGTTTTCTAAAGTCTCAGATAAAAAACAGAACGTTTGCAAAGATCAAACAGATTCACACTTTAGAGTTCCACAAAACGATATTTTTCTACGGCAGAGAACAAAGGATTTCTTTCTTGAAAACGACCTACCCTTAGCTTTGCAAACGTCTCTGCCTCCGAGATATGCACATAAGTTAGGGTATCAGAATTTTGAACAAATCACTTCGCATTCATGCTCCGGTATTTCTTTCAAAGAGGAGACGGCGGGTCTTCCGACATATTGAAAGAAGCGGGGGGAAAATTTTCCCCTCTTCTTTTTCTAGCAAGTTTTGAGAGAAAGTTCCTTGAAACGCCTGCCGAGGGAAAAGGTGGAAGAAGAAGTGAGTGCTAGGTTAAAGCGAGAATGCAGTACCTTCAAAAATACAGATGGAAAAATGGAAATGGAAGTCAGTGTGGCTACATACATATCTTTTTTAGTGAAACCACATAATATAAATTTCACAATTAAACAAGTTAGTGTTGTCTTTGGGGCGCGTAATGTGTAATACGAACGTTGTACAGATTCCTGATTTGAACATTCCTTCGAGAGATACTTATCTGATCATCTAAGCCTTACTTGACATTATTGGCACACTATGGTATGGAGTGATTATGTTTATCGGGTTCCATATGCAACACATGACTTACGAATTCAAAAATATATTGTGTTTATGAGATTCACGAATCAATTGCTAATCTTACATAAAATGTGTAAATGGGGTGTACCAAAATGTACATACTTTGAATAATTGTAAATGCCATCTTTACATTTAACTTTAAAATCTAAATAAACTTGTTATAAGTTATATACGCCTTCATGGCATGGTGCTAAGCACAAGGGGGAGCACTTTACTTTTTTTTTTTACTTGTTTTAAGTGTCCGAAATGATGACTATTCTTTGTATATATATTCTTGATAACCCGAAACAATGAAAATGTAAATATCAGGAAGGAATTAATTTACTATTTCGACGCATTCCCTTCCAATGACTGTCTTCGACCTGCATTTGAGCCATAAACCTTATCTCGGAAGCCTTCATCCATTAAAAGTACAGTGGCGTGATGTGGGTGAACCCAAGGGGCTAATAAAATGATTCCCCTTCACTTGTGTGCGGAGCGACTTTTGCCATATACTATATATCTTATATATATATATAGAAGATTGAAGTTACGTGGTGCTATGTCAGGAATGTATAACGGATGCTTACAGGGATGCTGATGTTACAGGACACAGATGCCGTGAGCCTGACAAGTGATTTAACATTTGGGGTAACTATGTAGAGGAATTGATTATGGTGCAAAGATTATGGCTATAATAAATTTGGTACAAATACGTGTACTATTTTCTTTTGAAGAGGTCTGATAAAATACGATATGAACATTTACTATATTATAATCTCCTTGAGAACTACATATAGCAAGAAACGGAGCCGCTCTCGTTAGCGCAATTGTAAGTCGCCAGTTCGGGGTAGAGAGTCTGTTACAAGGCCTTGGGAATCAAACCCAACGAAGAGAATGACGGTGAGAAAGGAGCCGACAAGAAGATCAATAAACGACAGGTGTGACGCCTCTGTAAAGATTCCCTGTTTTCCGTTCCCAAGAGCATTCACCGCTCCCTGGATCCAAAGAACGTGTGTTCCACATTTTAGCTTGTCTGGCAATCTCCGAAGGACGTGATTCCATCACGCGGCTTTGAGACTAACCACTTCGAGTCTGACACTTTCTTTTTTTTCCCCTCCCTCTCGCCGTCTGCATACTCGGAGGAGTTTCTCTAGAAACACTTCTCAGCCTTTCAATTGTCCCTGCCTTCGTGATAGCCTTCCCCCTCCACGCCCAATATCCCCTCTAGGTTCATCCTGCCCCTTTCCGAGCCTATCATGCAATATTTGAAGTGACATGTAGTTACTTTCCCTACGATGAAGATCCGAAAGACCGTTACTTTATTTCCAGTGACCAGGATGGTTACTTTATGAAATGAACAACCACAAGGTAATAACTGTAAGGAGCAACCGGAAGGTTTCTGAAACGAGCTACCATAAGGTGGTTATTATATAAAATGAATACCCACAAGGTGACTACAAGCTATTTTAGTTCATAACATGAGCAACCACAAAGTAGCAACTTTATGGAACGAACAAGCGTGACATGTTCTTAAAATTAGCAACCACAATGTGATTACTTTATGAAAGTAATACCCAAAAGATGACAACTTCATGAAATGAACAACCGCAAGTTTGTTAGTTTATAAAACGAGGAACTACAAGATAAAAAAAACAGTTTATTAAACGAGCAACCAGAAGTTTAACATGTTTTCGAATGGTTACTTTATTGATTGAAATTAAAGTTGTGAGCGCGAAGTCACTTAGGCTATTTACTCTCGTCTTACTACACGGGATCAAACCCCTTACCATAACAAAAATTACAGCATATGTGAGCAAGAGACACAATCCCACAGAGAATTAATCTTACTTTGGGAACAAACGACAGAGCCTCGTTGACCTGCACAAATGCAGTTTACCGGGGTGTACTACATGGAAGAGAGATTTGATTATGGTGTATTCCAATAAGGTCACCCCAATATTAGGAAAGTGATAACTTTATGAAAAGAACACAAAAAAATGTGGCTTTCTCTGAAATTTCTAGTTTCAAAATTTGCCCGGAGTTTACGAGGTCGTTAATATTTTAAGCTAGTTTGCAACACTGAAACATATAAATCGAGAGGGTGAGTGTGGGGATTGAAAATATCAGAGGGGCTCTGTCATTATTTATTTTTTTCCCAGATTTATCCTTCGCTTAATGGAAGATGGTTAATGCGTATGTGCCAAATAATAGAGAGGCTTTTTAGGCAAAGTGTTTTCCCACGCAAGATTTCCTCTTATCGACAGTGGGAACGAACGAGGTAAAAAAAAAATATCCATTAACATACGACGGGGAAAAAGGTACACAACGACTATGTAGTTGCTCTGCATCGATTGTGCGTGATCCGAGAGCATTCTGTCCAGGCCCTTTGTTTATTCAAAGATAGCTAACATGCTATCGTAACAATTTCCTACGATTATATGCAACCCTGGGGAAAATTGCTGTGTTTTGGGACAGGCGTTCCAATCACAGGCTTGTTCCAATAGGTATCCATTATAAACCTTCTTCCCAGCTTAGGAATAGTCGTAAGGTTACACGCGACGTTTGCCTTAAGTCAATAAAAGAAATGGCCTTGCAAATGTACAGATAAATACATTTCTGTCTCTAGAAAAGTAGGTTTTATGAATATGTATTAACTGTGTGTTTTTTTTTTTGGCATCATGTAAAGTCGCTTCCTCTGTACTTATCTCGATATTCGAAGTATTCAGGCCACGTTACTACTCCTATCCCCATTTTCTTCAGGTTAAAATTAAACGGCCACTTATCTTGAATTATCTTTATCCTGCTTATCAAGAATGCAAAAATGCGGCATTTTTATTCATCATTTCCAGCCAGTGTAACTCAATGCTCGAGCATATCTCTACTTTATTACGGTTATAAATATCCTAAGATCGCAGTTAGCTCTACTCTTAAATCCGAATTAAATTTGTGAATTCAGAATCTGGTTTATCTTTATGAATAGTTTTTGTTTGGTCGCGTATAAAAGGCAAATTGAATTATTAAAAATACAAATAATATTAATAATACATTTTGCAAATAAAAGTTGAACAACAATTTATCGTTAATCAACAAAAGTGTTTTTCGTATGCACAAAAATAGTTTGATCAAATTTTAACACTAATTTTTAATTCATTCAATAACTCGAAAAATATATTTCTTTCGTTTGTGCTTCAAAAAATCAAATGCTTGTTCAAAGTCTGTAAACATGTTTATTTGATATTCCGTCATTAGATTCAGAATAACGATTTTGAAAGGCCGTAATGGGTGATATCGGGGGATCACTGCCTCCTTTCAGATCTATGAGGACACTTGAGAAAAATCGCTGCATCCGTTGTGGTAATGTCACGAGCCAGAATAAAATACTGTGTAATCAAAAACGCCAGCAGTCTCCGGGTGACGAGAGGTCGCTGGGGAGTCAGAAGTTAGTGGCCGAGAGAGACGGAAACGAGGTACCTTAGTGTGTGCACCATATAGTGGGCCCGCGCGGAGGTTTGAGCCGTGCCGAACTTAGAAGCCCTCCGCGGGCCAGCACCGCGGGAACATCAACAGGTGCAGTGATGACAACTGGTCCTTTTATTATTATCAGTGTTCAATTATCTTTTGATCCGGCTCTGGCGTGAACTTCACCCTCCTTACGTGAATCCTAAATAAATATTGGTAAGGGGTAAGAGCATTAATTATTCCGCCTCCATACATATAAATACAACATCTCGCAGACAAGCAGTTTAAGCCGGCGAACGACGATAAACGTAACAGTAACTCAAAACAAAATCCCTTTAAAAGACATGTGGGGCAAAAACAAATATTTTGCCCACAAATCGAAAGTTATATTTTGTGTTGTTCTTATTTTGTTACTTTGGCTAATAATGACAATAAAAAGATAAAATGATGATTTATGAAAAGACACATGCCCATGCCAGAACTCGAATCTGAACACTTCGGCAGCAAGATCATGGGTCGAACATTAAGCA
Source organism: Lepisma saccharinum (assembly GCF_977018435.1). NCBI lineage: Eukaryota > Metazoa > Arthropoda > Insecta > Zygentoma > Lepismatidae > Lepisma > Lepisma saccharinum. The sequence continues at coordinate 91,898,922 of NC_139231.1, read as the reverse complement.
TGCCTGGCCATAGAGGCAGTGATTATTATTGTACTTTTATATTTCATATTTTGTGTCGCTTTCGTAAAACTTTTTGCTTGATCGTGACAATCAATCAGGATTAATGTTTATTACGTAGATGAAATTGGTGAAAAATACATTCACAACGACAAACATGACAGAACTAGAACGTGGTACCTTCTGTGGAGAGATGGGGGATATTTGGATACCAAGGCAGCCTTTGTCATTAATCCTGTACACTAACACAAATATTACGAGCGGAGTCAAATGAATGCCTTAATTTGTACTTTTCTTCCCCTCACCCACAGATTTTTTTCTTGTTGAATTGAACAAATTTGTCATTTTTCAACATACTAGAATCCTTGTTGATATAAGCATATTATCTAAAAAACACTAAGTTGCTGACCAAGGCAGTTTATTAAGATATAAAAACACTTAACATGTAAAGTTTCAACCCTGTACCAGGGTCTTCCTCACACGAAGAACTAAACTTTACATGTTAAGTGTTTTTATATCTTAATAAGATGCCTTGTTCAGCAACTTAGTGTTTTTTAATATGAAAACAAGGCTTAATTATATTACATATTTTCTAGTTCTGAGTAAGTACCTAGCTACCTCCAAGAAAACAATCTTTCGGTTACTTGAGCGTCATGTCTTGCCCTACGAAAGTCTTTCTACTCAACAGTCCGCGAATTGACATAATTGCCAAACTCATTCCTCCAGTCGCAAAACTGCTGGAGTGGTGTTTATGTATCACGGAGATGATTATTGAGACGCCTATTCACTGAAAATATTCTGTAGGTTTGAAACTTACAGAGAGCAAGAAAATCCTGACGCAAGTGCTCAGAGGGGTGGTCATCCTTGAAACAACACAAACATTTAAATTGATCTTATTTCACTTTTCTATCACTTCTGGCTTATCTCGAAGATGATGAATTATGTTGAGATAAAATTGATGAAATGATAATCATAAAAACACATGGGCAGGACAGAACACAAATCAAAAGAGATGATACCAGACGTGAGTCTTGTCCTCATTAGTCTGCAAAATGCGGTCCAGGCTGTCCTACGTGGAAGAGAGGTTGACATCTGCATACCTTCAGAAAGGGCCACCCCTTACACCACGACGCAATGGTGTTTTGCAGCATGGAGGATGTTTTGTAGGCAACAGTCTGTCCTTACCCGCTTAAATGATCTATTTCCTCGCATTTATAATGGACATAAATTAACCAACTCTGAACTGGAATACCCGGTATCTGGTACTTCACTTCAACAATACGCTACATTCACCTTTCGATGAACACGAAAACGGTAATGAAGCAACAACGATATATCCATTGTAGTCCGAATTCCGATAACCGCCAGGAATCTGCTCAATGTGGCCAGCGGGGCACCTCCATAGATCTAAGGTCTGGTGCAGCACCCTCTCCCCCCTTCCCTCCCACCCCCCACCGGCCGATCTTTGATGGTTGCTTGGCCGTTCCGACGACCGTCCACGCTGAAATCTCGCCTTTCGGAAACCACGGAGGTGGAGAGAGAGTATCGGAAACCAATATCCTACGCAGCAGTATTCGAATTACGCAATCTGCAAGGGAAGCTTACGGGAATTGATGCACCTTCCCCATCCCTTCGGATCTCATCACCGAATGGGAATGGGGAACTAATTTTCTCTTCTAGTTTTTACAGTGCGACTGTATATATAAAAAAATCTATCATGTGTATTCGTTTAACAACTACAACCGATATCAGAAAAGGTCCTACAATAAATGTATTTAGAATGTCAATGTATTAACTTCTGCGTAGTAGCGCTCTCGCCTATAGTGCGAGGGTGTCTCACAGCACCAAACTCGAACACCTTATTGGTCAAACGCCGTATTTCGTCTTACTAAGTCAGGCTAAATACTTTCGTAGGTAGGCTAAATGTTGTGTATTTATGCTAAGGTATTTTAACATAACAAGTCTAAACTAACCACGAGAGCATTCCGCGCTCGCACCAGAAAATGAAATATGGTACTTGACGAAGAAGGCGTTTGAGTTTGGTGCGATGAGTCATGACCATTATGCGAGCTGTTCAGCTTTCGAATGCCTCCCAGATGACGTAACGGCAATGCTGTCACCTTGTAATCAAGTGGTTTTTGGCTCGATTCCCAAGGAGGCACATTGCATGGATCGTATCCCACTTAAAACTGTTGGTCCTGTCCCGAGTAGCGTCTCTGAGCATAAAGTGAGCTTGTAAACAAAATTGTCCAGAGTTCTATCCTCATTGGAAGATCCAGTGCCTTTACGATGGCGTAGTGGTAACGTCGTCGCTCTGTAATCAAAGTGCTCCGGGTTCGGTACCCGGTGCAGGCACATGGTTATTTGGATCCCACTTTAAACTGTAGGTCAAGTCGCAACTAGCCTATTTGTGAAATTAAAACAAAATTCACATTCTTTGGAAGCTGCAAAATGTCAATTTAGGCCCAGGATAGTGAGGATGGGCGTGAAAGAAATAATATCGGACTACGGTCTTAGAATACAGATGTTGTAGAGCGACCAGAAGCAAAAGAACGTTTAGCCAAAATCCTTCGCCACTTTCCTCTTCATCAGTTCAACTCCGGCCATGAGGAAGCATACTCCACTCTGCCCCTCCCCTCCATGGACAGGAGTCGAATGTCTACGCAGGCTCTTTTGCCCGTGGTTCCATTATAGCAACGATGAGATTCGATTCGGTGGCCACATGTCACCAAGTCGCTTAACAGATCTTATTAACATTCAAAGGTAACTGTGTTTAATTTGAGCTTAATAGTCAAATTAGTTCCTAGTATACTTTAAACTGTGATCATCACGAACGTATGTATGCATAATATGGGACAAACCTTGCAAAATAGCATATATTGTGGACAGAGGTGTAGTAGATAAGGTTATATTCATAAGATACTTCAGATACAGGGAAATGCGAGGACAGGCAAATGTTGTTGTATTGATTGGACCAGTACTCTCAAAATTAACAACTGTGTCATTTGAGTTGTGATTCAAGTCGACTTTTATGTACAGATGGGCTATCAGGACTGGATCAGTGGCATCTGAGCCACTATGTGCTGCCATCCGGTTACCAATTATTTATTACAAAGTGACGACGTTACTACTGCGCCATTTCCGAGGCAACTTTGGCATTTTGTTGTATGCGGATGTAGTCACATTCTCTAAGAACACCCATACCTAGGACAGGATTTAAACGCGAGATCCCTAAAGTCATAACGCTCTGTGCTAACCAATAAGCAACGGAGGTGGGCGGAATAAAATATGATTTGAACGATTGCAATGGGACTGATAGTTCTTGACAGCATCTTGCTCTTCAGTAACTTCTGTTAGGAGATATGCAACACAGATTTAGACACTGTTTCCCAGAGTGACGCCAAATTCTCCTACGGGGCTGCAACAGCCATACTCAAACGTCGCTAAGAGTATTTCGCACAATAAACAATATACACACGCACGTATATGACACGTATGGAGACAAGTGGTAAGCGCTTCGAATCCGAGAGTCTGCTACTTTTGTTTTCCACTAGCTCCCTAATCGTCCTCACGATACTGGTTCAACATAGGAATTCTAGCTCTCGCACCAAGAACAGAACCCGGGACCATTCGCATCAAAGGCGAGAGCACTATCCGTTCGGTTACGCGGTAGCTACATATAAACACATGATAGCATCCTGCATCGAGGACAACATTTTCGGAACCGAACAGAAAACTTGAAGCAATATCCGCCCTTCCATCCGTCGCAACAATAGTCCGGTAGTTCTTTCCCTCCTTTTATTTACTTCGAAGGCCTGGCATCCCGCTGTCGTTTCCAACGCACATCCCGTCCATTGTACTCTCTTCCGCGAACTGACCGCATCTGGATTACATATCACGCCTCTCGTCCGGCCAACTTCTCTATTCCGGGCCCGACGGAACGGGGGGCGGAGGGGGTTGGGGGATGGAGTTGGACAGACGCAAATCCCACAGGGAATAGGCTACCCCTTCTGAAGCTAGATCCACCCTCCTGCGCGCTCTCTCGGTCTGTCCCATCTCCACATTGTCGTCCCCGGAAACAAGAGGGCTTAGAACTTAGGTAGAACGAGAGAAACGAAGAATCTACCAGAATTCTTAATCAAGTCGGAGGAAGCGGAGGAGACAGAGAGAAAGAGAGAGGGAGAGAGAGCGAGAGAGAAGATGGAAAGAAAATCCGGTGAAAAATAAGATCTCTGTTTTGTTTCTGGGAAGCTTTAAACGGGACTTGTCTTAACTACAGGCTAGGGAGTTCTTTAATTAAGTGGATAATCTTTATTCGCTGGCTTTCTCTCGCGAAGGAAAGCAGAGGTTTCAATTGGAGATTGAATAGAGAAGGAGGACTCATATTTCGAAGGCAAAGATGCAATTGATGAATTTTCCGCTGAACAGGGTGGTTAGAATGAATTATTTTTATTGTTGCTGTTGATAGGATATGAAGAGACTTGCGGTTCGGTTGTCTTAATTAGATCTCTCAGCGTTCGTGTTGTAGTTCAGTGTATTCCTCTTCGTTTACCTTATAATTTATCAAAAGTATTCTTCCATACTGTAATTTACCTCTTCAATTATTTTCTGTCGAATCTCCACTCTTTTCTCTATTTTCATTTTCTATTCTCATTGTCTCACAACATAATCGGATATGAAAAACAATAGACTGATTTCTTCTTTTTTACTGCTCCTCTACTTGTTTCAATGTGCAGTTTGTCTTCAATTTACAGACACAGTGTGCTGTTTATACCATTTTCTATGGTTTTGACCGATTTTAGCATATTTTTCCATTTCAACCACAATCTTTCATTCCCACATTTTTTCAAGTCATCTTCCAAATCTTAATCCACTTCAATAGAGTAGTGACTAACGCTTTCACATTAACTATTCTCAATGAAGATACAAATCAGGCAGTAGTTCGAATCCCATTTTAAATTGTAGATTCAGTGTTGATTAGAATATCTGTGCATAAGGAAAACAAACTTTTTTGTTCGAAATCTTTCTTTTTCGTTCTCGCTTCAATTTTAATTTCATCTGTAATATTTCTGCATACTCCAAATAAGCTATCTATTTTGACTTTATAAACCCTATTGTATCCCCTCCTTTTTGCCTATTCTTTTATTCTCCATCTATTAGCTACCTTCTTTCATATTTTTTAACCGCTTTTCCTTCAAATACAGAAAAACCTCGTTAATCCGCACCCCAATAAGCTGGACTTCCCTTAGTCCGGACAGGCATAAGGCCAAAAAAAAAAAAAAATAATGCAAGGTTTTAAATGTGACTAGATGTCAACAAGAGAACTTCCCAAAGAAAAGGCAATCAACCACTGATGAAATTTTGTTTCCCGCAGACTTTGTACGGTACTTTAGGCCTAAGCCCTTTAAATACACCACAACAAACGTGTCTTGTTGCTATAAACGGATTTTTAATGCACTTTTTACTGTTCTTTTAGGATATTTCAGTTAATCCGGACTTTTTATAAACAGGTCAACTTATCCCCCATTAGTCCGGATTAACAAGGTTTTACTGTATAAGTAAATTATTCGTTCACCTTAGCTCAGAACTCTGACACTGATCATACTGCGAACCATTACATCTTTATTTTTGTTACATTGATTGATTGATTGATTGATTTGGTGTTTTAAGTCCACTTTATGCACAGTAAGGCTAATCGGGACTGGACCTACAGTTTAAAGTGGGATCCGAACCACTTGTGCCTCCACCGGTTATCGAACCCGGGATCCCTCGATTACTGTGCGCCATCGCACAGTGTTCAATTCTTGCAATCTAACTGGGAAAAAATCATTTTTCGAATCTTGTATTCGCGGTTAAATGTTACACAGGTGTGTTACGAAATGTCCAGGGGTAATTGTGATGATTGTTTTTCATTTTACTTTGAACCGGAAGTTATGTTTAGATGGTCATGAACCTCGTGTCTCTAGGCACCACGCGCAGAGGCATTTAGTTCGCGCGTGGAGTAGCTCATGTTTAGACGCGTGCTGTATTGTTGTTTATTGTTCGTGACTCACTGTGTTCATTGTAGTGGTAACGTGGGTATCTCTGCTGTGTTTGAGCGGGGTGTTTGTGTAGCCATATCGTAAGTACTGTTTCCAATAATGTTAAGTGAAAAATGGTGCTACAAAATTATTATGTTACTCCGTGTCAAAACTTGACGAAGGATTACAAAATAGTATCATATAGTACACCCATGTAATTTGCACATGTTGCGTAACGAACTTCCTGCTTGCGTAAAAGGTTAACACTACGTGCGCGTAGGTGCGCGATTTACAACAGCGTATAGTTTTATTGCGCAGTGCACCCTGTTCATGCGGGAGTTGTTTGATGTATGAGTGTAGTCTTCTCCCCAAAACAGAAGCGAAGAACTGTACAGATTTGTTGTGGATAGATTGGGGACACAAGATTATCCTCCAGAAGTCGAAGAACGCATTGCCAGCGTAATTAAACTGTATTGTGTGAAAATTAGGGCCCGATGGTTGAAGAGTAACAGGCATAAAGACAGATTTTTGTGAGGTAACGCACAGTGGCTCAATGGTCAAATCAGTTTTCCAACAGAGGTATACGGATGTGTTCCTGGTACGTCCACTGGATGTGGTCCAGGTCGTCCTACGAAGTTGTTCCAGAATAGTGGCGCAATGACGAAGAACAACGCAGTTTCTGATCTGATGAGGAGCCGAAGTCAGGGAGAATTGTCACAGTTCAAAAGATTTTAGTACATGGTGCAGATATTATTCGGTCTTGCATCCTGCCTATCGGGCAGATGCCAGAGGACGTACAGGAGGTAAGACGTAAGGACATTAGGAAGTTCATAGAAGGTCGTAGCAACAAATGAAGATTTGCTGCACATTCTGCTTGCGTCCTCGGATCCGGTAATATCATCGCGCCGAAAACTTCCAATCAAGAAGTCCGGAACACTGACACCAGCAGTTCTAGGTCTGCTTTCATCCGGTCTCCAAAGAAGGGGCAGTTCCACCATACCAGCAGCATCTGACAGTTCTGGGAGCAGCAGCGCGAGCGGAATGGATGAGGACACTGATTAAGATATGTACATACAATTCTATCATTGCAATCTAAATGTTTTGACTCAACATTGACCTGATGTGTAATCATCTTTTGTAATTCAAATAATATTAGTAATAATAATTCGTTTGAAGTGCAATTTATTTCATTTAATCATTCATTCTCTGTGCGATTAATAATGTCATCGTACTAGTATCAACAATTAAAATATTAATTTCATATTTGTCAGTATCAGTTATGTGACAGCTTTTCAGCTCATTACAACCACACAAATATTTTATTTTATTCTAAAGTACTTCAGTTATAAGGAACATCCGAAATTTAGAAAGTAATCTGATTAGAGTTGACGAGCTGTATCTTTGCGGGTGAATCCTGCCAAAGCCCGGCTGCGTAGTAGCAAGGGGGAGGAGCTAGCGGCTGCGCGTCATTATCCTTGCGTTCTATCATTGCTGTCGACCACCCAAAGGGCGAGAAGGTGGAAACTACATAAACGTATCTCTCACACACTCTGCGCGGAGTAGCCAAGGCCACCCGCAAAGATACAGCTCGTCAACTCTAGTATAACTTTCTACGTCACTCTCGGTGGCAAAATTAGTGCGCAGGAGTAACAGCAATACTATGCATGACTAAATATTATGAAACGAGTTTAATAAGATCAATGGAGGACAAGACAACGAGTCTTAGGAATTTTTCGCAGCTAGATTGTGAGAATTGAACACTGTGCATCGGGGAGGCCTATTTTTGTTAGAGTAGACAGCAAACGAGCGATGTTAACACTGACAAAACACATGTTCTCTTAACAGTTTCCGTAGCTACTGCACTTCCGTCGTTCATAATTAATTAAATTTCTATGATTATTTTCTATATCTTTGTAATTTTACATAGCTTTTCTGCCCCTTTGGCAATGGCGACGATCAGGATGAGTGATGATCAGATAAAATTATTGAAATGACACTCACCCATGTCCAGGTCGGAACTCGAACCCGGGAACTTCAGTGGCGAGATCAAAAGTTAAATAAAACCTTTTGGGAATTATAATACCATCTACATCTGCATATCTCTACAATCTTCAATCATTTTTTTGGTTATTCTTTATTATTAGTTATGAGGCCATACATGAAACTCCTTGTCACTTAAATATAATTTACGTAATCATCGTTCAACATAAAATAATTGACAAACAATAAGGCACATTTCTTGCCTTCACATTGTTAAGTATTTCTTCAATGGATTCACACCACCACGTGCAACTAAATATACAATTCTTTTCTTGCGGTTCTGTATACTGGAATGGAAAATAGTGATAATAAAAGGATGCGCAATATGCGATAATAAATGTACAATATTACAAGTACTTCCTGGATGGTTGTTGGAGAGAAATGCAAGAACGCTACCCAACTCGACTCCGGCACACAAGCAAGCAAATGCCTTCTCCACAATGCATACCATTTAAGTTTTCTGTTAAGATCGCTTTTTAACGGAAGATTAAAATTAACTCCCTGTCCCTTTTGTTTAGGGCACAAAGTCGTCGCCTCGATTCCAGGGCTCAGAGCGAGCGAGCGAGAGAGAGAGAGAGGCTTTTAGCCAGATGAAAACATACTCACTCCCCCTTCCCTTTTCCAAAGACCTGGCAACGGTGCTCGCAAAAGCGTTCTCTCTGATCTCAGATTTATATGATCCATTTATTCAAGGCGTTGATACTGACGTGGGCTTCCCCACGCGCGCCTGGATATGCAACCCACCCCCACACCAAAAGCGCCGGAGCAAATTGATTGTCGCGCATCTTCCTCCCATTGTTGCTCTTTACTCCGCGGCAACAACTACTCTCTTGCAATTAGTTGTTGATGTTCCTTTTTGTTACCGCAGACTCCGCAGTCGGACTATGCTTTATGAACAAGGCTCCGTTTTCGCAGCCGCCAGCCAAATACTAGGCATTTTCGAAGATACCTTGGATTTCCAACCGTGGCAATTAGGCCAAAGGGAAGTGGAATGGAGCGTTGGCTGTGATAATGGCCGCTCAAATAACACGCCTTGCCTCTTAAGGGAGAAAAAAGAACCAGATAATAGCCTCGCAGTCTGAAGAATTTGGCTACCATAAAGGTATGTGCTCATTTAAAAGAGGCAATTAGTTTCTTTTTTTATAAAATTAGTGGTCAAAGTCAAAAGAGGTATGTTTCGTGTTATCTTTATAAAAGTGTATGCTTTATCTATGTTCCATACGGGAGAAAGAACTTATCTTCTATTGTTCTCTCTGACCAAAGCTCTAAGTATTTCAGAGGAGATTTCTAAAGATTGCAAGCTTAACAATTCAACACTGGCAGAAGAATATATCTTCGTATATTCTACAATAGATGAAACAGTTATTATTACATAATAGGTGTAGCGATGGAACAATTTGCATCTCCTGACGTATATTTCCTTTATACACATTTCCTTATCGGCTCAGAAATTGCTTCTGCTGTGTATTTTCTTTAGCAAGCCTGTACACAAATGGAGAATTCCCTTCCATGTGTCTCTTTTTCATGTCTGTTTAGCGATGTACCTCTCCCGTGTCTATTTCCTTTTGACAAATCACTATACCGATGGACAATTTTACTCTCTTGGTGTCTATATACTTTTAACAAGTCTCTACACGAATGGAGGATTCGCCTCTCTGTGCGTCTATTTACTTTTGACAAGTCTTAGCAGCGATTGTAGTATCTTTCCATCCTAATTCACTTTTTATTCTATTTACTTTACATCCTTTTTCTTGTCTGTTTAGGCTAATCAATACGAAACACAATCAAACAACACACCATTCAACAATCAGCAACGTTATTTTTGTGATACCTACAACAACGCTTTCCGAATACTTCAGTATTTTTCAACTCTCAACGCAAGCGGCTCTCCCATTCCTGCACTGCTGCATACTAACCACAAAGGCAAGCGAGATGCTCAAACCAGGTCTGGAGTTTTAACACTGGCTTGCATTTGCGGAGGCCATCGAGCACTCCGTGCGATGCGAATTTGCCGCCTGCACGCTGTACGTCAAGGTCAGTAAGCAGCAGGGCAGGAGTGAGGGAGCCGTTTGTGTTGAGAGTTGTAAAAAAAAACGAATACTCTTGCCTAGCTCGTTCAATTTTTCCGCACCGCTACAGTACCACTGCTCTCTCTGCAGTCAGCACGTGCATACAAAAACTCTCCTATACAAGTACGGCCGGTTAACCTGGCCTGCATGTAGGCCAAAGCATTAATATTACTAAGATAGAGATGTGGACTTGGTATTGTATGCTACGGCGCTGTATTGTAATAGAAAGATCCCAACCACGCCTTTATAAATGTTAACGAAACCCATTGTCATCAGCTTTGTTCTCTGAGAATAACTTCTCAGCCCTTTTAACAATTAACCAATTCATCCAACACGAACTCCCGAAGGTGGGCTTCAACCTGCTGAGACAAGGGGTTGGATTCACATTATGAATGCACGGCAGAACAAAACCACCACCCCCTCTTCCTCCATCAATTTCCGAAAACCCCTTCTTTCCTGTTCATTCTTCCTTCGTCTATAAATTCCAGCATGTGCGAGAGTACATTTCGAGTTGGAGATATCCCACCGCCTTTTCCTCCCTATGAAAGAAAGACCTGCGAACTATATTGCAACCCCCCTCCTTTGCTTTAAATGAAGTCAATGACATTCTCACGTAATGAAAGTCTGCAAATCTCCAAGTGGTTGCATTTCTGTCACTGGAGACCCCTCATGTAGTGTTTCCAATTAACAGGTTTTGTGTCTACCAAAATGGAAACGTCGAATTCAAAGTATGGCGTTTAGGCATGGGCACACTGCAGTGGAGTTTAAAGGTATCATAATCCCCCGCCATTGGCCCATCACCTTCCACAATTTTAAAATGGGAAATTTCTCATCCTTTTGTCATTGTCAAATAACAGGATCACTGTTTTGAACAGCACACAGCAGCATCAATCGTTGCACCGTGTTGTAGGACTTCTAATTCATCCCGTACCAAAGTTGTGGTTTGAGAATAAGAACAGCGTATGGTGTTTCTTTTTCACTCGGTTAACCCCCACCCCAAATAGAAAAAATCCTTGGTGCACCACCTATGTGTTTAGGTAACTGTAAATGTCAGTTTCACAAGTTAAAAATAGTTTTACTAATTTGCAGATAGTGTATATTACTTTTCGATTTATAACACTTTCTTCTGCGTCTAATGTCAAAGAAGCTAAGGGCTGAAATATACAAAACAGTAAATTTGAATGTAATTTGTGAAAAGCAATATCTTTAATTAAAACTTTAATATAAATTAAACGTTTCTTGGAAATTTTAGTTCGACAAATATATTTGGAGCTAAAAGGGATGGAACAAAAGGTGAGTGACGGAGATTATACAACACGCATTGTTATCCCCTGATATTATTAGAATAAATAAATCAAATAATCTTCGGTGGACACGTTACGTAGCAGGAATAAACGAGGAAAAGAAACTTTCAAGATCTTTGTTGGGAAACTTGGTGGTAAAATATATATAGGAAAGCCGAGACAAAGGTAAAAAATATATATAGTATATATTAATCTTGACCTAGGGAATATTGTAAGAATGGTTGATTGTTAATTGATATTGCTGTGAACAGGGGAAGAGGAAGACTATGTTGTTGTGGTAATCATACGTATTATTGCTGTTATTCAATTTTCATGGTGTTGCATTATTAACGCATGTGGTAAGAAAAATCTGTGTTCATTGATGCGATGTAATATGGTAGAACATATCCTGAGAAACGAAGGAATAATGATAATAATATTTGAAGACAAGTTAGAGTTGCTTCTACTGTGTAACCGCCATGGACACTGTTTGGAAATTGGTAATTATACATCTCATTGGTTACATATTCTTCAGTGAACTTCAAAATTAATTTTACTTGTAAAAATGATAGCGTAAAAGTATTCTTACGTGAGGTGTAGAACACATATAATAATAAGTAAACGAAACTGTAAACTCAAAAAAATCCTAAAATTTTACACACACACACGCGCAAAATGAGCTCTCAAATTGTCCTAAAGATGCTGGTTCACCAGATCCGACCCAGTATGGTCCCACCGAAAGTAGGAGCCTTAACCTTTTGGCTACGCAGGAACTCTTCAATGAGATTTGCATGTACAAATTTAAGTCTTCTTGGACAGAGAGGATCGTGTAAATACAAGCTTAATGCGGTGTTACGCACATATGAAGTTTCATATTTATGTGCCTACTAGTTTCAGAGAATCACTAAAATATATGTTCCTGGATACAAAAGTTACGAAGCAGAATGTCGGTAAATTCAAGGTTTCTAGGCTGGCAACACTACCTCTATGACTCCCCCTTCATTGCGTGTTCATTTTAGTCCCCCACCCCAGCCCAAGCTTTCGGTGGTAACACCATCAATGTCCTCATCCCCCTTCCCTTCCCGCCAACCTCAACCCTGGAAACCCTCTTGCAACTCTCCCCAAATCCAATTGGCCTTCATTTAAAATTTTCTGTCCTGAGATAATTGCCGGTAGCACGAAGAGACGGCAGCGGCCGCGAAAGGATGTGGAGGGGGAAGGAGGAGGAGGACCCGAGACGTTCCTTGAAGAACAAAAGAACGCGGTAAAACCCATGTTTTTGCCCCCTTCCCTGGATGTCTAATGTCAAATATTAATGCAAACTGAGAGATGCGTCAGAGGGTATTTCATAGCCTGCCAACCTCCCTATTTCCCACGTGGCTCTCCAAAGCAACCCTTACCGTTCGGTCTGAAGTTCTTGCGACCCCTTCCCCCCTCACTCGCTCTCTTCTCTCTTCTTTCCGAAGCAAGATTGCTAACATCTCGCACCATGCTTACCCGAGCTCGAAATTCTCAGCGAGAATTTCCTCGCAATAAGAATACGCCTCACCAGTTTCAATATTTGCTTACTCTCCCCTTGTCAAAGTTTCATCTTTTGACGTTACCTCATGCCTAGTCCTTTCGGCTCAGCAGTCAGGTCATGTTCTTGTTGCCTTTCGATTTTGGCTAGACCTGACGAGCTGTATCTTTGCGGATGACCTTGGCAACTCCGCGTAGACAGAGGGAGAGAGATTGTGAGAGAGAGATTTCAGCAGTCGCAATTTTTTCGCCGTTTGGTTGGTTGACAATTCTTATAAAGTGAGAGGAGAATAACGCTCAGTGGCTAAGGCAACCTGTAGCTCCTCCTCTTGATGCTGCGCAGCCTACCTTGGTCAGGGCACACCCTCAAAGGTACAGCTCGTCAACTCTAATCGTCACATTTATTATTAATTCTAACCAAAAATACAAATGACATTAAAATACGTATCATCATATAAAATCAAACAAGTTGTGGGATCAAAACTGACGTCAATTGCATTTGGAGCGACACTATTGAGCGGGCTATTCATCGTACATAATATAAGGCTCGATGAATGATGATTACATGACATTGATGAATGAACAAAGCAAAGCAATGCCCATGCCCAAGTCTTTACTCTATCATAGGTCATGGTTTCAGTGAAAAGTATAAAATAGTGAGTTCTATCATTTCTTCTTTCCACATCGGTTATTGTATATCACAATGGACATCCTATTGTAACATAGAAGAGTTAATTTGCAAATAATATTCTAGTCTGCACACATAATTTTGAATTTTAATTAATTTTAATTGAACAAAATAGCATATTCTATATTTTGCTATCCTACACAGAAACTATCTCATATACATATCCTATGTGGTTCCATAGCACGATGGAATGCACAGAGTTTAACTTTTACTTTTACCATACAGAGAACAGCCAATATTCCATCTAATTTAAAAAATAAAACGTACACATGTTTCATGCTTTGATAAATTTTGCATTTAATTTTATTGTGAAACTATAATGTGAGAAGTTTTTTTTTAATTATGTATTTTTTGCATGTCTACTTGCTTACTCATTGCCTGTGGTTCATATTTATGATCAACATTTGACTTCCAATAACGAGACTTTATCAAAAGACAAATACTTATATTGAATACGAAATGCCCACTATGTATTCATTAAAACTCAACAAAGCACATGTTAGTATCCTTTCTCATTTTTAGTTGTGGTAAATAAATAATTCGTATAATACTTTGTTGATGGAAATATTCAAAATGCGGAAAAATGAGAAAATAATATTTTATTTGACATGTTTGTTTTAAACTCAGGTTACGCTTATATAGAGTAATTGTGACTTGGCTTCAGAATTAAATTTCATGCGTTTCTGGAAACTGAACTCCTTTTTATAGTTGAATGCCCCCATGTATATTGACATTTTAATAATTAAACAATTCAGGTTTAATTATGGTTTAATTCGTTCGACAGAGTTGATACTTAATTCAACATACGGTATTTTTTGGTTATTTCTGTTGCCTTACTGCCACTTTCTGACTAATCGCAACGATGAGGATGAATGTTGATTAGTTGAAATCAATGACAGGACACTCATGAAACACACCCAAGGCCGGGACTCGAACCGGGGAATTTGTGTGGTTAAATCAAAAGTCGTGTACTTGATGCACTCGGCCACTGAGTATGCGGTAATTTCCCTCCATTGGGAATTGAACCTGGGACGCCTTGATTACAAAGCGGCAGCGTTAGCCACTGCACTACCAGGTAACCTGGAATCGTACTTGAAGCTCAATGAACCGCCAATAAGAAGTTACCTTACAACAAATTGAGCGAGATGATTATGATTAAAACACAAGGGATGATCGAAAAAAAATGCAAAGCCTGTAAACTCTAGTAGGTATTTATTAGATGAATACAAACGGACTCGCGGGAAAGGATACTTCATGCACTACTACTCAACATAGTCTCCTCACCGATTCAGACATTTTCCCCAGCGCTTCACGACGTTCATGATGCCTGTCTCATATAACTCGTGGTCCTGTTGTCTAGCCCAACCCTTACTTTGTGCTTGACAACATCATCAGAGTTAAACGACCGTCCTCCGAGATGCTTCTTCAAAGGAGCAAAGAGATGTTTGTAAGGCACTGCAACGACACCGGTTTCATTCATATGATGATGTCAAGCTCGAAGTAAGGGTTGCGCTAGACAACAGGACCACGAGTTATATGAGACAGGCATCATGAACGTCGTGAAGCGCTAGGACACATGCCTGAATCGGCGAGGAGACTATGTTGAGAAGTAGTGCATGAAGAATCCTTTCACGTGAGCCCGTTTGTATCCGTCTAATAAATACCTACTGGAGTTTACAAGCTTTGTATTCTATTTTTCCGATCACCCTCGTACCTGGACATCAGTACAGATGTAGAAATATGCGAAATAAACTTAAGAGACATTTCAGGAATGCTGTACAAAACATGCACAGAATTAATGTCATCATAATGAAACTTCGTTCAAAATTTTATTCTTCAATTTGTTAAAACTGTTCATGAAAATATTATTTATTGATTAATGTCTATTTAAAATTTCCAAACGTCTGTTGCAGTGATCATTTTCAGACAAAAACGGAATTGGAAATTGTCCTCCTGTGAGCGTAACGAATCGTTTGTCGCAAAACATCCCATTACACCTTCCATTATTCTCTTCGTTACGAAATTGCATGATTTGAATTCATATCAATTACACCCCTCGCGCGTAATATTGAATTACTTTCTTGCTCCCACAGATATGCAATTATTAATTACCCAATGCAATTAATTACAACATCACAGTAATTAACTTGTATCGCAATAAAGTCGATGGTTTGTTTTTTGTCATATTGGTAAAAGTAAAGATATCCTATATGCATTGTACAGTCATGAACACTTCTGGGTTGTAACAATGTGATTTACTCTCAATGGGATCATTACAACCTAGAAGTGTCCGTAACTGTACCATGCCATGAAGGTACATATGGATGGAGAGGTATGGTCCCAACACGTTTTCGATCTCGGCCATAGTGAAAGTGATGGGAACAGCACCACGCTCCGACCGCCTTGACCCCTAGAGTATCGCTACGAAAACAGCCAGCGCGGAGAACGCCTTTATGACAGTCAGCCAAAAGCGGCAACTTGAGAATTCCTCCTCCGCAAAGCAGCCAGCAGGGAAACAGGATTTTGTCAAAATAAACTGTGAATGGGGCCGGTTCTTAGCGTGGTCCTGGTATAGGAATTGGTCAGAGGCTTGGTGAACCCCAGAACTGCTTTACGCAGGGACATTCTCGCAACAGTAAGAACACCCACCCCGGTAATCGGAGCAGGATCTCCTACGTGGCAGTCAGACGTCCTGCACAGATTTTTTCACTGATGTTCAGTTCTGCTGAAGCGCGGAAGCGTGTATTTCTCTATGCGTCAAAGTGTTCGTATTATTTTAGTATAATGCCAAACACACGTATTTTGTTTTCTGTAAGCGGAACTGTTGCCGAAGCATTCCTTTGTCTCCTTAGAAGGCCGGAAGTGCGGTTTCTCAGCCGGTGGGATATTGGGTTCTGGAGAGCCGTTCCTTTTAGCCCTGGAGCTCTCGCGCGGGGGTCACCATGACCCAGACTGTTTTGTTTTCATTAGCCAAATGCACACTAATCACATTATCCTTTGCTACCTCCCTAAACCTTCCTGCCTACTGAAGCTTATTCGTCACCCTCAGTTGCGGTTCGCTCTGTTCCTGCCCTCCACCTCATGCAAGAGAATCAAAGAGGAGGAACGCTTGTACATTTTCTTTAGAACTGTATACGTATATTGGTCGCTGTGTATATGTTTGATAAAGACATAAAAGACCACTAACTGGAACTAGTCCTAACGTAGGATCAGAGCCAATTTTGACTGGCCAAAAGATGTCAGTATAATTCGTTACTTACTATTTATATTTTGCATCACACGCATAGTTTATAATATCGTTTGTTCAGTTTTGTTGCATTTCGCGAAGATATTATCTTGAGTTAATAGTATGCAATATTATTGTCACTTTACTGTCAATCAAAATGTGTACGATTATTTTGAATGTGGCAAAATAGAAAGAACAAATGAATGCAGATGAATGATAGCTTAATGATATTGGAATCCGATTACTCATAAGATGTTTTTTTTTTGTAAGAAGAGAAAATGATGATCTGTTCAAGTTGAGCAAAAATGCTTTCTACATAGTGCATCCACAAGGAATTGAACCCACAATCTCTTAATTACAAGATCATATATTCTACAAGACGGAGGATTATGTGTTTCTTGAAGATCCCCTGAAACACATCTGAATAGCAGACACCTGTGAATACCGGACACCTTACGAGAAGATTCTTCTCAACAACGGATATTCTCATTAACGGAAACTGAAAACTCTAACCAGACACTCACTGGCGTACTCAGAAGGGCATTGAAGGGGCTCCTCCGATACTTTGAGAAAATCATTTTCAAATAAAAGCAGTTACTACCTCGAAAAAAAAAACAGAGTGCCAAGTGCAAACTCGCTTTAAAATGGCCCCCGATTCCCATTTTTGAGAGTGGAAACTTTTTTAATATACAAAATATTTTATTCTATATACAGCCCTCCTAGGGAGCACCTATGCGTATGCTAGTGCTGGAGCCCGAATTTAAATATCCGAATATCGAAAGGCTCAAATTTGCAAATCCTTGCGACCTAAGGTAAGAGTGTTGCAATAATAGGCAAAGTGTCTAATGTTTCGAAGTATTTGCATGATTTGGTGGCAGAAGGACGTATTTACAAACTTCATTATCGTAAAAGTTCATATCTTTTTAACGGAAACGCAATAGATTACTTCTACATGAATAATGGAATACCTAAAAGAAAATTATATAGGATGAATGATGATTAGATAAGAAGGATGATGAGACCAACATAGAGAGATAGGACCTAGAACAGAACGTAAACCCAAAATTGAAAATTCTCGAGGAAGGTAAAGGATATAATACAGTATTATGAATCTATGAAAGGTAGTATTTCTAGCTGCAATCATAGGAAACTGAAGGAAAAGAAGATCATGCAATACTAGTTCAAAAGAAGTTTTATCGAGAAAGCCTTCAAATAAATAAGACACTTAAGTTAAACGATATAAGAATTAAAAGCTCAGAAGAAGTCTACCTATTACCCACCGAGTCAACAAACATTTAAAACGACTCAGAAGGTTCCGAGCCGCTACTTTCACGAATCATTTCCTGCGTTTGAAACTTGGACGCTGGAGGTGAGAAGCATATGGAAGTTTTAATCTGGAATGCGGCCAAGGCGTTACTCAACTCATTCGAGGGGCCAGTTGAAACCCGCTTTAGGAGCAGTGTAAAACGGTAATCCACATGCCTGAATGGATACTGTTATTGCAGCGACAGAAGTCTCTTCTAGTACCATATTTGTCCTCAGCCTCCATCATTGCTCGTAGCACTCTCGAAACAATCACTGGTGCTTATAAGTTCTTGTAAAAGTCTGCACTAGATCGCAACCATCAGAGCCTACTGCAGTATAAAATAAAATTTACATACGTTTAAGTTTTTATGGGCGTTGGAAATAGGATTGAAGGCAATGTCTGCAAGGAACGACATGCAATTTTTCTGCAGAATGTAAAGGCTATCGCTCTAAACAAACGTAAGCATAAAATGAAGTTATGCTGTGTAAGAATAACCTATAACATAACAGGATTTTCTTTATTATTGGCTTAGGAAGGATAGGAACACATTTATATTTCAACGAATGGTGGATATTTTAAATGGCAAATTGAAACTTGGTAAATGGAAGAAGTTAACGTTGCGTGAAAGTATCATACTGTAGTATGTATCTTTATTGATCTTTCCATTGGTTGTTTTCCAACGCAATTTTGTTCACGAATTGCAGATGGTTTGGATACTTTTCGTGGGTGATTCATTTGAAGGATGCCATTAAATAAATCTACTATAATTCATATTTTTCTCTTGGGAGACTTGATGGGATATCGAAATGAATAAAAGAGCGCAAAGCGGAATTGCAAATCTTTAAACTGCGTGCTACACCACCACGGTTTCCGGGGTCGAGTCCTGGCTTGGGCATGGGTGTTCTTTTCGAGTGTTCCTTCATCCATTTCATCATATCATCACTCATCCTCATCGTTTCGATTAGCCAAAAATGACAGAAAAGCGACGCTAAGTAACAAAAATCAAAAGTAAACCTTTACATTTTACCTTCTTGTCACTTTTATCCGGTTTATTGGACGAAATGAAATTTTAATAAACTATTTGCAACAACATAATAATATAATATAATATAATATTACTCTTGATTGCATCACTGTGAGTTGAAGTCAACTTGGTTGCCGATAGCCTTAAGTGATCGATTTATCGATTGCGTGTCTGACGTTCTCTGATTCGTTTGACGGCCTTGTCACGGATGAGCTTTACGAGTATCTCTTTTTTCAATTTCATCTCATTACTATTCAACATCCTCATCGTCGCAATTAGCCAGAAGTAGCAGAAAAGCGACGTAAAATAACAAAAATACAAACAAAATACAAACTCTACCCAACCAATTGGATCGCAATTAAACCTTAAACGGTTTTATTGGTTTAGGATATTGTCAAATAATTTCATTATACTTTGCGTAGGACATTCGAACATAAACAAGACCTCAGTTTACAGAAACACAGACTCTTGACTCTCTAGAGAACGTTCCAGAAAAACGAACCTCGTCCGGCAGGAATGAATAACTAAATCTGAATATGAGGACGTAAATTTTGTAAAGAACCTTCAACCGTAATTGACAGAATTTCTGTGTCTCAAAAGTCTATAAAATACATTTTCTTAATAAAATAGTTCATAAACAACTCGGAGAACTTAATTACAACTTGTTTGGAATTAGAAAGAGAGTATTAATAGTGAACGGGAATGCTATTAGGGGACTGAAATGAAGCAAGTCTATGTATTCATATTGACTGTGAAGCCAGTATTGTGATTCAGTGAAGCAGTCGTTTGGCTTCATTCCCAAACCACTTAATGAAGAGCAGTGTTGCAGAGGCTTCATATATTACCATCAACAGTTGAATTTAGTTATATGAAATCTCATGTTAAACAGGCTGATTCAAAAGTCTATTTACATTTTCATTATATCGCTAATGAATGTTTTTTGGTATGGGATAAAATACACTCTTGTTTTCCAGCAAGATGATGCCGCCCCTCGTGTCGGAGTTGTTAGCACATCGTGTTACGCCGCCAGAGGCCCGGATTCAAATCTCGGCCTTGGCATGGATGTTTCTAAGTGTCCATTCATCATGTCATCACTCATCCCTATCTTCGCAAATTAGCCAAAAGTGGCACAAAAGCGATGTAAAATAGAGAAAATCAATAAATCAATATAAAAACAATAAATCCAGCAAGGTGATGCACCACCTCGTTTGGCCAGATTCGCTCGGGACTACCTAGCTGACACCTTCCCAGATAGGTGGATTTTCCCGTGGCTCGCCAAGACTTTGGGCTGCTCGCTCTCAGACCTTTTTGCTTGGGTTTTCAGGTCTAGGGTGTATCAACACCATAGAGCAAGTGGCATAGCGAATAGCGGCAGCAACGGGGGAGATCAGGACAGCTTTGTTTGAGCATGTGTTCCGGACTACGGAAGAGAGGTGCATGCTATGCCTAGAGTTACAGAGATTGGAATGTACTGAGTTTGTCTTCTAGAGTACTTTTCAGCATTAGCCTACTGTAAATTTTGTCGATAAAATGATTTGTGATTAAAATGTCAAGAGGCATTTTGAATCACCCTGTACATGGCTGTACATAATAATACATATGCAGCATACAATTATAATAAATTACTGGATAAACTAGCAAGATCCCTTGTGGCTGAATGGCTGGCGCTGATGTACTTAACGTTTCGTGTTCAAGTGTTATGTACATGCCAAAAATGCATGCATGTATTGCCATTGTGTTGCGGATTGAAGTTTAAAACTAGAAGCGACATATATTTAAATTTACTTTACTCACATCCTTGTAGTTTAAATGAAAACATCCTTGTTTCATTGACATCCGGAAATTGTAGGGGGGGGGGTGCTAGGAGGACAACGACATACAGGAAAATAAATGGCAACCTAGAATTACGTATTCAACACAAATAATTTCATTTTAGCCATTGTAATGTATGTCGATAATTATAAGGGCATTGAAGGAACATAATAAGTTCAGACTGTAGGAGCGTCTCTTTTTGAGGGTACAGTCGCAGATACTTCTGAGATGTAATGATCCTATTGAAAGTCAATGATATTGCAACCCAGAAGAGTCCGTGACTGTACAACTTTATTATGGGAGAAATATGCCTTGTTAGGCTGCCTAGAAAAAACACCTTGCTTGCCCCTCCCTGAGAAAAATCCTGTGTGCCTACATGACTTTCTTATAATTTAATATAACTTCACTGTCAACTCCGTGGCGCAACAGCCCTCGAAGAGCCAGTGCCTCCCAGAGCGACTACAACTTCACTGTAACATACATATATATATACTATATATACTATATGTACAAATAATCACATCAACAAGCATAATTCTTCGTTTTATGCATATCCATAGCAACGTCTGGCAAAATACGAACGCTGGAAAACGATTGTAATCAATGCGTCCCGGGTTCGACACCGTGTGGAGACAAATTCAAACAAATATAAATTATTCCCACCGACAGAAAAATATAGGAACTGTAATTACATGAAAAATTTTATGAAGAAACAAAATTATGCATCTCAATTGTACATCTTGAACTTCTGGTGTTTAAGGAATTATTAATATGCGTGGAAAAAATTCACTGATTCTCTATGGACTTTATGAATGAAGTAAAACGTTATGGTTACCATTTTAAGCAAAAAAAAAGTAATTTCTCGATGCTCAGAAGACAAATTATTTCACAATGCTAAGGATTTGAATGCTCAGTGTTAAAATTCGAATCTTAAAATGTTTCCTTCAAATTGTTTACACATATTCTGGTATATGCAGGCGTTAATTTGAAGCACAGAGCGTAAAGTTTGCAAACACTGTAGGAAATGTCCAAACATGGACTCTTTTTTCGCGAGAGAGGCAACACCGTCCCTGTCGGTCATTCCTGAAGCAGAGAAAGAGGGGATGAAAAAAGGAAACGAGGACGACAGACAAGAGCCTGTGTCAACTCGGATAACCGATGAGAGTTCGAATTTCTATGACGTAACTCCAAAGGGTTTTTTCTCTTATCATCGGTAACGAAGAGATGCTGCAACGGAAGTTTAACCGTCGTCTCGATTGATCTCGATTCTGTCCCTGAGGAGGAAAGAGGAACATGTTGGAAGGAAGAGGAGAAGGTGGCGGAAAGGAAGATGGGAGGGAAAGGGAGAAGACTGACCCGAAGCATTTCTGAAGCTGAAGTTCGGTGGGGAACCTTGTAAGACCGGGGAAATGGATTTACCCAGCGGATGTGCAAACATCGGCTCCTTGCCTAAGCCCACAGGTGCGGTTTCTGAGATGAACATTGTACAGCAAAGATGATCCAGCTTCATTACTGGAGAAATGTCACGAGATGTGGAAGCAAAGCGATTAAGTGTACATATGGTTTATGTAATTACGATTAGATTTCAGGCTACGGTCGTGTGGTGATTAATTAATAAACGTGCCGCCAACGCGCACAATCTTGGTCCTTGTCGATAGTTTAATGGTAACGCTTGTATATAAGAGGTTCCAGGTTCGTTTGCGGTGAAAACACATGGCATAGTGGTTCTTTGAATCCGACTTCGAATTTTAAATGAAGAACAAGTTAACCTATTTGGGCAACAAGTGGAATTAAAACAAACATTTTGACGCAGAATATTATTTAATCTCTAATCTTCTGGAACGCTGTCTAAAATTCCGTGGATGAGGATCGAAGCACTCAAGAAGGGTCGTTCTGCGCTTACTCTACATTTCAAAGTTTTCTTCTCTGCACGATCGGACAGCTTGTGTTTCTCTTCTTTAAAATACATATATATTGTTTGGTGGTGTGCGTATATACATCCACTGAGCCTTTTACTGTATATAGCTATTATGCTGTACGTACATGCATTTTTCCGTAATGAAATGTCTGATATTTGGTCCCTTGTAAACTTTCTACACTCTGTCCCGGGAGTCTCTGGAGCAAGCGAATGAAAACAAGGCCTCTGCGCAAGTAGTACTCGACCAATGAACTCGTGAGAGGGAAAGTGAGTGCATAGAGGGGAAAACGCAGTTTTCAGCAGCACGCACTGCTTTGCTCAAGCTTTCTCCCCTTCTCTACAGTTATTCGAGACATTGCTCCACAGATTCCCGAGAAAGATTGTAGTCGAAGTTCCGGTAAGAAAGCTAAGAGAAAAGGAGTCTTACTTCTAGATCACAGGAACAAAATATACTGCTTCTCTTGTGCGCATAAAACGAATAAAAGGGGAAAAATTATACGAATCAAAGTCAGGTTACATGGGAAGTTTCAACAAGACGGTGCCCCTCCTCATTACAGGTTAATTGAGTGTGAATGGTTGAATGATGTTTCTTGGTGCATGGATTGGTCCCGTCCAGTGGCCACCGCGGTCTCCAGACCTGTCACCAATGGAATTTTCCATTTGGGGATGATTTAAAGTTAAGATTCAGAGCATCCAGCATCTGAAGGAACGCATTGTGCAATGTGTAAACTCATTATGCAGGGTGTTCTGCAAAGGGTTCTTGAGAACTAGAAACGTCACTTGCACAAATACATTGATGTTCAAGACGTACACATTGAAGATATACTATAAATCTCTATGGAACCTAACTTTTGAGTTTGTTTGTTTGTTTGAGTTTGTGTTTTAAGTCCACGTTTTGCACAGTAAGGTTAATCGGGACTGAACCTACAGTTTAAAGTTGTGTCCGGACTACTATGTGCCTCCACCGGGTATCGAACCAGGGACCAACCTGACTATTGACTCACTCTGTATACTTTATACACTGAACTTGTAATTTTGTACGAACACGTTCACTAAGAATAACAGTTTTTTTTTTTAATAACTATCGTAAAGTACAAATTCAGGCCGTTTCTCCCTATATTTTGCAACGGAGTATAACTTCTCTCTCTACGAGCACACGTCCCCTCCCATGCCACTGGCCGCTCCCGTCGCACGAATGCCCCGAAAGATTGACGAATGCAGAAGTGGGCTGCGTGATATTGATTTCCCCCATCATGGTTTATTGAAAGATGCCGCGGTCCCATCACATGCTCGTTGCGGTGCACACCACACACGCGAGCCCTCACATGCCGACGATAGGATTTGACGATATCTTTACCTACTCTACCTCAACGTCTGCGGTCAGGTTTGAATACAAGCATGGTCGGAATACATTTTCGAAGATATATTCTCGATGTACATGTCGTAAAGGATGCTTGTAAATGGATTTTGATTATGTGAGGCAAACTTGTTATGCTGAACGCTACTAAAACTCAACAGATATGCCTTAACATCCTAAAAAGCGTCGTGGAGAAACTTTGTTACAGAGCAATTCTACAACTCTAAAATCTCATACTTTAGGGAGTTTTGGGTTAATTTCGACAATCAGGATGAATGATAAACTGATGAAATAAATAACAGCGCACACAAATTCACCAATCGATCTCTGTGGCCGAGTATTGAGCACAGCATGCTACAATTACAGGTGCCCCGGATTCGAATCTCGGCCTGGGCATGGGTGTTCTTTGTAAGTGCCATTTTAATAGTTTCATAATATCATCATTCATTGCCATCGTCGCGATTAGCCAAAAGTAGCAGAAAAACGAGGCTAAATAACTAAAATCAAACCAACACAACAGCATCTACGCCTTGTCCCTAATTTTACACGGTGTCGCGTAGGCGCGCTGCCATATATGACATCCTCGTCTTCATCAAAAGATCTTTAGCTTAATTAGCTATCCCCATTATTCATCTATTGTACGGGTGTATGGAAGGGTTGGAAGTAGCAAGCTATTTTAAAGACGCTCTTCCAACTGTAGAGGAGCTGTTTTACCTGTAGTGGCACTGTTGTTTAAAACTGTATATGTATCTTCGCTACAAAATGTATGTAGTTTCTCCAGCGGGATACAGTATTTGCTAAATCAACGGTCCGTCAGTGCCGTGTTGAAGATTTCGCTAAGGATATTTGATATTGCGCACAACTAACAATACCATTACTAGAACGTAATACTTGCATTTCCTTTGGTCAAAGTTATCGTTTATTAATTGATTTGATTTATTTTATGAATACCTCGCTCTTCTGCCACTTTCGGCTAATCGCGAAGATGAGGATGAGTGATGTGATGATATGATGAAATTTATGAAGGGAAACCTACAAAAAAAAAAAAAAAAAATGAACTTTAAGGTGACAACAAAAATCCTGTAAAAATGACCTAAAATATTTGAAAAATGACCCAAAAATTCCTACAAAACTCAACCTGCTTATTGAAAATAGTATATATATTCCAAGACAAACAATTTAAGAATTACTTCTTCACCTTGGTGTGTTATACGTACTGTGAATAAGAAACTCGACAATGTTGCATTTCGCGATTTTCAGACAGGCTTTGTTGCGCTGGTAGTTAAACACAGAGTAAGTACCGCAAGATAACATTCAGACAAAACAGAAATTGTTGAACTTCTTATGTTTCAGCATGCAATGACACAAAATGTTTAAAAAAATGACCTAAAAATGACGCAAAATTTTAAAAATGACCTAGAAATAAAAGATGGTAAAAAATTATCAAAGAATGACCCAAACATATTACATTTGTTCAACCTGAGGAGGCTGTTCAGGATTTCTATACTAGTTAGCAATGTCTACGTTGCACCAGTTAAAAGATGAAATGTCATCAAAATCTGGGCCATAATTTATACTTATCGACAGAGAACTATGAGTCAATATAATGTGCTACGTCGTTCCTATAGTACTTGTATAGGTTCTTCACAACAGCGAGCTTATGAAGGGACTAATTAACCCTTACATAGGATTCGAACCTGGGTCCGTGAATTTACAGTGTGTAACGCTTACGACTCGTCCACTGAGACTGGAAGTAGAAATATAAGATTGCTTGTTGAGACAGGGAAAGAAATATCAAACTACGATACGTATCTATCTCGATCTGAGATAAGTGTTCCGGTAACTGAAATGAGATTTCACCAAAGCCTTTGAAATGGTGTGTGTGTTCCTTATTAAAGACAGCCAATCAGCGGTCCCTTGCTGAGATGAAGCTAAACGAGATAACCAATGTTGCCTTCCACTGGCAACGTCCCATGAGGAAAGTAGAGGGAAGTAGCAGGGTAATTAGAGAGAGGGGAGGGTTGGGGGAAAGAGGAGAGGGAGTTGCTCTTAAATTTGAGCAAAGGTAAACACCCCTTGCCCCTTTTTTCCCTGCTAGGCTCTTGAACGACAAACTGCAAGCAAATTTCACCCGGCCTGACGCAGAGCTAATCTATTAATTTGTTGGATGTCAAAGTAATAAGTAGAATCCTGATGCCATGGGCAAAGTTTCGATGTTTGTGTGTTGCGTAGCCTCTCTTCCCGTTCCACTTTAACCCTTCCACCACCGGTTCTGTATTTTTTTCCCTCTGGTTCTTCTCTAATTAGTTCACCCTCTTTAACCCCCTCCCCCGGTCCGAAGCTTCCCCCTTTCTGAGCTGGGTGTTAAACATTGACGTTAATGAGCAAAGGATTCCCTCTCGAGAGGTTTCATTGTGTTTGGTCATTTGTTTGCCCGGACTCTCAAGCGCAAGAGTCGAATACAAAACGAGACGTCAGCGGAGGCATCACTTCAACAAGTAGACGACATTTCATCCACTTGTTTCTGTCTCCTCCTGCAGAGGCTCTTCTGAGTTTTGTTTTAGTTTCTTCTTGGGAAACCTCAAAAAAAGATTAACCTACTTTTATGTGGTGCTTCATCAGGTTTTCAGAAACCTCAATTAACCTCTCCTTCGCTTTCTCTCCCTCCTTCCTCACTGTCTCTTTTTCCTTTCTTTCCATCTTTCAGTTTCTTTCCTGTCCTCTCCCATTTATGAATCTCTCCATTTCTTGTGTCTTGTTTCCATCCACCATTCAGTTTCCAATCTCTATCTACGTACTTCTCCCATTCTTCTCATTTCTTTTCAATTGTCAATCTTTCTCTACCATCCATCTCTCCACTTCTTTGATGTTTCTACTTTTTCTTCCCTGTGGTGTTCATTCTTTCATAATTTCGACAAAGCGATTCCTACCTTTCGTCCTCTCTTTCCCTTTCTCTGTTCTTCCTTTCTTTTCAATTTTCATTTCTTCCTGCCTTCTCCCATTTATGAATCTCTCCGTTGCTACTTTCTTGTTTCTCTTCAACATTCAGTATCCAATCTATATCTACTTCTCCCCTTCTCCCCTTCTCCTCAGTCCTTTTTCACTTTATTTCTTTATCATCCTCTTGTCCACTTCTTAGCTGTTTCCTTTTTTTATCCCTGAAATTAAAGGTGTTCATTCTTTTAATTTCGACATAGTACTTTCTACCTTTTGTTCTTTCTTTCCCCCTTCTTTCCCTTCCTATTTTTTATCTTCTTCGTTTGCTTTCCGTTTATCCTTTCTCACTATATCCTCTTTCAACTGCATACTCTCCGTTTCCTCCCATTCCATTAGTTCTCCTCTTAGTGTCTTCTCTTTGAATCTAACGTTTCCGTTCAATTTCACTTATATTTCTCATATCCACCATAACTACCTTTCCCTCCGAATTCTTCCCTTGTATCTCACTCTTCATGAACGTTATTTTCTATTTCTTCTTTCCAGTCTCCTCGGTGACCAAGATCAATGAGTTTTTGACTGACAATTTCGTCACCGAAGGTTCCGGGTTTGAATCCCTAACAGGACATGAGTGTCATTTGTGAGTGTCATCACAATGAGCCGAAACTGGCTTAAAAGTGATACAAAATGAGAAAACCGGGAACCTTATGTTGATTTCACCTAGCTTCTACTTTCAACTATGCCATTTGTCTTGTTTTCTTTATTATTTCTCTTTCGTCTTTCGGCACGTTTCAACGGCCCCTTCTATTTTCTTTTTATATATAAAGTGCAGTCGTTAAGCTACCAACGTAAGATAATAATTTTTGCTCTCCTTTTCTTCCTTCACTCACCACACACACGCACGCTTATACGGTAGACATGTATTATATTATAATAACCTTTTCACTACATGGCATGATACATACATGAAGGAAATACTTTTTACGCAAGAAAATTGTACTAGAGTACTCTCAAGGAACCTATGATACTTGGCTAATTCGGGAAATATTTATCCAAATGACAGTGAAATACACGCACAAACATGGAAAACAGCAATAATTTCTTTACAAATATACACTGGTCTATATGTTCTCACTTCAAGTTACAGATACTTTCAAGTAACAGATTTCCAAATTGATCCTTGAGTTTCATTAACCATAACGATGCATTGCGATCACGATAATGAATGATTTAACCACAATATGAATTAAGTGCATTAATATTGATTTAAATGAAATGTTTGGCCTACTTTATTGTTGTACATATTATCATGTTATTTATTATTATTACTACTTTACACTTTGCTTAGGGTTGTATCTGTCTTCTAAGTTGTTCACGGTATACAAAGATCATGATTGTAATCATGGTTACGACTATTTCATCATGTTGTGTATGTCTCTAGATTAACTATGCTCTCCATATTGTATTACGCATTCAATTTGTGCCGGAATTTCTATGCAGTTTCGTGAATATAATATTGCATCAATACAAGTCAGCTGTTGGACTTCATTAACGAGGTATTCAGTGGAACAAATATCTATTTCAAAGGGAGTATCCATTCGGGGAAATGAAATTCGCTGATGCGTATGTTTTTGTTTTTATCACACAAATACAATAACGCAAAATCAGTCCCCATTGGAAGGTATGCATGTAACTTTCAAAGAAAGAAAGCAATTTTACCAATTCGCAATGTTTGTTTCGTTACTGTATGTGGTAGTCTCGGTGGGTATAACGAGGGTATTTGTGTGGTAAATTCACTCAATTCATATGTGACGCCTACACTAAGTCCGAGCTGGTTCCAGACATCTTTTTGTGTAACGCATAATGCACATTTTACTACACTGTGACTGTTTACCTCATATCTTTCGAATAAACTGTAATGACATAATCAGGTTCTACGAAGCAACGACAGTTATATATTGCAATCAGTCTGGCCAATCCGCAGAATTTGTAGAAGAGAGCTCACGTGTGAACGCATGGACTGCAGAGCGAGAAGCGGTACTGTAGCGTTGTAAAAGGGACCCGTGGTGCAGGGTGCAAATGGGATCTTTAATTTGATTTTTTGTTTCAAGTCCACTTTAACACATACAGGCTAATCGAGACTGGATATACAGTTTTAATTGGGATCGGAATAACTACGTGTGCCTCCATCGGGTGTCGAGCCCGGGATCCTTTGATTGATTGAGTTGGTGTTTTAAGTCCACATTATGCTCAGTAGGGCTAATCGGGATTGAGCCTACAGATTAAAGAGCGATCCAAACCACTTTGTGCCTCCACCGGGATCCTTTGATTACAAAGCGATGACGTTCCCACTACACCATCGGGAAGCATACCTTTTGTTGGTACGTAAATACGTTGTTGATGATTCATTATCCCCAGATGTGTGAATTTGTACTTTGAATAAGTATTAATGAAATTTTAGCCCTGTAACGAATAGTTATCTTTTCTGAAAACGCGTATCGTCCGCCTATAATATGCTTCAGCTCAATATTTGACCACGTAAGTTAGGTGCGTCTTGTTGGGATAGCCCTCAATATGTTACTACCATGCAATTTTGAGAAATGATTTCATTCCCTTATACATAACTTTATCAAAGGTTTTTGTTCAATCTTTTCAAGTCTCAGCATACAAAAATGATGATGAAAACGCCAAATCAAGTTCAGTATTCATGCTGAGGTTTTACAGGATGCGCACAAAGTGCCTGACACATTTAAATTAGTAATAAATCAGACTAATGAAAATATGAATGAGGTAGCAATGATAGATAGATAAACTAAAAAAATGTATTGTCCTATATCAGTACACTTCTATATGTGTTTATTTTGTCACACGGAGAATGTTAAGACGATAATCGTTTTCTTTCCATGTTCGGGTCACCATGCCGACATCCATGGTGGCTATCGCCTTCCTTATTCTGTCTTTCAGTTCATTAATGTTCATCATTTTTGTAAGATTCATCACCATTGTTCGTCGTGTTTTGAACAAACTCTTTCCGGGAAGATGAATTGGACTTGGTGATCCAATTCCTTGGCCCCCGAGGTCACCTGACACAACCTCATTGGATTATTTTTCCTCTGGGGATATGTGGCAAAATATATGAACTGAAAGCCAGAATAAACTATGAGATGTGGATGTCGGCATGCCTACCCGAAAATGGGAAGAAATCGATTATCGTCTTAACATTCTCCGTGCGACAAAAGGAGCACATATAGAAGTTTACTGATATAGGTCATTAAAATTTTTGAGTTTATCTATCTATCATTGCCACCAGTTTATATGTACCCTCACCAGTCTCTGTTTTATTAATATTTGAAAACTGTCAGAAACTTTGTGTACACCCGGTATTACCTAAGTGACAACTACCGTGTAGTGAATCTTTGAATTAAATTCAGGATACAAGTATTGGATAAATGTTTGGCACTTAACATTAACATCCAGATTCATTTTTCCGTGTTTGTATCATTCATCAAAATTATCCTTAATCAGATGTGTCGTGAACAATAATCAAATAGTGCTTTTTTAATTTCTGTTAGGGTATAAGTTTACATGAATATTTGTGTTTAAGTTATTAATATTCTTTAGATTTCTATTTAAATTTTTAGTATCATGTGAATTTATAAGGTTCGTTATTGTGAATTATACTTCATAATTTATGCAAGATAGTAGCTGGCGTTGTTTATTGGTTGAGAAAGGGAGGTTAAGCCAAAATCCAATATCGTTTCATGAAGTAGTTCACATTTAACGTGCAAGAGTGGGTGGGGAGAATCTGTACTCGTAAAATGCTTGCTGGATTACACAGAAGTCATTTAGAACCAGTAATGGCGCTTTAACGAAGAAACAACTAGCGTAATTTTCTCATCCAGAATAAAATCTGGCTTGCGCGGAGGGATATAAAACAGGTCCTCATTTCGCTGGGAAAAAGGCGGGAAAAAAGGGCGGGAAGAGGGATTTGATGGGAGTAGCGCAGAGTACCATGGGAAGATTTTGATTCGCGAGCTCACATCACAGCCGGGGCCATCACGATTGGAAATTTGTTTCATAAAATCCAGACCCTTAATTTTCAAAGCATGTTTTATTGCAGGGGCTATCTATATAAATGAACAATATATTTTTCGGGCTTTCATTATCTTCCATCGGTTCTGTCAGGGGGAATTGATTTACTGTCTGCCTTCACCCGCCAACAATGTACTGGCTCTATCAGGAGGATTAGGGGCCAAAACCCAGGAGGCAATTGTTGAAGCCTCGTAATTATGCACCAACAACTGTGCACTGTTGTTCCCTAAAGTTTGGGATGGAGTGAACTCTCTATGCACGTACACGTCATCCTAGTTTGTAACAAAATTGTTTTATGAACATTGAACGATTTAAAGTTATTCAAATAGTGTGTTTTGGGAATCTCAGAGTTGTTATTCGTCTTAATTATTGTGTGTTATCCTTCTCAATGCGAGTTTCCATAAATCTTCATAACTAAATCATAAGTAATTCACACCAACAATTGCACATGCAACACTGACAAAACTTCCGCAACCTGTGGAGGACATCTTGGGAACAACTTTTCATAATAATATTTAGTTCATTCAAGCCACGTTTCCATCATTTGAGCCCAAAAGAAATTACATTTTACAATGCAGGTATGGAACCACGCGCTACAGATCCAGGATTGCCACTGACATGAGTTTTTTTTTTCTCTCGACAAACAACAAATGGCACATTACACACAGAAACCAGAAAGTGTCAATTGAAACATATTTATTTTGATTTCAATAACACGTTAACGTGCATAAACTGCAAATGATGCACCTTTGAGTATGTCAAAATATACATAGGAATGTATTAAAGGGTATTTTTATGAGATGAAGTTTGGTGTTATTCACAAAAATGCATCAATTTGGAAGATCAGAGAAGATAATTTCGAAGATAACAAAATTACATATTTAGCTGTGTCAATTGATGCATTAAAAGTGAAAGTTTGTTATCTTCGAGATGATCTTGTCTGATATTCCAAATTGATGCATTTTAGTGCATCACATGGAACTTCATCTGATAAAATATCCTTTAATACATTCCTATGTGTATTTTGACACACTAAAAGGTGCATCATTTTCGGTTTATGCACGTTAACGTGTTATTGAAATCAAAGTATATGTTTCAATTGACACGTTTTGGGTTCTGTGTGAACGATCCGCCTGCTGCAGTGTGAATACATGCGTAAACATTCACGTATCATATACTTTAATGCAAAAGAGTAAGTTTTCTCGGGTAATATTTGAAGGGCTCGGGTGTAAGACATGGTAAGTGACATTTTGGTAATTTTTGAGGTACCAAGTAAAACGTGCCATCCTTCAATTTTCGAGAGAAATTGTTATGTCATACAATCTGTATTGGACTCAGTGAAGCCTTTTGAAATTGGTAAACACTATACGAAAACAATTTACCCAATATACAGGGTGTTGTAAAATACCTGTTACAACGCTTGGGAGATAATACGACAAGTAAAAACAAGGAAAAAATGCCATTTGAAAAAATGTCGAAATCGGCACCGTTTTCGAGTGACAGGCGTGCGAAAATCGCCTCACACCATGTTCAAAGCACAATAACTCAACAGGGAAGAAAGATATCAATGTCGGAATAAAATAATACAAACAAAATCGTACCTGACGAATACAATGGTGAAGCAATTGGGGCCCAGTGTAAATTCCGCAAGGAGACTCTCAAAGAAAGTGGGGAATCCCCTGATGGAAAATACAGGAAATTTACTACTATCTTCTATATAATGTTGAGATCGGAATGTAGCCAGTAAAAAATGACGACGTATGCCCACATGTCCCACTACTGCTGGGACACCGTCCCATACTAGGGAAATAAGAAATTAACCCGAAAATGACGCTATGCCGTCAGATTACGCTGAGATTGATTTCTGCCAAGTGATACAGAAAGCCCCACTAGAGGCGCTAAAAGCGTAGGTCACGTGTTACGTATTAGCGTTTGTTAATACTGCGTAGAGAGTGTAGACGACCGTTGTTCCACCTGTCTGTTCTGCGTGTCGCAGCGTGGAGTTTAGTCTGGCGTGTGTGTGGTTGAATTGCGCCAAGGAGTATTGTACGTAAGAATTACAGTGTTCTTTCTCGGTTTGCAACAACTGAGTGGACACCTGTGTGACATTGCGTGGGTGCTAAGCACGGTACTTGTGATCCGTCACTCGGAGGGAAAGTGCCCCCCGTTGCTGGTCAGTTCTCGAACAGGGCAATGGCGGAGTACTCTACCCACGAACTTGCTGATATGCATCTCGTTTATGGAGAGGCAAACCGAAACAGCCGTGAAGCACGGTGTTCGTATCACGAGCCTTTTCCCAATAAGCGGTTAGCAGCACATTCACTCTTTCAAAGACTTGATGCTCGACTGCATTCAACTGGATCTCTACTACCCGGTAGGTTAGATTGTAGAGACCCCCGCACTGTGCGCACTAAGCAATTTGAAAAGAACGTGTTGGACGCGATACGAGAACGTCCTAGCACCAGCACGCGTGTCATTGCTCGTACGCGACAAACCTACCATAGCAATATGTTTCGCGTTCTTCAGGAGGAGGGATTGCACCCATACAAATTGCATAAGGTGCACCACATACTGCCCATGGACTTTCCCCTACGCATGGAATTCTGCCAATGGTACGTGCAACAAACTCTTGCCATTCCATATTTCCCAATAATAGTTCTGTGGACCGATGAGGCAATGTTCACCAAGGACGGCATGTTCAATAACCACAACAGCCACGTCTGGGATATGGACAATCCGCATGCAATCATTGTGCGCCATCATCAACATATATTCGCAGTGAATGTGTGGTGTGGCGTAGTAGGTGACCACTTGATAGGCCCGTACATTTTGCCCTCTAATTTGTGTGGTGGGAATTATCGGGTGTTTCTACATGACGTATTACCTGAACTTTTGGAAAACGTGCCATTGGCAGAGAAACAACGTATCTGGTTTCAACACGACGGCGCCCCCTCGCATTTCGATCGGGGAGACAGGGCCTTACTCAACGATATTGGATTGGCAGGGGTGGACCTTCCCCGCGGCCACCTCACTCCCCCGACCTCACACCACTGGATTTTTTTGTGTGGGGAGAAATGAAAAGGCTCGTGTATGAAACCGCTGTAGAAAGGGCTGAGGACCTTGTTGCTCGGGTTAGTGCCGCTGCTGGGACAATTCGTGACATGCCAGACCAGAGGTATTTGCGCGTACCACAAACAATCAGTGCTTCGCCGATGCCATCTTTGTCTTGAAGTTAATGGCGGACATTTTCAACAACGTCTCTGAGTACACCGGAGTTTGTGAGCCCCTATCAGCACCCCATAGTGTCCTTTAGTGAAAGGTGCGAGTGAAGATGCTGGAGATCGCTGTACTACATACCGTCGATCTGCATGTGCGGAGGTTGTGCGTTTGTCAGGGGAATCCCTTCAAGATGTTCTGTGTCTGGAAATGTGACGTGTCATTGTGTGCGTTTTCTCGTCATTCTTCCTCTTCATTCCTTCCAGGTTTACCCACTTTCTTTGTAAAGATCTCTTGTAGTATGTACAGCCTGACGACACGTGGCCATTGTTTAACTTTTGTTTTTCGTACTGCAAAGTAATGTGTCAACATTAGGGAATTGAAAACGTTTTTCCCTGGTTTTCCCGCATTTTTCACATTTGGGATGGTGTCCCAGCAATAGTGGGACATGTGACAAATTGGTTTCTTTTCTTCTTCGTACCGCAATGTGAACCATGTGCAATAGGATATTTGCAGTTATTTTCCTATTTCCCGAGTGTGGAATGGTGTCCCAGCAGCAGTGGCACATGTGGACATACGTCGTCACTTTCTTACTGGCTACATTCCGATCTCAACATTATGTAGAAAATAGTAGTAAATTTCCTGTATTTTTCATCAGGGGATTCCTCACTTTCCATGTGAGTCCCCTTGCGCAATTTACACTGGGCCTCAATTGCTGCACCATTGTATTCGTCAGGCACGACTTTCTTTGTATTCTTTTAATCCGACATTGATATCTTTCTTCCTTCTTGAGTTATTGTATTGTAAACATATTGTGAGGCAATTTCCGCACGCCTCTGACTCGAAAACTGTGCAGATTTCGACATTTTTTCACATGACATTTTTCCTTGTTTTTAATTGTCGAATCACCTCCCAAGCGTTGTAATAGGTATTTTGCTAGAGCCTGTAGTAGTGTAATTGGCTATATTATAAACTCGATAAATGATGAGCCCCCCTCAGGCAGATTTGGCTACACTTAAAACTAACTCAAGATGTGCATATGAGCTTATTGCTCAAGTGTGGTACTCTGTCTAACCCAAGATTTTTGTAAAAATGCCCTCGGGAATTTCCCGTGAAATGATGACCCCCCTCAGATTGATTTGCCTACACTTACAAAAGCTACATCTGCCAGATTGTTGTCCATAAGCCTGTCAAAAATATGCCCCTCTTGATATTGTTTTGGATACATTTAAAACTAAGCCAAGATGCTCATATGAGCTTATTGCTTTTAGTGTAATACCCTGTAAAATGTAATCTTATTAGCTACATCTACACCCATGCACACCCACACCCACCCACACCCACACATATTTACTTCCGGTTTAAGTTTAATTGGACACCAGGCCCAACTTGTGCAATATGCAGAAGTCTTCTAGAATTGCTCTGTGACTGTCTCATTTCTTTCATCATAAACATATGATTTTTCACCTATAAGAATAACACTACATATAGTGTCATCAGGGAGTGTATCGTGGAATTCACAGATAATTTTAATGTTTGTCCTGTCATTAACCACAACTTGTTTTCTTTTTGAGGTGTTGATAACAAACATGGGTCTCTGTGCTTTGAATTCATCTGGTGTGTAATACATGTCAGTATTGCCAGTAGTTACCCTTTTGTATGCTGTAAATGCTTCATATAATTTAAGGAAATCATCCTTGGACATGTTTAAATTATAACTTTCTCTGGGGAACACCTCATTTCTGCCATTTTTAAGATATATGTTCTTGATGTTGCAGTTATCAAACTTACTTGAATTTTTTTCCTGATTATTGTGTCTTCCAGTCTGAAACAGTAGCACCACAAAATCTGGCATGTCATATTGTATACTGGAGAATGAATTTGTAGCATCAAACTCATAATAGCTACCAGTGGCAGGCTTCTGCACACATTGATATGTATAAAATTGTAAAGGCACCTGTGGATTTTTTAGGATATCTGCTTTGTATTTAAGAGCATAACTGGCTTCATATTCAACAACCGGGATTCTTAGCTCCATAGTCTGAATAATGCACTTGCCTTCATCAGGTAGGGTATTAGGCAGAGCTTCCCCGGTAGAGTTTAATGTACTGTACCTCATCAAAGCATTATCATCATTGGCAGCTCTTCTAAATGTGATTCTAAAACCACCCTTCCACATAATATCTTTGTAATCTGAGAAGAATCCTGGCAAGAGGCGCATGGGGAACAGCACTGTGTGGCTTTTAGATATAATTTTATCACCAGCTTCAAATCCACCTATTTTGTAGTAAGAAGCCTCGGTTTTGGATAATTTTAGTGTGGCCAAAGCTGTAGAGGTAATGCCAGGGTAATCTACTCTGTTTATAACAACACCATGTTTTCTGATCTCAATTTCAGAGAACAGATGTGGCACAAAATTGTCCACCAATCTTATATTTGAGTTAGCCGGATAATCTGTACCATCGAGCTTTACAACATCAAATTTGATGTATAAATCTGCTCTGTGGGGGTGTATAAAGCCATCTCCTACATCAAGATCAACCCAACACAGAGACTTTCCAATATAGTGTCGCTATTCAATTCGTTTATATGAAATATCTAACTATTTTGAAACGGGCAATATTTACCCAGTTTATTATTATGAAAATAGACAATAATGTGTTGAATATTTGTACAATATTAGAGTATACATAAAGTTATTTTCTAAACTTTTGAAATTAGCAAACTTATACACTTCTTCCCCTTCATCCAATACGACATGCAGACATTTTCAAAGTCATTGAGGAACCACATCTAAAACGTGATTGCGTCCACAACGTGGCCGAAGGTCACGCATGCGAGCGTACAAGACGTGACCTTGGCCGAAGGCCACGTCGAAAGTACGCGAGTCTGCAGTATAGCTTCTAAAAACCTTTTTTCGTAATAAACTCAGAAATGACCAAAATGTCACCCGAGACCTTCATTTATGAGACGCTTAAGGTGGGTGTGTATGGTATGGTATGG
The DNA here is from genome assembly GCF_977018435.1 of Lepisma saccharinum. Taxonomy (NCBI): domain Eukaryota; kingdom Metazoa; phylum Arthropoda; class Insecta; order Zygentoma; family Lepismatidae; genus Lepisma; species Lepisma saccharinum. The sequence continues at coordinate 91,861,419 of NC_139231.1, read as the reverse complement.
TATGGTATGTAAAGTGGTGTTATGTACATTCAAGATGTATAGTTCATAGAGTGACGATGGCAGGCGTATTCTTGTACATTGTAATAAAAACTTAAGCTTCCTTGGTGATTGATAACGAAAAAGAGGTATATGGTTAAAGACACGTTAAAGAAAAGCTTTCGAGAGTTAATATCACTGCCATGTTAAGAGGCCGGACTGAATACTGGAAAAGACAGCGTTCGTGGAATAACCTCATTTGTGCAATGGGAGCGACAATAGCTCTCGAGAAGTCCTCCAAGTCGAATGTCCCTTAATCTGAGATAACCTCTTTGTGTCGCCCAAGTCGCATTCACTGTACATATTATTGTTGAAACATATTGTGTTGATCTATGGTAACTTTACGAGTTTAAAGAATTGTTGTCATTTTAAATATTAACACATTATAAAATATTATATTACAGGATGGGCCAAAAGTAGGTATGCAGTATATAGTATATTTGTGATTGGATATTGGTAATAAATCGTGATATTAAAGTCATAAATACAAGTTTGTTTTATTACTATTCATAACATTTAAATTTATAGTATGAACACTTTCGATATAGTGACATTTAGTTGAAATATGTACTTTTGGCACACCCTGTATTTAATAAACTATCAAAATTCCAAACATTGTTAAAACTTGTAAAGAATCATGTAACTATGTAAATTGATAAACAACTGTATACTTTTCATGGAAAATTATGAACATGATACTTGTATAAAAGGGGAGACTTTTTGAGACCAGCTAAGCTTTATCGGTTGATTTTAGGCTAGTTTTCCAAGGAAGTTGTCCTTACTCTCAACGCTCGGCATTTGGCATACGAAAGGCGGATAAATTCGTCAAGGTGGTTCTCTGTAAGATCAGATGACTTGAAGGTAATACTTGAGTATGGGTATAAAGTTTAGGCCGACTAGTACTATTCAGGTGAAATCAGACATAATCTACTAATAAGATATTCATGTCTAAACTGAGACTTACAAATGTGTCATTTCAAAGGTCCTACGGCGACGACCACGTACCGGACTTGGTCTAAACTTGCCTGTCAGCCAAGAGACAAGTCTTATCATTGGAAAAAAATAGACCAATAAGAAGTCCCAAAAGGCAGAAGGCGCGAGTCATCTTCATCATTAAACGCATTGTCCACAAACCTCATATTACGGATATATGGACCCGAGAAATTGCTATCGATAAAACCAAGTAGCCTCCTGTCTCTTGGAGATCCATAAATGCCAAACATACTTTTTCCAGTTATTTTTCATTGCCACGGTATGTTTGAGCATGAAACTTCTTAACATCAACGCTAAAAGTTCAGAAAATCCGGAGACAAGATAGCGAAGAAAAATACAATAAAAGTCAAGTTAGGAGAGATTTATTTACACGGACGTTCATAAGCGGGAGATTCCCCTACTAATCCAGAAAAAAATATATATACGTATGATATTGGTTATTATAGAACTACCCCCTCCAATATCAAACCTAATGGTTATTGCTGACGAAAAAATTGAATAAAAGAATTATGAAAACATTAGAATGTCTCATAAAAAAGGGTGAATATTAAGTGGCATTCTTATTTGACCCGTCCCCATTCTTATAATTTTAATCCCTGTCTGTTATCCCTGTCTTCACATAAATTAAAGCTAATATATTCCATAATCTCCTTCTGCCTGGCCCGTAACAATTGCGCAGAATTTTTTTTTTTTCAGAAGTGATTTTTTTTATTTCCCTGTGCGCAATACATAATACCGGCCAAGTGAACGTAACTACGACAATGTGAGACAACAGTGTTGCAAAGTGCAGACATTAAACGCCAGAGGACAGGATATATAAATATTATGAAGAATCGCATACACGTAAATCCTAAAAGAACAAAATGTAAGCATGTCTAAAACATAATTTTAATATAAAGTAAATTCCAGACGCAATGGTTTCGCACCGGGGTGACAGGCTACAACAATACGAGCCTTTCAGTCTATTATTATAGCAAGCATTCACCAAGCAAGCGCGACCAAAAGACCGAGGCAATACGATGCACGCTATTGAGAAAACAGTCCAGTTGGTACGATACACAAGCCACAAGTGGTACGTGCAGTTTGTCGTGTCGCTCGGTTACGAAAGAGTTCATTGATTGCTGTGGCTTGGCTTCCAATCGACACGGGTCGTTTTTGCTTCGGTCTGCTTAGAAAGCCAACATCAGATTGCATCTCGAACATCGATAGTATTTGATGGATCCACTGAAGCTGATACTTGAAACTGAGTGGTTGGTTTTCATCCTTGTATAGAAGAATCTGTATGGGCTGGACATAACTATCATCTCAGAAAATTGCGCTGCAAGATGATTTGTATCATAAGGTCCACCGGCATGATCATCTTTCCCCGCAGTAAAATTGAGCAGGTTTTCTGCACAGCGAATTGATACGCGTCAACCAGCCTTAAGTGCTCTGAGCAAGTTACATCATAACATAACAATCAATTATCCAAACCTATAGAGTTCTAATAATGATCAATTTCCTTCATAACAATGAAATACTGCATATGAAGCAAATGTGCAGAGAATCCTATATTAGGAAATTGTGCACTGTATTGTAACAAACTGACAAAATCAAAATTATACCTTGTTGTTTGGTATTGATTTCCGTCTCCGTTCAAGCCTAATCTGCAAACAATGGTTTAGTGCTCTGTAAACAGATTTACTAAATGTTTTCTTTGCAAATCCTTTAACACTGTTTATTCACGACGTCCCCTTCCTCTTTTTTAACCTTCTAAGCTCGAGTTGCGAAAGCAAACACTAAGCATGGCCCCCTCCCCTCTTCCTTTAATCCTTAGAACTCTTGTGAACTTTCGCAGGTTTCCTGAAGGATCTGATTTTATCACCGAACTTCCAAGAAGCTGTATTTTTCTTCCAAGTTTCCCTCAGCGAGTTGTTTTCTTCGCCGTTCTTCCCAGAGCCCGACCGTCCTCTTGCTTGATTGAAAGTGTTTTCGACCAAGCTTCAATGGTGGAGCTGTCTAGGAAACACACGTTAGCCACTTATGGCTGCCACCAACTTCATACAGGATGATAGTTGTAACCATAGGTGTGGACTTTGAGGAGTGGAGCGGGCAAGGAACAGTCACCAGCAATAATAATTGCGACACCTAAATCCTGAATTACTTGTGTGTGTGTTGCCTTGTTCTAAAGAGGCAGTGGAAGTTGCCATTTTAAACTTGCTATTAAAATAAACTTACCGCCATAAAGTTAGGCAAAACACATAACGCCTTGCAGGATAGCAAGTATTTCAGGATCCATATGTCCCACTTTTATTGCCGGTGACTGTACGTCTCGTCCCTCAATGCTTTTCAAGGTCGGCACGTAGAAAACATGAAGACAACTTAACTCTTGTTCAACTTTTTATGTTCACCACTATCATTTACCTATAACACAGTAGAAGCTATAATATGATCAATTGACTGATATGTTTTATTTTACTTCGCTGTTCTGCCACTTTTGGCTAATCGTGAAGATGAGGATGAGTGATGATATGATGAAGGAACACTCACAAAGAGCACTCCTGCCCAGGCTAAAATTCGAAGTCAGAACTCCTGGCGTCGTAGCGTTACAAATGATAATGGAATAGCATCATGCCAGCATATACACAAGCAGGGAATAGACCCTGGGTTAAGCCTTCGCTTGAATCTTGCAAACATTACTAATCATGCATTTTATGGCACTTCCTATAGTATAGGGTAGGTTCCTATAAGAGTACGCGGTCTTGAAAAAGTACGCAGTGCCACTTTCCAAAGTTGGCAGCATTGTGGGATGGTAGCTTCTAGACGTTAGCAAGCAGCAGTACGGAAGGTTGTGTATGAGCATGAAGGAAGTAACAAGCGTCTGGCAGTGACTGAGTAATTAGCAGGCAAGTATTTGAATGCCATTTCAGTGTAATATTACGCTTGTAGAAAATAACGTCTGCCCAATAACGCTAAAACGGAAAGACCATGACCTGTATAGTAAATATCTGTGCATGCCTTGAGAATACATAGGTGTGGATTTCACATGTCTAGTCTGATTGATTCTGCCATCTGGTGACCAAACATTAAATGTGGCGTTGTCCTGAAAGAGTACGCATTGAACAGTACCCAAAGAGCTTGCATGCGTACTCTTAAGAGACAGGGCAGTTTCTACGAAGTAAAATTCCTTGAATCTGTCATAGTTTTTAAAAGATGTCTGAATTGACAATTTTTCAATAATTTTCTGTAAAATTAAAAGAATTTACATAGATTGAATCACAAATAAAATGAAAGTACAGTATCCTATGTGCATAAATTCATACGTAAAAACTTTGTGACAATAGTTATTATTTCATCTACAGGAAATGTGCCAGGCTTCAAAAGGAAAACAAACCGTAAATTGGTGGAATTCCAGGAGGAAACCAGTCAGTGCTCAGATATTTCAATTCAGCCTCATGAGGATGATGTTCACTGTCGAAGTGACAATAGCGGCAACAGACAATCAGAAGTTAGTTGAACTACGAGTATCTCCTTCTGAATTGTTCTCCCTGCCAAAAGCCAAGCATGCTTGGAAGCGCAGTAGATGCGGAAAGAAATCCGAAATAATAACATCATCACCATATCGAGCAACATTGGAGTGTGCATCATCCCAAAGTACGGAGCCAAGTAAAGGAGGGAAGCGTTGCAAGAGGGAAAAAGCGCTTGAAATTTGATGCTGCTGTACCTTTCACATCTACAGACCTTCAAGAAGTTGTCAACTGCCCAGGATGCCACGAAATCTACGGGGAACCAATTACAGAAGACTGGATTAAATGTGGAGGTTGCGAGCAATGGTGGCATGAAGCTTTCATATGAAGGGCAGTGTGACATGTGTTAGAGGTTTTTTTCCCTTCATCTCCACGACACTTTCAAGTGCGTACTTTTAGAGGACGTGTTGCGTACTCTTTAAGGGCTAGTCCCCTAAGAGTACTATTTTGCATCCATTTAAAAATATAATTGTATATCCCATATTTTGTTTCCATTCATTTTATTTTTAGTTCCATATGAAAGTAAAGATACTACGTAAAAAGTAGGTGCAGTTGTTTTGTGTTTCTGTTTGCTTACGTTTCCGTAATATGACTTTAAACACTAAGTGCGTACTCTTATAGGGACCTACCCTATATTTGCAGCAGGTAAAGGATCCATATGTTTCTCTGGAAGTGTTCACATAGTATAGATCAATCTTGGCCTTAAATAGTCGCACAGTATTTTGCTTTCCAACATAAACAATGAATGGTAGTGGCAACCATGAATCAGTTAAGCATTCCTGTATTCGTACAGAATAGAAAATGCTGACTTCTGAGCGCTCGTCGTCATCGAGACAAACCCTCAGTGAGCAAAACGTTACCAAGGAAAGTTGTTTGTCTTCATGTTCTTTACACGCTCTGTCGGTCTGTTGGTGATCTGTGGTGACACCTTGACAAGTATACATAGGCCAACAAATACATACATTGATTTCGTTTACTTTACTTCGCTTTCTTGCCACTTTTGGTTAATCGCAAAGATAAGGATGAGTGATGATATGATAAAGTTGTTGAAAGGATACAATGAACACTCATGCTCAGGCTGGGATTCGAACTAGGAACCCCCGGTCCCGTAGCTATACATGCATACATATGTGTGTGTGTATGTATGTATGTATATGTACAGTCACGGACACTGCCGGCTTGTAATGAATACATTGACTTTCAATGGTATCGTTACAAGCCGGCAGTGTCCGTGACTGTACACACGCACACAGACAGCCCTCACACACACACAACCCTCACACACATATATGGGCTCTAATACTACGATGCTGGTCTCCGCATTGAAATTTGGTATTAAAATTCTGTAGTAGGAACTATCTCCTGAGCCATGGTTTCTTTTAAAAATAACGAGGTAACTTGAAAAGGTATGAAACCTCTCTATGTGAGATGGACACGGTGATCGGGGGTAGGCGTAGCTTACATTACGAGTGAAGACACAGAAAATGGTCGTGAAAAAAGAAAAGAAAAAAGAGGACGAGGTCATTCCGGACATTCGAAAATCGCAACCACTTTGCTTACAAAGCCCTGTTCGGTTCAGAGGACAGTAATGGAGCACGATTGGCAAAAATCTTCTCCTTTCGTGAGAGGAGTTTCTGATGGGTGTGTGAAATGGATGCAAAGGATTCCTGGAATGGCTAACCTCACATTTACCACTTTATCATACTCTGGATCCCATTGTTCCAGAAACGGTCGTTTTTCTTCCCTCAGGAGCAGGAAGTAATGTGGTGGAAGGGTTGCCCTCCTTGACAATGAGTTAGAGCCCACTCTCTTCTTCTGTATGTAATTTTTCCACTATCAGAGTGACATTTAGAGTATAAAAATTGAAGGAGTCTCGTTTTGGAGTATTGCACTTACTCAACTACCACAGACAGTTGCAACTAATTCTGATAGTACAGGAACTACAGACATGATTGATTGATTGATTTGCTATCTTTTACTTCGCTTCTTGTGCCACTTTAGGCTAATTTGTGAAGATGGGGAGGAGTGGTGATATGATGAAATTGGTTGATAGACACTCACAAACATCGATGCTCAGGTCAGGATTCAAACCCAGGACCCCTTTCGTCATAGCGCGCTGTGCCTAACCACTCCGCCCCGACGGGGGCCGGCAACTACAAACATGAAACTGCAAGGATAAATTATTTTCAATATATATATAATATAGTATTAGCAGCGGTGGTCTACTCGATTGTGAGTGACTGCCACGCGAACCAGGTTCGGTTCCAAGGGTGGTAATTTCTGGCACGAATATATTTTTCAGCAAATTCCCTGCCCGGAAATGGCAACCTTGGTGCAACCCTGAGAACGAAGTTGGACATTTTGGTGCCACAACTTTTAGAATACCTCTAAGTGTATTAGCATTACAAAAATGAATTAATTAATAGTGCATGTGGAAACAACAAAGACCTGAGAATACGTAGTGTCTTATTAATAGTTTCAATAGGTAGCAGAGATAGTGAATGTAGGAATGTAAGAGGCATTAATGTAAGTGTTTTATGCATGTTCTCTTATCTAGCAATTATATCATATAAGTAAAGTAACCATGTGGTGCGTAATTTTCAACTGTAACAACTATTCTACCCCTATACAATCTCTTGGGCTCCAACTGATGGCACTTACCTGGCACAAAAGGTAAATATTGTTTTAATCATTACCTATTGTATATTTGTTTCTTGTTTGGTTACATTACCCATGTAACGTACCGCCGGAGCGGCGTCATACAGACTAAGGTCGGCGCAGTTAAAGCATGATGCAATGTGCAGGATTAGCCTTACCTTTACTTAATTGTGTGTGTGTCTGTGTGTGTATCCTTAAGTAGGAGTATATGTCACTCTTGGCTGACTGTAAACTTAAAAAGGATGCATTAGTATTATGAAAAATGTGTAAAGTCCATACCAACGATGGGACTGAAACACGGAATCTTTAGTGTGAGGTCGTGAGTCAACCACACACACACACACACCGTGCACGCTTCACAGGTCGGTCAGTTCGTGACCAGACCCAATTTGTGAAGTCGCGTTCCAAGACGTTTCTTATATGTAACTCTCTTCAGCACATCTTCTAAGCCATTGAAATTTTTCAAAGCATGTAACGACGACCATACAGGCTGTATTTATACTATTATTAATATTTTTAGTATTAGTTTTCACTCATACGTGTGTCCGTAGAATGTACATGTATATATTTACAATTTTATGATTTCTATAGCCAGCACAAATCTTTGACAATGTGTCAACATCTGTTAAATTGATTGATGAGTTGGATGGACTAAAAATTAAGGGTACACTGGATAACCTTTCACTGGAAAAGGCATATCTCCTTTTCATGAGCCCAATGTTGGGCGCCATAATAACTCATAGATATGGAGGCACAGAATTGGTAACACTCTGCTTCTTCTGCAAGGCTAGCTAGTAGGAAGAACAAAGTCTCACCCAGGAATTGGGTTATTGATTGATTGATTTGTTTTATTTTACTTTGTTTCTTGTGTCACTTTTGGGTAATTTGTGAAGATGGGGATGGGTGATATGATGAAATTGATGAATGGACACTCACACATATCCATGCCCAGGCCACGATTCGAACCAAGGACCCTTGAAGTTCTAGCGCGATGTGCTAATCAGTCCGCCACGGGGGCCCGCAGGGACTGGGTTTAGTCACATCCTAAGACGTCTCTAAGTTCAATTTCTCAGAGCATAAGCCGCTCAATTGTACTTCTCTATGCTAATAGTAACGATGAGAATAACTCGATAATAACAGACAAGACAACAATAAACAAAAAAGATCCATGCTTTGCTTGGGATACGAATGCAGAATTTTGAACTTTGTAGCTGGTACGCTAACCACTCCGTTACGGAGCAGAGTACATCTAGATTACGACCCGATATTAGTCCATCATGGAAGCTCGTAAGAGCTTCTAGAAAACGACCTGGATGATAACCCTTCTAAGGTTACGCTGGACAATAAATTAGGAAGATATTCTTCGAAGTAAATCAGGAGAGGAAGTATCTCTTTTTATGGCCACTACCAGTGACGTCATCAAGCTCAGGGGCGTAGTACATAGTAAAGACTCTTTGGGTCTATTCAACCAGAAGGTACAAACTGCCAACATGACCTGGAGCAGAATCTAGGAAAAGATGTAAAAATCATTGTTAAGGACTGGAAAAATGGAAATTTCCAGGATCGATCATAGGAATGGTGGCTATACAAAGTTCTTGGAAACGATCCCCTTTAAATCAGCACGACGTCGTCTGCTAGATTTTTAGTATGCACCATCTGTAGGGCGAACAGAATTGACACTTTTTATTGTCAATCAACGAGATCCACCCGCGTTTTACTCCCTACCCTAGCCTGAGGAATGCGTCTCCTGCTGTCAGCTGGCTAGCACATCAACGGTGTAATTCATTGTGCGGGAGACCAGCAGTTAAAACCTTAAGAGGTTCAGGAAACATGAGCATCGTCGACAGTGCTGCCATCTGCCTGCTTAATATTCCTGGGAAAACGAAAAGGAGAAGATGGCGGGAGGAATGTTAAAAGTGGCGGGAGGACGTGACTCAAAGGAAAAATTCCAAAGGCAGGAGAGAGAAAAGAACCGGAAATGAAGGAACTTGATGATGAGAGGTGTGGGAGGGATGGAAATGGAGAAAGTAAGGAAGAAAGGAGATTAAGACAGTGCCACGATATTCATCAAGGGTATGTAAAGAGAATGGGTGCAAGATTAGACACACACATCTGTTCGTGTTAAAGAAGATGGTCACCGTTTTTATTTTAACCTGATTAACCATTACAAAAGCCATACGCAACCGTTTTTAGGGAGTTTCAGTAGACACAAAACCATAATGTTTTGTACTCACTATTTTCCTCGCTAAGAAACAATTACCAGGAAATTAGTGTTTATGATTGTATGTGTGTATGTGTGTATATATATATATATATGGCGTACATGCTGATATATATAAACCCCTTCTCATCTCCTGCGGGAAGAATCTGTCTGTGTGTGTGTGTGTGGGGGGGGTAATATGGTAATGGCAACACAGAAGCAGTTGTTAAAGGTGGTCTTAAGGCCGTTGGTATGGGTGGCGACAGTGATGTCGCCAAAACTCCGACCTGGGATGGAAAAGGACCTATATATCAGGCATGCACGCCACCATACCCCCCTGACTAGACCTAACCACCCAATACCCTTCCTTCCCGAACCTCACCCACCCACATTCACCATGTAGTAAACACTGGTAAAAGTACATCTATAGTGCAATCTGTCACCTTTGTCTGGCAACACGTAACGACGCCAGTGTTACTATTCTGTGCCTCTACACTAGTGCATCTTTTCTGCTCTGGTGAAAATGCGGCACAAATTCCGCGAAATATAAAAGCTATTATTTTTTGTGGTAATTGTTTACTGTCTCCTTCATCATTATATATATATTTGAAATATTAGTAGGAGAATCATGTCACCATCAAGCCATGACATGTGTTGTTTGATGGAATTAAACTATGTTAATCATGTTAATTCAGGCACGAGTTTCTCGTTTGCACCTGTAAAGGCCAGTGAGGGCTTCGTTCGGTGTGAACTTTCCGGCTTCACACAAGACTTCAAGGCCAGTAAGCAGCAGAGGAGTGGAGGAACTGCTTACATTGAGAGTTTAAAAAATACTGCGGCATCCTTATCATGGGGACATCTCTTGTTCAATCTACACGATTACACGAATCCGATGACAAGAGTTTTCCTCTTTCGAGAACGAGACCAACGAAGCCTCCTTTCCTCTCCTCTTACAATGATACAGTACCTTTACTCCACCTGCAGTCTTCTGGTGCATATGAGTTGTGTGCTCCTTGCCCAGGTTTGTGTTAATCCATTGAAAATATTCGGGACCCTCAGCCTTTTTATTATCATTCACAAGGTAATTGATTGATTGATTGATTTGCTTTATTTTACTTCGTTTCTTGTGCCACTTTTGGCTAATTTGTGAAGATAGTGATGAGTGATGATATGATGAAATTGATGAATGGACACTCACAAACATCCATGCCCAGGCCAGCTTTCGAACCCGGGACCCCTGGCGTCGTAGCGCGATGTGCTAACCACTCCGCCACGGGGGCCTGCACAAGTTAATATATGCCACATTTAATCAATACAATTCTAAATACGCGTATATAATAATCGAACATGAGTTATCCAATAGCCAAAGCAAACACTATATACAGGGTGATCCGTTTGAGATGTCAGGAAAGTAAACCTTTATCCACAAGACGTTAATGTACGTATCCCCGAGCAGCTTGTTGTAATAAGCAGAAAGGATGTAAGTATCGAATGAGTGGAGGTTTACAGACTTCAGCCACATGGCGGAGTTAATGTGCATGGTAACAAAGGTGGTGATCACGGCACAACAGAGCCCACAGTATGCCGTATGGTATGCGACATTTGAGTATTCCATGCATGCTACTGCCGCCACGCAACTGAAGTCAGTAAACCTCCACTCATTCGAAACGTACATCCTTGCTGCTTATATTACAACAAGCTGCTCGGAGATAAGTACATTAACCTCTTGCGTATAAAGGTTTACTTTTCTGACATCTCAATCGGATCACCCGGTACATCCTGGCGACAATTGCAATACAACAGCTGTCAATTATATGGAAATGCCACTTAACAGTTTTGAACTTCTCAATACAACTTTTGACAACCATTAACCTCAGTTATATAATGTAATTTTTTATACGTAATTGGTAATTTAGAAGCTTTAATCACCTATAAGGGGTATTTTCCGGTGTACTAAAATTTCAATAATCTAAATGTTTTAAAAGGATTGTACACTATCACGTACACTAAATTTGCATTTTAAATGCAGTAGCTATGCTGCTGCCATCTAGCTATACGACACCTAGACACGTGTCATAGTTCTGATATTTGATAGCATCATTTAGGATTCAGGATCTTGACAATGGAGAGAATCTGTGGTGACATTTTTCTGTTTTGAGACACACAATGCTCTCACCTCTACATTGATACTGGTCCATTTTCTGTGAGAATTTTCCAGTGCTTAATTAATTTCAACCAATTGTGATGATCTGCATTTTGCTGGATCACGTAAATTACTCTGCGCTTAACGAGCATGTTCTTCAAGATTAGTTCTCAGCATCTCACTACGCATCACACTCATTGCTTGCTTTGGTCAACATCTGAGCCACATGCATAACCAGGCGGTGAAAATGCAGTATAAATACAACTTATCAAGTACTACCGTACCTAAAATATTGATTTGAACCATTCTAACTCTAAAGTTCTTTTCCAGTCTTACGGTAGGTGCTCTATAAGCTGGCAAGGGAAGTGGGGAGCGCGGAAGCGACCAATCCAGCGCTATAAGAAGCGCAGCAGCCTGTAGAATGAGGTGTACATAGTAGTTCCTCCCCTCGACGTCGTAACTCACGGCGCCACCGCTGTTGTCTGGTTGGTCTGCAGCGAATTCCCCGCTCCCCACTTCCCTTACCATCAATATAGAGCGCCCGCTGTAACAGTAGAAAACACATATAGTTCATGCGTATGTTATGTTAGATTTGAATCCGAACAGAAGAAACTCCAGTGGGTTTAACAGTCTGAAAAGTTATCATTTGGGCTCACAGCAGCATTTCCTGAATATACTTTTCTTTCATATTGACCTTCAAATAATTTCAGATGGCAACACTGTTTTAAAAGCGACCATTTCCTGGCGATCCCCGCATGACGTAGAGAAAAAGGAAAAGCGTAGAAGTCATTACCAAGTAACAGCAACCATTAACCTGAGACGATTTGGAACCAAACTTCAAAGAAAAAAACGTAGAAAGAGCCTCTTTCTGCACCTACAAAAATGAGGGTTTATAGTATTGAATTTCATCGACCGACTTGAGGCGGCCACCCTGGAGATATATTCAGCTGCTTTATTGCATCGTACGTGCTGCTGAATCGTAATCTATTTTTTTGAAATTTCGATATCGGCGCTGCGCCGTGTGTCGGACGACCACGATGGGTAAGTTAAGATTGCACTTATTTGACGGTTATATTTATTTACGACGTTATCGATTGCGTTTCGTGAAAGCCGAATGCGGCTTTCCGGTTAACGAGAGAATGTCGCCCATGGCTGCGAGCACGAAATGTAATAGCCACCTGTACAGTCACGCACAGAAGCGGTCGTTTGGGTATTGCCTCTGTCGAGGAGAGGTGAACACACTGTCTCATTATAATTGAGGATTTCTTGTGAAATGGGATTGTTTGATTGAATTAAACATTTTGGGTGCGTCAGCACGTTTGGCTTTTTTGCACCCTTCAGTGCATACGAGGAAAATCGCCTTATCTAAAAACACTTACCTTAAAATTTAAAATGTGGTGTAAAGAGGCCCTTGAGAGAGGTTAAAAATGTAAGTTGTAAAGGGACCTGCATAGGACAAACAGGGCACATTAAAAAAAGGTACGGATAGTCCAAAACCTACCACAGAAACAGTGTAAAAGGTCTCCTCTTCTTAAAAAGATAAAAATATCGGCTAAAACACTGACATGGTCTCCCAACATAGCTGACAAATCCTTGGAAAGATTAAAACCTTGTCCGAGGTGATTCAAATCGGTACATTTGAAAATGGCCGCGGTGGCTCAGTCGGTAACGCGTCTGACTACCATGCTCAAGGTCCCGGGTTCGATCCCCGGCCGGTTCGAATCCGGGAACTTTTCTAACGGTGGAAGCGGCCCCGGCGTCCATCCAGCGTCGAATAACATGGGTACCTGGGGGAAACCCTGGGGGGTAAAGGCGGTCAGGGGCGTGATGCTGATCACATCACCCCCACTCACGACCGGATCAAGAAAGTGTGGGGCTTTACCCCCACACCCCCTATACGCCTTCATGGCGTGGTGCTATGCACAGGAGAACACTTTTACTTTACATTTGAAAATAATTTGCCGAACACTTAAAACAACGTTGCAGGTACGGCACAACGGAAGGCACAGTCCAGTCAGCAAATGACGTTGTGTGAGACGGCTGTGTCCGATTCGAAGCCGCGTTAACATGGCTTCTTCTCAGAGGGAAGGACGGGACGAGGAACGACAAGCAGCAGTGATGGGCTTCATAGGGCGAAGCGTGTTCCCCCGTTTCTCATCCCACTCTGCCTGACGCGTGTCAAGGAGGGAGCAACGAAAAATATTCTACTGGATTCAGGTGAATTGGATTGGAATGAACTGCAATGAATTGACTTGGACTGACAATGACTGGATTGAATTCAGATGTGAAAGAATGCATTCGGATGGATTGGAATGCATTGGGACGTATGAATTGAATTCGTTTGAGATGGAGTGGATTGGATTGCGATTGAGTTGGACTAGATTGCCAATGACTGATTGAATTGAGATGAAAAGATTGGATTGGTATGAGTGGAACAAATTGGAATGTGATCGATTGAATCAACACGATGAATTTGAACTGATGGATTTTATTTGTATTGATTGGAATTAGTAGACCTGGCGGACGAATGGATTAGATTGGAGTGGATTGAAATTAATTGAGTACATTGGGATGGATTGGACTCAATCAATGGACGCATGGATGGATTGAACTTAATGATGCTGCACTGGAAAGAACGTGCTACGGATTAAAGTGAATTGGAATGAGTAAATGGATTAACGAACGTACATTAATAATAATTACAAAATACTTCTTATACTTTCAGTCTACGAATTATAACAAAACACAGTAATTACTCCATCTACCCCTGCTTCAGTTACACTTTTCCTGAAGGCTCCTCATTCTTCTCATCCAATTGATCATGGCATATACAATAACAGTTCTACTTCTCATTTACAATGCTACTTTGGCTAATTTACATTAACATTATTCCAACCACTTACGACATGTGCACTTGTAGTAAGGTTTCACTCACTAGTATAGACAATGTTTTGCATGAACTGGTCTTATGTTCGCCATTCGACAATTAGAAGAAACCATGTATTACAATTCAACGTTGAAAGTATTACCCAACCGACAGACGCACCTTGATCAGCCATATAAACATTGACAAACATCGCGCATGCGCAGAACGCCAAACATAAAAGAGAACTTTCAAGCTTACCGTCAATCTATCTGTAATTGAAAACTGTACTCCTTTGTCCGTACAACAGTTGAATTCCGAGCGTCATTGAAGTGTCCTTTCAGTTCTAGCATGAAGTGGAAAATTGAAGCGTATGTGGAGGAAAATATTTCAGCAAAAGGCCTCGAGTACCTCACGAACAGTTTTTCCAGCGATACGCGACAGAACACTCAACCCGCAGGGCATGCTGGGTAAAGGTAATGAAGTTTATTTCGTGCAAAAAGCGTGTGCCTCTCCACGAATTACAAAAATCGGAAACAAGTGACAGTGGCAGTGTGCGACGACGGGAGTACCTCCATTCGAGTTTGAAATAAGGGAAGGAATGCTTTGCCATTTAAAGTACCAGAGGCCAATTACTCTGTTCAAGTAGTTAATGGTTTCTGAAACAAATTTAGTTGATTGCTGGAGGTTTCGTCGAAACTTACACGCCGGAAGGGAACGTTAGCATACTGTGTCATGCAATTGTGAAACTTTCAAAATTTCCGCTTTCTTGACTGCATCTAATAGAAGACATAATGCACTTGAAAGCTTTTCTAAGGTAATGTTAACAAATAGCGTTTACCAAGATTAAAATTCACATTAATGTTATCCAGATTTACCTTGTGTTAGATTTCTGTCCACGAAAACATGCTTGATAAATCCGCAATGACAACAATACATTTTCTGCTCTTCGTGGTGGAATGGTCATGCACGAGGTATGTGCTAAAAGTAATGAGCCAAGTGATATTACTCAAATTCAGAAACCACTATTTATATTCTACCTGTGGTAATACATAATTGGGGCCCTGTTGTTACTTTTCCACACAACATCCAGATGGGTCAACACATTTGGGCCACAGTAACAGCAGCTGGAAAATGACACACTTGTAAAAGTCCGTTTCACGTAACTAAATGCGAACCTTGACACGCACCTTCTGTTTTTAGGGCTTTATGTTAGACGGTTACAACCCTTTTATCGGACTCTCAAAGGCTTCTAAGGGTTAGTAGGACCAAGCCCTTGCGAGGTCTGTGTTGCAGGATTTATTTTTAATTATCACCTATGTAGGTTTCAAATGAAACATCATTAAGATCTTTTACTCGAAGATTTATTTAAACTTCCGATGATATACAAACACATTTCAAACAGCCAATGCACCCGATACAACTTGTAGGCCTAAACCTATTAGTTGTACCGAAGTTTATAACTCTGGTCTTTTTGATGACGCAGGAGAACGCCTTATTCAGAGTTGGGTTTGTGGAATATCTGCCAAATGGAGCACAAGTACACCAGTCAATCCGATGATTGAAGCAAGATATTACCCAACGTCCCCTGAACATCAGCCTTTCGGCAACCAGGAGAATGCCCAGTAGGCTTACAAAAGTCTAGCTCTTTTATATCATAATTTTGTTTACAATTCACCATGGTTACTACATAGTTGTTTTATATTTCCATAGTTTCAGAATTTTTTCCTGATTTAAGTTAAACAATTCATTACCTATTGTAACATTAACAAAAAAAAATTATGGAAAGAAATCTAACAATCTTTAGAGAAAAGATGCAACACTAATTCTTAACAACATAGATTTTTATAACATGCACTGAACTGAATAGTTTAGTGCTTAAAAGGCATGTGTTGACAGGGGCGACAAAACCTCATGCTTCTCCTTGTCATCCTTGCGAATCTCGATACCCTGAATGCTGTTCTTCAGTGGAACAAACAAGTGAATGGGGAAGGTCTGGGAGGTAGGGAGGGTGGGGCATTAGCATCCAGACCATCTTTTCAATTTCCTGAACTGTGCGCTCAGCTGTGTGGGGACTGGCGTTGTCATGTTGCGAAATGGCTTTATGTTTGTGATAACTAAAACTTTTTATGATGTACTGTATAGTACTGTGTCAAATGTTCAGAAAATGTGCAATTTTTCGTACAGTTATCCTCCTGTTATTTTGGTTAAACTCGTCAATTTGGTCTGTATTGTTGCGCGTGGAAACTGTTTTCGGTCTGCCACTACGAAGTTTATCAGCGATGTCTATGTTACCATCTCTAAATGTACTGTAACTCATGTAGTTATCTCCATAGAAGTTCTGTGAACGCTGATGAATTTCTACAGCTTCAACGTTTTCACTAACAAGAAATTCCACGACAGCACGTTGACGAAACGAATTGTCTGTTGATGTCATTTTTCTCCTACAGACAACACAGACAGTAAAAGTGTGCATGCGCCAGCATATGACTTATGCAGTGGACAAGAGATGACTGTACCTGCCAGAAGTTTGGGTTGAACCGAAATGGTCAAGGCCTGAGAGTAATCGAACAAGGCTTACGACTTTCAGTAAGTGCCTTGTAACTTGTTACGAAGTTATGTCACAGGTTAGTGTCATGAATAATCATGGATGTAGCATTGTGTTTGTCTCCTCGTCCATTTCATCAGCTCATCATTCATTCTGATACTGACGATTAACCAAAAAATCTAGTAAAGAGGGGTAATATAAGGGAAACAGAAAAATAATAAATATGGTTTGTTTCACAACTCAAAGAAAGCTTCAAAACATTATTTATTGATTTTTTTCAAAATATAATGATTTTTCTATCCTAATATGCCGACATTCCTAAAAAATTGCTGCATATTGAGGGATTTTATTTTAAGAGCATGAATGATGTAGTAATTAAACAGATAAATGGATAAGCGCAAAGAAGCATCTACGTATTATGAAGGATTTCAACCTAGATCTCTGGCTTAACAGCACTCTATGGCTATAATAATTTTGTCAGAAACCTATTTATAGAAATTATATACTAAATTTAGATGTTACGCTTTCATTCATTTTATTGTTTTTTATAATAGTGTCTACTTGAAATTCTCTCAAAGCCGACAGGTGGGTGTCAAGAAGGGTGCAGAATGATTGAGATGATAGCGGGACACTGGATAGTAAAGGCGGGAAGAAGGATAGAAAATGTAAGAAATTGGATAGTAAGACAAGAAACTGGATAGAAAGGTGAGAAAGGCTATAGGAAATATGGAAAACTGTATAGAAAAGGAGAGAAACTGGATAGAGAAGTTGTGAAACTTTGTAGAAAAGGTGTAAAACTGGATAGAAAAGCAAGAAAATGGATAGAAATGGCAAGAAACTGGAGAGAAATGACGAGAAACTGGATAGAAAAGGCGAGAAAGTAAATAAGAAAATGTGGAAATCTGGTCGCAAAGGATAGGAGACTGAATAGAAAATATGGGCAAGAGAATTTGGAAAGCCCGATAGAAATGGCGGGAAACCGGGTGGAGGAAAATGTAATATAATATTGTACGTTATTTCAAAATTAATAGCATACCTGATAAAAATAGAAACGCCTCTAAATACTTAGGCTAACATACATACTGGTACTACGGTTGTGAAACTATTCTGACAGTAAATACCTACAGTAACAATATGAAGACACGGCATTCAAAGTGCACTTTAATTAGTAGTATGTTGTCAATTTTAGAGACTCAATGGAAGAAAAACTTGCAGCAAAATCATTGTTCCTTACTGACAGGATATAAATATAAAATAATCATGTTTCGAAATTCCATGAGTTCTTCTAAGTTTTCGCTAGTGAACAAAATAGAACTTTGCAAAGTGAAACACTCCAGCACATCGTCCGCTAGACAGGAAGAGAAACTCGATCCTGGAAAATTACTTTTAACGATGTGTAACTGTACAGACGATTACATGGGAAATGAGGAAGAACGATAATTTTTACATAACTCGAACTCAGATCAATAGTTTTGCAACGGAGTCTTCGGTTGTCATGGAAACGAACCTTTCTTGCTCACGGTTCTTGGAGAGAAATTTATTTGTGTTGTAACTCACGCCATGTACCCAGTATTTTATTTGTTTATGGTTTCCTTGCGATCCTCGGAAAGCTCGGATAATGATTCAATTAAATTTAAAGCCCGGATATATTATACATATAAACCGAAAAGGATTCACATATAATATTGCGGATATTTAAGCAATTACGCTGAACGATAGAAAGGTAGTAATTGAGAGAATGAAACATCACTTTGTTGGGACGAGGAATGAAGTCACTTTACAGCAGAACATTGGCAGAGTAACACTTTAATAGCTTTAGAAACTTGCCAAATGCTAAATTAATGTGTCAAGCTAAATATGAGCGTCGAGTTATCGTTTACTAATATTACAACTCAAGATCACATATCTCAGAAACTACTAGATATTCAAAGATAAAATTTAATGTACTGCTTTTTTGTTGTAGAAAATGATTATTAGCTGTTTAATAACAATAACCCGTAGCGCAACAGCCCGTGAGGGCCAGTACCTACATACCGACTGCCGACCTCGTCCAACCAGTTAGGGGGTGATGTATGGTTAGCACGACGAACCACCAGTCGTTGCTGTAGGTTTCCGTGACCGGGTTACCCTGTGTTATTGGTGGCTACCGGTCTGATATACAGACCTAAATATGAGGAGAAAAGTTGTTACGCTTCTCCCAGGAGACTCGAACCTGCGCGCGTCCCGTAGCGTGACGATTTAGACCGCACTGTGCCGGACCCTATTGGCCATTTTCAACACTGAACATCTGAATTCGCTAAATGTGCGTGTGTGCCATTCCTGACTCCCTTACTACTGTTTGAACAAATAGGCTAATCGGAACAGGACCTGCAGTTTAAAGGGAGACCAGAACTACCTGTTCCATGTGCCTCCACAGGAAATCAAACACGGAATACTTTATACAAGGCGAAAGCGTTATCACCTCGTCTATCGTTATTGTAGAAATCTCTGGAACTTCAGTAGTTTGTATTCATATTGAATTGAAATTATATAAGGCTTTATGGTATCTAATCAAAGAAATTAGAAGCTTGTGAGAAATGGCGGAAAACGTCATAATACGGCCGTATCTCCTAAAATGGTTTAAACCGGAAACGTCAGGAAAATTAGGGAAATTGACTCTAAATGGAAAACTTAGTAAGAAAACTTGTTAACATGGAAACACATAGGAAACAAAAATATCATAGATATCGGGTTGTCGTTTTAAGTCAACTTTATGCACAGTAAGCCTAGTCGGGACTGGAACTACAGTTGAAAGTAGGATCCGAACCACGACGTGCCTCTACCGGGTATCGAACCCGGGACCCATTACAAGGTGACGACCCTACCACTGTGCCATCTGGAAGGCCCAATTATCATAGAACTAGGAAAAGTTGTGTCAGGAAGAACATAAAGTTATCACCTAAGCATGATGAACAGTCACACCACAATAGAAAACAAATTTCAATATGCTTCATAGCTACACATTTCCTACTTCCGTACAAAAGACTGGGGAGTTTGTGAAATAAGAATTTTATTTTATTGTCGTGTCATTTTCTGAGAAGCTGTACGTTCAATACGGTTATTAAAAACATACAACCTATATAATAATCCTGGCAATTGCTTATCATGCCCTTCTTTTAATCTGACAATTGTATCAGGTTCTTACTTTCACCTGGTAATCCTAACGATTGTTCATTGCGGCCACTACTTTCGCCTGATAATCCTGGCATTTGCTCATCAGATTGTTACATTCGCATAATACCTTATAGGACAGTTCCATTTCAAACATTTCCTTCTTCATTTCCACATGGTTAAGAATATTGTATATCTCATGGATCAAATAAATTATCAATTATCTGTGGCGTCTCCCGTGATGAAACGAAACTCAGGGGCGTGTTGTACTTAAATCATGCGTAAATCTAATTGCATGTAATTTGCGCGGGTAATTAACTACCACGGCGACCTCTCAAGTCCAGAGGATAAGTTTTTCCTCGTTACCATGGAAACAAATCTTCCTCTTCAGCAGCTAGGATTAATAGGGCTGAAGCGTATAATAAGTTAGCCTACACGATCG
This sequence comes from Lepisma saccharinum, assembly GCF_977018435.1. Taxonomy (NCBI): domain Eukaryota; kingdom Metazoa; phylum Arthropoda; class Insecta; order Zygentoma; family Lepismatidae; genus Lepisma; species Lepisma saccharinum. The sequence goes on along the minus strand of NC_139231.1, from coordinate 91,840,880 downwards.
CGTAATAATCTGTAATTTCTTTGCACATATCATTCTGTCAAATTGCCCCGCATTGAGAAAGGGAAGTAGGACACCCTATTCCATGCCATATATTACAGACTTTTCCTTCATTTGTAACATGAGGGTTGAAAATAGAAAACCTGCGTTATTTTGCGTAATGCCTTGCTCGATGTGTTGTTCAACAATGAATATTTATGAATACACTGTTGTAATAATATACAAGCCAAACTTCGTGCAGTAGTAATTACAGTAATCTGTCCGATACGTAGTTCAAATCCTGGGTAAGGCATAAGCGTTTCGTTATGCTTGTCCCGTCACTTTTTCTGTTGTTTCATCATCCAACTTCATTTTCGAGATCAACTTTTCCGCGTAACTTTGCTGCCCTATTATAATTGCGACGATGAGGATGATGGAGATTTGATGAGATTGATGAAGATGCATTCACAAAATCATGCCCAGGCCACTAACCCAGAACCACAGAGGGTCAAGATTGTGAATCGACAACTCAACTATACTCTGTAATGGGTATATCTGGAGCAAGGCCGCACATAGCGGCAGAGAAGGGGCAAATCGAGTGGGCATAAGGAAGCACTACAAGGCTGGTAACTGCAGTCGCTTTCTCATTTCCACTTAATGCTGCTTTCTCTCACGTGTTCATTGGTAGAGCCGTGTCGCGTCACTACTTGCGCAGAGACTTGTTTTCGTTTGCTTGCTCCAGAGGTACTCGGAACAGAGTATAGAACTATCACCAAGGCGTCTGTCGATTGTCATACACAGACAGAAAAGCAATAAAAAATATATAAAATTCAAGATTTATAAGACAATTACGATTATTCCATTTAACTGCTAAAGATTTAAGCACTCGTTTTGAAATGGGTTCTAAGTTCTAAACGGGCCTCTCCAATGGCGCAGTGGTAGCGTCGTCGCCTTGTAATCAAGGGATCCCGGGTTCGATACCCGGTGGAGGCACATAGTGGTTCGGATCCTTCTTTAAACTGTAGGCCCAGTCCCAATTACCCTTACTGTGCATAAGTGGACCTAAACCACCAATTCAATCAATCTATCTAAGTTGTAAACGTACTGTCATATATTTGGAGCAATTTTGACCGTCTTTCGGATAATCGTAGCAATGAGAATAACTGATCGTATTTTCATTATGACATGCTGCTTTTCTGTCTGCTGGTTAAACGTGCAATAATTTGCATTATTAAACGTTGCTTTTAACGAAGACACCCACGTTCGAATCTAGACCATAGCATTGATGTTCTTGAGATTGTGCTAACATCAATTATACATCATTATTCATCCTCGTCGTGGCGATTAAGCTGAAATGAAAAGTGACATAAAATAAGACAAATACTAAATATGTCGCTAATAGACGGCTTCAGGTTAACCAAGACGATGAGGATGAATACGGGAAACAAATAAAACTAGACGAAAAGGCGTACATCTTACATAGGATTGGAGCACAGAATCTATGGCTTTGTTTGAGTGTTCACTAGGAAACAAGCTGTTGCAATATAGTAGCAACACAAGATAAAAGGAATTTTGGATGAGGCAAATCCGCCATTAGAATTCTTTCGCAAACTGTGTTCAACATTCCATTACCTGCATACTGGGACCGCTGCCTGCATTCTTGCTCTCAATCCACACACACATGGTTGCCCGGTGGTGGATAATTGCGATGGTCTCCGCACTGGCGCCACCAGTCACTTCCTCATCGTTAGTTGTTTCATTTCCCAGCAAGGGGTGGAAAACACATCTGATGATCTATTTGGTTTCTCTCTTCCTTTTCTCCCTTTCCATCACCCATCCCTCATTTACCTATCTTTCACATCTCTTTCGTTCTCTCTCCATCTCCCTCTCTCTCTCTCATTTTCATAGCTCTTTCTCTCCCATTTTCATCGATCTTTCTCTCTCTCTTTTTCATATATATTTATCTCTCTTTAATATCCCTCTATATCTTTCTCTTTCATATCTTTTTCTCTCTCTGTCTTGTTCATATGTCTTTCTTTATCTCTCTCTCTCCGTCTCACCGAATTTTCTTCTCTCTGCCTCTCTTTCATATGTCTTTCTCTCTCTCTCTCTCCTCGCCCTTTCATATATATTTCTCTCTCTCTCTCCGAGTTTCATCCATCTAACTCTCCATCTCCTCTCTCTCTCTATCTCCCTCGCTATCATACTCTCTATTTTTTCATATCCTATTCTCTCTTTTTAATATATCTTTCTCTCTCTCTCTATCTTTTTCATATCTCATTATCTAACCCACCACTCTCCTATGCAATATGATCGATCTGTTTGTATCGTTTAAAGCTTAACGTCGGTATCTCTCTCTTCTTTTGTTCTGCAGTCTTTGCTGGGGATTCGTTTCCACGGTCACCAATCCTCTGTTGTTTGCTTTCCACATACAATTCCTAATCCTCATCCATTGTAAACCTAACATTAAAACATTCACCCACCTTAGCATTCGTCTTCCTCTCCTCGCCCTCTAGTTGAACATTCCCTGGTGTTCTATTTGGAATCTGATCTTCAGCCATTGTTTCTATATGTCCAAGTCACCGTAATCGTTGTGATTGAACATATCTAGTAATGATATGCCCATTAATTAACTCCTCCAATTCCATATATCTCATCTTCCAACTATTGTCTTCCCTAAGTAAATCGTACATCATTCTTATATTTTATGTTCAAATGAATTGAGGGATTTTTTTATCTAATTCTGTTAATACATATGTTTGCGACCTATATAGGAAAACTGACAATGCTAATGTCTTGTTCATTTTCAGTGTTGTATGCATTGTAATCGTTTGACTTCTAAATAGTTGTCTTTGCATAATAGGCACGAATACCAGCATGTATCCTTCCTTTTATTTCTCTGCTCACGTTGTTATCATTGTACGCAACAACAAGAAGTAAGTCCGTCAACTTCTTCGAATACCTTCTTAATTCTTTGTAGTTTGTTCTGTCCTCTGGTGTCAATATTCCCATATATCGATTAGTCAGAATTAAAGGTCATATACTCAGAGCCCTCTGGACCCCGTTAAAACGATCGGATTGCGGTGAAACTTCGTGTAGAGGCTATAAAGACCAGGGGGAAGCGAATGCTCACGAAAAATGTAGTTGACGCTTAAACCACCAGGTGGAAATGTGACGCTTAGAATTAACATTTACCAACTTAAAACCATATAGAGCCCGTTCCAAGCAACAGATTGCGATGAAGTAGAATAATAGATTACTTTAGAATTTATTTCAGATGTGCTGAATTCGGAAATGGTTTCTTCACAAGTAGACTAACCGTGACAACACATACATTTTAGAAAGAGACATGCAACAGCTAATAGGTGGAATAATTAAAAATTAAACCAAGAACATTTACATTATACAGTGATACCGTTAACGATTATGGTAGAAGGAAGCATTGAAGAAAAGCAGGCATTTTCAAGCAAAAAACAAACATTAAAAAAATACCTGAAGAAGCGTTTCACGCCAGTATAGAGAGATAAATATCAATTAACACATTTAAATGCTGGTTTATTTTCAAAAAGATTTTTTTTGCAAATATTTGAAACGGAGAGTAAACACTGAAGAAAAAGTAACAAATCATATCCTTTTCCCAGACGTCCCAAACGGACAATTTAATTCGAGATTATTAAACCTTTCGTGGAACACGAAAGAAATTTCGGATTCACGTAGTCGATCACGTCAACATGTACAGCACGCGAGATGGAGCTGATGAGAATTCACATCTTTGCATGAAGTGACCGTACACTGTGCTCAGGTCGGCGCCTCGAATTCTGTCACGTGTTGGGATTATTGGACAAAATTTCGTCAGGTGTGTTGTAAGTTGTGATTAAATTATCTCAATACAAACAACGTCATCTAAAACATCTCTGGAAATCAATAAAACACGGCTAACATTCCGACTTAAATTCCTTGTAATTTAAATTCCGTTTTGACAGGTAATGAAAACACACTCTTGTTCAGGATACGAAGTATGTTTCTAGAATTATCAGTGTTTTTTCAATGATCTCGTAAGAACAGTTATTTTCTTCTGACTAACTACTAAACTTGGTAAAGGTAAAAAGGTATATATCTTCGTCCTGCACATTGTAACGCGCCCGTGAAGGCGCATGGTGGGACGTAGGCCTCACACTATCACAGTCTCAGCCGTTTATAGAAGTGATGTGTTCATCACCATGCTCCGGTTGTATTGTTTCCCATAAAGTACCCATTTATAAGATGCTGAGTGGACATGAGAGCTGCTACATGGCGGGACAACGCTGGAAAAATTCACATTGGAAATCACCCACCCCAGGAATCAATCTTCGGTTTCCCGTGTGGCAATCATATGTCCTACAAACTGTACCATTGAGTTTAAAGGTTCAATATTAACATTTCAGAATAGTAGCTTTCTTAAAGATGTTACAATGAACGCAATATGGTGGTTCTAGTTTTACAAATGACGTATTTAAGGTAATAAAAGGTGATAAGATAATAAAATAAATAATTCCAACCAGAGTGGTTGATATATTCCTTCGGAAAGTGAACTATTGAAAGGACATGCAAGATGGCACATGAACCCTGGAGATTTCAGGCATCTGGATGTTCGAAGCACCAATATATGTTGATGAAAATGCCCTCTGTAATAATGCAGACATTTTCCTCATTTTCGACATTTTCAAAACTCAATGTGGAATAAGCTTTAATTGCCTAGAGAATGAAACTGATACAAAAGATAAAGCTTCATCTGGGCTACGATGTGGCAATAATATTTTTGAGATAAGTGTGAGGTTTGGAAGAGATGTCCATCCAAGTGTGGCAAGTCTTCAATTTCTGCAACCACAATATCTGCCGTAATCTTGAAGCTTTCGAGGTTAAATTTTCATAGCTGCTACAGAATTGGAATAACTATCAGAGTATTTGAACGAAATCTGTCAAAGTGTTTCAAGTCGATAATACTTTACATTACGTAGCATTATGAACTGTACTAGACATTTTTGAGCGTGGAGAAAAGTTTCAAAATATTATATCACTTTCATGCTTCTCTTCAGCAATGCAACGATTAGGATAAATGATGACTCGATGATGCCGATGAAAGGATACTGGACAAAGGAACATCCAGTTCGGGACCCGAATATGGAATCTTTGGTGAGACACCGTGTTTCGACCACCCGACGAGCTCAACCAATCAGAAGGCACGATCGTATTCTAGTTTTGTTCAGAACCACTTGATGATTAGATCTAACCGAGGCTGGATCTACAGTTTAAAGTTGGATCAGATCTAGTATGTAAAGTCCCCTCATTAATAATACAATCCAACCAAGACCCTTAATTATAAGACGATAGGTAGGTACTATAGGCGAGTTTGGGAGTTGTTAAAGGAAATAGAAGGGCTCCGTGGCGGTGTGTGGTTAGTACAGCACGCTACGACAGGGGTCCCTGGTTTGAATCCGGCCTGGACAAGGGTGTTCCTTGTGATTGTCCCTTCACCAATTTCATCACATCATCATTCATCCTTATCACCGGGTTTAACCAAATAGAAAATCGAAGTAAATAAATCAAATAAAAAAGGGAATACAATCTAAGTTTTAAGAATAAGATAATTTTTACCCGTCATAGTATACGGTTCACTTTATGCTTTGGTAGCCTAATCGTGACTGGACCTGTTAAAGTGGGGTACGAACCACTGTGAAATGTTTCTTAACCGCAAATCGAACAGAGATCGCATTCATTACTTGGCGACGAGTACGCCAATAGGGAAGCCCAAATAATATTATCATAACAAGTGTGCATTGTGTTGATATCGCCCGTTTAGTATGGAGGAAGATGCTGAAAGGGCAAACTTAAACATGGCGTTCCAGGGAATCGAACCCTCGAATATCGAGGCTCCAGCCGAAATTAGTTCCGATCCATTTTCCTTTCGCCCGAGAGAAATCTGGCAAACATTCAACAATGACGTTCGCCGCCTGCAACAATGTTTTTTCGGCGGGGAGGAAGGTTGGGGCAAAACAACAATTTGATAAATGATCGTTGCGTCAACACGGGCGATTCTGTTTCATTGTGAATCGTCCATCATGCGACGGGGCGCATTGAAATCGTCAAAGAGAAACTGGGGATGCCGTCGCCCCTCACCTCCTACGAATTTTCATCTGGCGAGAGCATTAATCTGTAGTTTCCACTACGAAAATGTGCGTCGAACCCGTTTACGCATCAGAAGACAAGGTGAACGGGGAATGCCGACCGTCACGTCAGCATGGGAGGTAATCTGTCAGCCGGCAATCGCACTGAATGCAAGTTGCATTTTGCGAGTGGGATTACCGGGAGACCTAAAGCTGATCATGAACCAATTACCCCGTTTGGCTGAATAGAAATATCGCACGCACCTGCAGATGTTACTATATCGACAACAATAGAATTGAAAAAGTGTAAAATTATTTTTCTATCCACACACGGCCTACAACCAGAAAATAAAATTCATAAAACTTGATGTGCATAAACTGATAGAACTGTGCATGTAATTGTTCGTATTTTGTTTTGTCGTTCGTTGAAACTTCTGACTCTAAACAATTTTTAATGAATTGAGAGAGACACTGGAATACTGTTTTTCCACTTGAATAAAATTTAATGAATTTTGTTGCAAAAATGCTTTTCGTTGCATTTGTTATTGTTGTTAATTTGTTGTTACAGATTTAGAACATTTTCCTCAAATAGAAAGTTGTAAATAACTAACAGTACTTTATTAAATATGTAAAACCATTTGTTGCATTCTAAAAGAGGAAACATGATTCTAAACTTCAGAATGTACTTATTCCTTTTTAGGTAACATTCTTTATTTATAACTTTATAAAATAGTTGATGCACTTTAGCAAAACGAGTGTCATTGTACAAACCAGCTGGAATTTAGTGCACATTCAATAGTTGACAGATTTAGATCTTAATTTCAAGATACAGTCTTTAAGCACTATCTGTGTTAATTTATATGTTTCCTTTTGTGTCTTAACTCTGTCTTCAGGTATTCTCTCAACCTCTTTTCTAGCTATTGTAAATATGTATTCCTATCCCTTCCGCTGTGCTGGGATAGTTTGCTTCAATTCACGGGATGAGTGACCTCACCTGGTAATCTTTCCAACCATGTTCCTGCATAAATCGGCGGAAACCTTCGGGAGGTAAAGGCGGCCTAAATGTGCTGATGGACATATCACGGTACCTTACTTTCTTGATGTGATCTATCATAAAGTAGCCGTTGTTTTCTCCGTATTTCATTTTAATGCATGGGCTCTCGCATAGTGTAGAGGCTTTTGCCTTATAATTAAAGGGTCAATCCTTGGTACAGCCACATTGCAGTGTTTCGTATTCCACTCCAAAGTGTAAGCCCAGTCCCAATTAGCCTATTAGAACATAAAGTGGACTTAAAGAGAAATGACATTCTGACAGAAGCTTTATGTGATATATTTTTTAAAATATTGTTTATATACAGGGTGTAACAAAAAAATGTCAGTACTTGGGGGACATATTCCTCACATGGATACGATGTAATAATATTATATGAACAAGGGCCCGGAAATGCGTCATTGACGAGTTAGAGTGCATTTTCGAAAACGCTGTACACTGCGTATGAGGCGAAAGCGGTGTAGTGTTGAATGTCGAAAAAGCTGTCAGATGGCACATACCCCACATCTGAACTCGCGGGAAAAATGGTGCGAGTTCGTATGCTACATACTACACAACACCTCATACCAGAACACGCAGTCTACATGTAATGTAGTAGATGTTCTTGTGAACCCCGGATGAACGTACGGAGGAGGGGAAGGTACAACGAGTCAGTTTGGTGTTTCACCACAAGTAACGTCCCGTGCGAACAGGAAGACGTACTGAGCTTACATGCGTATTACGTCACTGTTTGCCGGACCAGCAACAGGAAGTACTGTCAGTTGTGTATTCAACACGAACTTGGGTGCAGGTACAGTCAAATGTACAGGTATTCAAATCCAGAATTGGCCAATTCCATTTCATTTATGGGTTAGTAGACGGCAATAGTAGTCGTGCTCAGCGTTTGTACCCGCGAGAGATATCCAGAACAACAGCCCCGGACAGGAGAATGTTTCTGACAATACATCGTCTTCTGAGGGAACAGGAGGAGGCCGAGAAGGACGAGGACACCACAACTGGAAGAGGCGATTCCGCATGCCGTTGAAGGCGAACTTCATACACGATGGAGCTACTTCCCATTTCGGTGTGAATGTTTGTCGGTTTTTGCATGGACATTTCTGTGGTCGGAAGGGGTGGACACATTCCGTGGTCTTCACCCTCTCCAGACCTCAAATTATTACTTTTATTTGTGGGGGAATATAAAGGCTCTTATGTATGCAACATCTGTGCACGATGCTGAGAGTTTTCGTGTCCTTATTCTGGACGGATGCGATACGATACGGAAATCTCCAGGGATTCACGAGCACATCCGTCAGTGTATGCAACGGCGGGTTGCTGCATGTCTTTGTGCACATGGCGGACATTTTGAGCATTTGAATCTGTTGGTCTATTACCTACAGGTCTGGTGTTCAGTGTTCTAATATGGGGTGTTGTGTGATGTAGTGGCATACGAATAACGTGTCAATAAAGTATCTGACAGCATTTTCGAATTTCCACACTACACCGCTTTCACCTCATACATGGTGTTCAGCGTTTTAGAAAATGCGCTCTAACGCGTCAATGACCCATTTCCGGACGTATGTTCATATAACATTATTTCATCGTATCCATGTGAGGAATATGTCCCCCAAGTATTGACATATAGTTATGTTACACCCTGTATATAAAAGGAGGTATTTTTCTCTCTCCAAGTAACAAAGCTAAATAAACAACAGAAACTGCCGAGCACAGCAATAGGCAAGGTAAGAACTAGAAGAGATAGAGATATGTGTGTGTGATTAAGCTGTGTACATGAGAAACTACCCGAATAAATAGAAAAGTGTTTTCTGTAGTTGCCGTCTAATATACCACATCTGACAGGACTCTGTGCTCTGAATGTTAATGTACACCGTTATAAACACTGTTAACAAATGAGTTTTCTCCAGACCAAATATTCTAGGAATACGCGAATGTGAAGATGAATTCATGTGGATTAATTCCATTAATAAAGTGTATGGAATTTATAAGGTGGAAAGGAAAATGCAGAATACAAAGTCCTGTTGGTAGATTCAATTCATCATTCATAACGGTAAATGTTATTTTCTTTACCATTGCAACTCCAATGTTGCTAAATACTCAAGTGGTACACGTGGCCGAGTGATTATCATATTGCGCTGCGACGTCAAGGGTCCCGGGTTCGGATCCCGCTCGGGCTTTGTTGTTTGTGAATGTTCATTCATCAATTTCATCATTCCATCACTCATCCCCATTTTTGCAAATTAGCAAAGAGGCACAAAACGCGAAGTAAAAAAACTAAATCAATCAATCAAGTGGTACACAACTTTAATAAATTAAAACAGCATCGAACATTCTGCATCAACGAAACAGGCATTGAAAGTTTAAAAGCATCAATGACTTAATAAATTCACAAGAAAACTCTTTGAAGACATTGTAGTCTATAAAGAGTTCAAAGTACTCCCACAAATTTCGGCTAAGTGAAATCAAAGAAACAACGTCACAACAGAACTGCGAGAAGAATAATTGTAAATAGTTCAAAGGAAGACATTTGTGAAAATAAAGTCAGGCAGGAACGGAATGTAATAAAACAACTAGTCGATTAACTAAAAGGTGGTCGCGTGCAAAGCTACACCAAGTAACTGAACGAAAAACAAAAGGGGAGCTCTTTATCGCTATACCGCGCTGTGGACATGGAAACGCCATGCTATTACGTGCAAATCCTACCTTGCGGAGAATAATCGAATTATCCAATGAAGAGACAATCATCGAAACATGTTGTGCTGTTGCCGTCGGCCACGTGATGAATATCTGCAGTAAACACTCGCTATCTACCTGCATATTGAATGAGAAACTACTCCTGGCAAGTTTAGATGCGATGCCGTGGTAAGTCATTCGTTGGTAATTGAATCTCAGACTCACACAGACGATGCAAATCATCTTAAGCTATGCATGTTCAAGCGTGAAAGGTGTGCGATGAGGATTATAGACGTCGTCTTGACACACACAAGAGTTCACTAAAGTGAAATTTCCTCATGTAGAAAGAGAAATTGACTTGGAAAACTGAACTGATTGCACGCTAGAGCTGCGTTTACTGCCTAACCGTAATACGGTTCATGGGGTCTCAACCCAAACTGCAAAAAGGGTAAAGGGTAAAGTTCCCCGTGCATTTATCACAGTGAAATGAAGGCACATTTAGAGGATATGAGGGTAGGGCTCCACACATTCTCGATCTCGGCTAATTTGGATATGAAGTGATGGATGTCCCCAGGTACTTATTGATTTGGGTGAGCCTCAGAACCGCTTTATGCGGAAACAAGCAGGAAAAATTATGGCATTATATCACCCACCCCAAGAATCGAACCCAGATCTCCCGCGTGGCAGTCAGACGCCCTACCGATTAGACCACTCTGGCTCTACCCAAACTGTAACGCAATGCAAATCGTTGGCTATGGTCTTGAATGAACGACCCATCAGCATGATTGTGTTCTGGTATTAACGGTTTTGTTTTAATTTACTACGCTTTTCTGGCACTTTTGGCTGATCCAACGATGAACATAAACGTTGAAGTTGATAAACAAATTGATCACACAGATAAAGTAGGGAGTCTCGTGTCCAGGATGACATTTCAAAGTTAAGTGTGAAAAGAGCTTTAACGGGAATTCGAACCCATAATCAGCAAGCATCGCAGCGTACTACGCTAATTCACTAACCAAAATACGTACTGTATGATTCACGGTAATGTTAACAGATAGATTGCAGCCCCGCTGTAGATTAAGATTTCGTGTTTAAAGCCCCTTTTCTTATGCAACCACTTCTGCACTGAATAACGTTTGGTTGCATAACCAGCAGGAAACAACTTTAGTGCATCGATATGGTCAGCTACGCTTTCCCAAGAAAGACATGTGAAACAATAATGTTCAATCTTACGAAATGGGTATTTTGGAGATACATAGGGCTGTCTTTATTTACGGACAAAGCGGTTTACTATGCAACCAGTAGATGATGTATGAGTTCTAGTAAGAAAGTAGTTAACTGCGTAAAAATTCCTCGACAAAGTGACTGATCTGGTGAGTTTATATTGTAACGCATTCTATTTCGCTCTCATAGACGCAAGGTTCTTCGTGTCGCGGTAAGACTGTACAATTTACGTGTTTCGATCTAATAACATTTTGTATTTCCAGTCATTTCTCAGTTCTCGACTGTTAAATAATTTGTAAAATGATGTTCTCCAAACGTGATGCCATTAATAGTTGAACTGCAGACCTACGTGGCGGAGTGGTTAGCACAGTGCGTTACGACACCATAGGTCCCGGGTTCGAATACTTGCCTGTGCAGGAGATTTCATCGATTTCATGATGTCATCACTCATCCTCATCTTCACGATTAGAAAAGTGGAAGAAAATCGAAAGATAATAATCCAAATCAATCAGTCAATCAAAACCTGTATGACTGACTACAACTTTTTTCATCATGTAAAAACGACAAACTGCAACGGGCTAAAATTAGGCCCTTTTTAGTAGACATTCTTTCAAAAAATATCAGATAAATGCAACCTTTCCTTCGTTATTCTTAGACGAGCCGTTCCGTGCCCTCTCCGAGGAAACCCGTTTGGCAGGGATTTGACATTCTCTTAACGTCGGCAACGATTTCCAATATTATCTAGCTAATTACTTTCCTTCGGGGTGCTCTAAGTGTTTGACAAGTTAATTTAGCTCATTTCAGAAACTTGAAGATACTCTGGTAAACAGCGGGGGATAGAACAGATGCTCTGAAGGATCACAAACACACATGCACAATAGTCAGACAGTCCTTAAAGCTTGTTCATCCCCCCCCCCCTCCATCCAGTTGCCTGTAAGTGAGTCAACAGCTCTTTGAGAGTTTGGATATGCCAAAGTACTTTTATTGTGATCGCGCGTAGAATCTTTTCTCCTCTGTTATTTATCTATCTTTCTACATTAGAGCCCGTTTCATCTTTATTAAAATAGTTCATTAATGGCGCTGACGATATTAGCTTATTACCAAAAATTGTAGGGTACATCTTCTGTGTGTGCCTAATCTTCAATATGATGCACGGTATTTCACGATATTTTCTGACCCCATGTTCAAGTGAATCTTCTCAGTATTTTGTATCTGTCTTTTTTAATAGAAATTTCAGGCCTCCTCGATGGCGTAGTGGTAACGTCGTCGCCTTGTAATAAATGGCTCCCGGGTTCGATTCCCGGTGGAGGCACATGGCACAGTGGTTCGGATTCCACTTCAAACTGTAGGTCCAGTCTCGATTAGCCTTTGTGTGCATAAAGTGGACTTAAAACAACAATTCGATTCAATTCAATTCAATAATATAAATTTCAATTTAATTCAGCTCATCTTCTTCTCAGCTTCTTCTGCTTATCATGTACAATGAAATGGCCTGTAACTAAGCAAGGAAAGAATGTGACCTTTAACGAACTAAATAAATTTAGATATTCACCGTTGTCATAACTTTTTATAGTAGGCAACCGCAGTAAAGTTAACGACTGCGTACACGTACACTCAGTGAAGGATACAAAAGCCATGAATAATAATTTAACTTTGTAGATGAAACCCACTCGTCTTAAAATTGTACAGTCACCCGCAATAAATATGCAACACCTAAATGCCGAAATCCCCGTTTCCCTGCATTGAGTTGTGTGTGTTGTCTAACTGGTTCGATACTCGGTGGAGGCACATAGTGGTTCGGATCCCAATCTACGGGAATGAGCACATTCTAATAGCAAAACTTAAATAGAAACTTCCGCCTATGCCGTACACTTAGGCAACACATAAAATATTATTCAGGGAAGCAAGTACTTCGGAATTAGGTATTCCATTTTTATGCCGGGTGACTATATATATGAAACTAAAACCGTTTCGGAATCTGAGGAGCGCTAAAGGTTTGTGCTAATCCTGTTTTAGTTGTAGGATATCTTTCAGAATGAAAATTATATTTCACTTACTATTTTCTTCTATTGAGTGTGATGTGACTAGTATGAGCATTTACAAGCAGTAAAAAAATAAAATACGCAGGTAAATAGACAACAAAAAATTATGAAAATATGTATTTACTAATGCACCAAAATAGGCAGAGAGCATTAAGCTATTGAGTTTTCTCACAGTTATTGACTTGGAACTTTTGAATTCTATTAAACTTTACTTAATTTTACTTGACTTGACCAGAGATTACATTCGACAGAATAGTGAGAAGGGGGCCAAAGCATGGAATCAAAGCGGAAAGAAGCAAAAGTATAATGCCTAGAAAGGCAAGATTTAGGCAAGATTATGCAAAAAAGGAAAGATAGCACTGTAAAATTGCGGTACAACCGGAAACATCAGCTAACAAAATTTAAACATTAAAGTCACGTATCAAAAGAGGCAAATAAACGAAAAATGCGAACCCTAATCATGACGTTACTTGTACAATTCAGAACGAAACACTGAACCTCCACGAATCAAACAGGATAAGAGATTTGGAAAATGTTCGCAAGAACTTCTTCCTACTCAGAATTTCGACGTTGAAATAATCATCTGATCTGGAGTTCTTATATTAATCACACCTCGTCAATCTACTGAGTAGACATAAATTGTAGAACCAATGGCGGTATTGTTTTCTGATTACAGGCGAGCTATATCACTGAAGAAGTGGAAAGGACATTACGGTCACTTGATCTAACCCACCTGCACTTTGCTATACTGCTACTCTTTAAATCTAAGGTGGATACTGTGAACATCCAGGATCTGGGTCATGTAGATTCGGAAAACCACTGCAATGGGTGCTAACATTTTGAATAGACATCAAGGAAACATATTGAAGCGTTTGTGCGACAGGCAGGTGAAGCTCGTTTTGCATTAAGGAAATGTTCCTTCATTATGCTGTGTCCCGTGAATCTCTGGAGCCAGCGAACGAAAGCAAGTCGCTGCGCAAGTAGTGACTTGAGATGGCTCTGTGAGAGGACTCGACCAATGAACAAGTGCGAGAGAGGGAGGAAAAGCGACTACAGTTACCAGCCTTTGCAGGAGCCTGTACTGCTTCCTTCCACCCAATCGCTTCTTCCCTTCTGTGCGGCGTTGCTCCAGAGATTTCCGGGATATAGTACAGTTACAGGTTTTGTGGCCACCATGTATAGCTAAGAACTAACAGCTTCGATAAAAATATTAAACTTTCATCGGTGTTTCTTGTGCTTGAAATAGTTTAAGTTTGAACGCTACTTTAATGTGAAGAAAATGAAGTCAATGGACACTGAAATACTCTGTGTACATTCCAAGTCTTCAATTAACATTAACATGAAAAAGAATCCATTTAAAACATGCGTGCTGTATTAATTAATAATGATATGCTGTTGCCCTTTTCCTCTTTTTGCAAATCGATCTCAAATCACTCCGTTTATCCCCGGTGTAAAAAAAATCGTCAAACCAAACAATCTTGACAACAGTTGATACAAAAGTGAAACGAATGTAGAAAATTTCTGCTCTAAATATTTCATGCAAGTCTCTTTTGTCCTTCAGCGGATGAAGGCGATGTAATTTCACCCGGGGCGAGTGTGGTTTCGGGAAAAAAATTCTCCCTTTCTAAAGAGTCTCCAAAAAGCCATCCATCACTGTGAGACAGCAAGACAACGAAGTGACGTAAGCCGTTCTTAGAGGTTGATGCCTACGGTATTCTTGTCCCCCGGTTATCGAAGGAAAACTTTTAAAAAAAGGAGTGGAAAAGAAGAGAGGAGGAGAAGGAAAAAACGACAAAGATCCCCTGAATAAAGAACCGCAGATCGAGGCTTCCTGACACCCCACCTAATATTCCTTGGTTTGAAAAGCGAAAAGGAGGAAGGGGGGAATTTAACCTTGATCAATGAATGTTCGATTATTGATAGAGCATAAGGAATTCTCTTTTTAAACATTTTAACGGGATATTTTCCGGAAAATAATGGAACGAGACCCAAGCAACAAGAAAAAAATACTTAAAAAAAACACAAATAAACTCGCTACCAGTGGCGCATTCTCCATGTTACCACGTTTACCGCCAATAAACCAACCTGTCTAGTGCACTGTTTTATACATTTATCTCTAATATATGGGAAATTACTCAGATTGTGCAAATTATTAAAACGAACTTTCAAACCTGAATCTAAGTAAATTATTTCAAGAACTTAAAGACTGTATTATGCACGCCACTGATCGTTCTCCATCGCACCCTTCTGACGACGGGGTTTCCTCCCGTTGCACGCGGCGAGGGAGAGGGAGCCGAAGAAAAAGTGGATGGCCTGAGTGGCCAGTTCAACCGCTGGAGACAACGTTCGCGGAAGAAAAACTGCTTATTGCTTTCTGTTTCTGTGCCGCGCTTGACAGAAGCAGTCTTGCTACAAAAAGAAAAAAATGGAATGTATAATAAATGTATGCAATAAATACGAATTCTTGCGGTACAACAGGTCAAATTGCAAGCATACACCACTTCTCACTGCTAACCTTTGAAACTCAAAATTCGTACATGCACTTGAAATTTAGGGGATGAATTATACGAGTATTTTCATCGAAAACAATTGGAAAACTCTTCAATGAAAAAGTTTTTCAAACTTTATTTAAAGTTCACTTTTGTGCTCAGATAGGTTAATCCTAGAACTCCAAGGGTGGTCGTGCCCATGAATACGTTTCTTCCTGATAAAATCACTTACATTGCATGCAAGAGAAAACTCGTTCGTTCTTAATGGTGCTCTATATTTTCAAGAAAAAAAATATTTTTGCATTAAGTTAATCTAGATTTTCTTTAAAAAATTCACAAAGTTTCACTTTGAAACATAAATGAGCATTATTCTTAATTAATATAATATTAAAGTGAAATACGAAAGTCACGGATGCAGCATTACAATACACTGAAGAAACTGTATTGCAGAATATCTAAGAGCATTATGCAAATAAGAATTTATGGGATCTATCGACTTACCCCGCACTGGAAGTAAAAAAGCAGTAAAGTATTCCCCTGTGATTTTGCAACAAGCCATGAAGGCGTACAGAGGGTGTGGAGTTGCGACCCCACTCTATCTTAATCACAGCTAAAAATGGGGGTGATACGACGCTGGATGGACGCCGGAGCCGCTTGAACAGTTGGAGAAAATTCCGGTTCTCCCCAGCCGGGGATCGAACCCGGATATCCCGTATGGTAGTCAGGTGTCCTAACGACTTTTGGCTTTTTCAAAGGAATACCCCTATGCGGTAGTATTCCCCGACCAACACATACATCCATGCCCTAACTGGGATTCGAACACGGGACCTCTGGCCTCGTAGCGTGCTGAGATAACCACTCCGCTACGGAGGCCGATATTCGATATTCATGTCGCATAACCAAGTTGACACGGAGTGCTGACGCCGGTATCTTATCGGGCGTGTGTCCTCAACACATAAATGCAACAACGGCGAGATAAATAAGGAACTACAAAACATCTTATAGTAAGTGTATATTAGGAATCGACATCCACTAAATTAATGAACTAGCCCAGTATTTCAGTGCATTTAACTTCCAAATAGCAAATTCTCCCCACACACTACAATAAAGCCTGATCTGGAAACCAGACAGGGAACTTGCGTCCGTGCAGACTAATCCAAGCAATCATTCACCCCAATCTAAACTCTCACCCCATCATACTCTCCCCTCAAGCTTAAAACAGTTCTGGATACCAGAATGGTTGTCCCTCCTGTACATAGCATTTCCTATAGTACTATCTATACGATAACTAAAACTAACCAATAAACTAACATAAACTAATCCATAACTACTATTAACAAGTTTAATTAACTACCAATCATACAAATGCACAGAAAATTTACAAGAAATCTTTAAGACTTGTTCCGGTCACCAGAACGGTCTATTAAAATAATGCAAACTAAAAATTATTAAATGTAGCTATGTATAGAATCTCCATGTATTTCATTTTATTTTTTTTGTAATCGTATTTTATGTATGAAAATAAAGATGAGAAGAAGTAGGATAAAAAGACGAGGGAACCGTTTAAATCCAGGAAACTGACGTCCTGGTTTATTTAAAGGTACCAGGACATTAAGAGCATCCCCTCGAAAGTACGCGGGTGGAGGTGGGCTACTTCGGGAGGTTTCCCCCTTTAGATATGTATATGTATATGTGTATGAATATGTATGTGTGTATACATTCTAAAGGTCAATAAATTCTTCAAGTATATCCCCCGACCAACACATACATCCATGCCCTAACTGGGATTCGAACACGGGACCTCTGGCCTCGTAGCGTGCTGAGATAACCACTCCGCTACGGAGGCCGATATTCGACTGAGTTACCACGGCACTGGAAGTGCAAGGGTTAATTGGGACAGGAAATAGAGTAAGGTTCGAAACACTGGGCATACATATCTACTGAGAATCAAACTCGGGACTCCTTGATTATCAGACGGCAGTGATAACGTGCCAATTAGATTATATTTATGGAAACATGTCATTAATGAAAATCAACGAAAATTGAAAGAACATATTGATGCATATTTCAGTAATATGCCGCCTATCACTTTTCATAGAATTTGGTGATAAACTTTGAAAAATAGGTGTATAAAGTTTTATGAAGTAAGATAAATAAACTATAAGCGTGCATAATATCCAACGAAAATGCACGATAAGAACAAGAAACGATATCGGCACTGTATATGTATTGAGTCCTCTTATTGTGCGTTTATTTCATTTCTGTTTGTTCTATTAAAGACAATAAGCATGAATGTTGATGTGATGAAATAGTTAAAAAGAAAAGGAACATGAGCACATACTGGAGTCAGACGCTAAGATCTAATCGGTAAGGCGTCTGAACGCCACGCGGGAGACCCGGGCTCGATTCCCAACGTGGATAATCTAAGTTATGATTTTTTTTCAGCAATATCCCTGCACGAAACAGCTCTGGGGTTTATTCAACCTCCAAAAAGTAGAGCCTTGGTGCAAACCTGGCGGGTAAAGCTACCAAAGCGCAATGTCGATTACATCACTTCCAAAAAAATGTACGAGGTCATGAGTGGGGTTCTACCTTCATATCATGGCAATATGCAATGGGAAAACTTCAATTTGCCTTACCTAGGTCTCATGGTAACTTGAACCCAGAGCGTGAGAGTTAGTTTGGCTGTGTTAGTCGCCAATGAATATTTAACATGCAATTGCACATCCTCACAAAGTGTACTGCGACTAAAAGAAGTGACCGAACCGGGATTCCATCGCGAGAAACACATCTTAACATTCTTTTGAGTATTAAAGAATATCATACGCTTGCTAAATACGCAATCATAGTATCAAAGCTAACTGTATAATGGTCGCTGGGGTAACAAATGCCAAACGTAGCACACAGAACACAAAGACTGCAGGATAGAAGGAATGGAGAACCATGATCGGGGTGGAAATGAGCAACGCGTAATGGAATGCGGCAACCGGTTGCTGGACCGCCGCAAGATATCCGCCGAGAGAAGACGCAACGCGAAAGGATCTGGAATCCGTTAGCATCCATTTCCACGCAGTCGTTCGTTATCCGGTGACGCAGAATTCTCCCGGTATTCCTTAAGCTGTTAATCCCTTACATTCGCTCTCGGAAATCCGGCATCGAATACCCCCTCACCCCTTTTTCCGATGAAGCACCGAAGACCATAGATCCTTTCCCGCGCTTTTCCCAGACTCGCAAAAGGATCCATTTGAACTCCATTTCCGCATGACCAGCGGGCAAACAGATCGCATTACAAAGCAAATATCCCAGTTTCTACAATTGTTAGATAATTAACAGAACAAGGTAAACTGTAACCCGTATCAGGACAGATTTTTAAGCCTCGTTGTCGATTTTCGCGGGCTTTTTACGCTCAACTCCACTACTCCGTTACATCTATGTTTTTTTAAATAAAATGCTAATATTTCTTCTACGTCAGGAATAAAACCTGTGACCTCTGACATCCAAGAATAGATAATTAATAGTTGGGATAACAGAGAAAGTGATGATATAAAAAAAACACGAGTGTGGCCTCCCCAATGGCGCAGTGGTAGCGTCGCCGCCTTGTAATCAAGGGGTCCCGGGATCGATTCCCGGTGGAGGCACATAGTGGTTCCAATCCCACTTTAAACTGTAGGTCCAGTCCCGATTAGCCATACTGTGCATAAAGTGGACTGAAAACACCAAATGAATCAATCAATCAATCAAAAAGAAACACAAGCAATTTGTGAAAGCTTATTCGTGAATGGACCTACAGCCGCTATGGAATGTGCCTCCACCAGGGATCGAACCCTTGAACCCGTCATTACGGATCAACAAAGTTAAAAATACGCAACCGGGTAGACCCAAAGGAAACATTAAGGTTGTATGTCAAATTATTAATTAAAATGTTACTTTTTTTCACGTCACTTTTGTGCAACGTTCGGCTATTGGAGACGATAAAGGCGAACGATGCTAAGATTAAATTAATGGGAGGATACTCAGATACAGCACCGGTGTACAGGACTAGACTCGAACCAGGACTTCGATGACGAAATCGAGAATCGATCAATTGATGAATTCTTACATAAAGGTAACCTGTTAATGAATTGTTTATTGATAATCAGCTACATAGAAGCTATGCTGTGCCTATGCCATTGGATGCATAGTGTTGACGATAAACTACCAGATTTTCTTATTTCGTTTTACGTACAGTGACTTCTGGGTCAGGCAGCGAAACGAAAATTTCTTGACTCGTGTGTCTTTGAACAAAACTTCACGACTTCATCGCCCACTCGCAACGTACAATTACTGAAGTTTCCAAGAGCACTTTGTAAAACATGTCGGTCAACTCTCTCCCCTACTATATCCCACGCGGCTCATGTTATTTAATTATGCATGCAGGGCTTCCGGATCAATCATACGTTATACGTGTGATAAGACACTTGCGAAATGAGATAAGAGAATCCGCTGCAGATAAGAGGGAAGCTCACGCAGAAGCCGCACACACGAACCTGCGTAAAATGACCCTACCCGGTGAACACCTAGACCGAGATGCTAAGTTAAAAATCCCATATAGGTAATTTTCAGATGTAAACATGGGTTAGGAATTTTGTTTAGATATATGATATCAATACCAGGATTCGAATAGAAAGGCGGCTTTCGCTTTCGCAGATATGGTCTACAGCTCACACAATTAGTTTAAGTAGTTTCAATTCGATTATTTTTGTCCTACATTAAAATAATATATATTTTTACCTAGTAGAGATGAAATAACAGGGACGTGGTGGAGATTACATAACACTGAACTTGATATTGTAAGAATTATTATATGAAGGACATTTGTGGGTAGATCTTGTAAACCGTATGAGAGGAGATGTTTATGGGGTTCTTGCAGGTAAACCTGATGGTAAGAGACCTGTGGGAACGTCAAGTCCATGATGAAATGAGAATATTAAGATGATGCTGAAGAAATGTGGTAAGGATGGTCGGGAGTTCACTTGATGCACATAAAGGCTCTTCGGGACTGGACCTACAGTTTAAAGTGCAATATGTGCCTCTATCGGGTATCGAACATGGGATCCATTGATGAAAACTCGGTTTAGGATTTCTAGAGAACTAATTTGTTTGTTTTCATCGTTCTTCAGACTAATTACGTTAAAAATTACGATAGAAATGAATGGTAAGCGTATGAAAAAAATATTAGACAAACCCAATAAGACATCTATGCTTTACCCAGGATGCGAACCCAGAACTATTTTATGTATCGCATAACGTTATCCACTCCTTCACAGATGTGTGTTATACGAACTACAAAGACCTGATATTGAAAATTGCCCGTCAGAAGGCAGAGCGGCTGTGCGACGCTGCAGATAGTATGAATGAACAAAAACAAGACTTTGAAAAAACAAGATGCTATATAACAGCCGAACGAGAAATATCAATTTGAAATCCAACTTAGGAATGAATATATGTTTTCTGCTCACTTGATCATCAGTAACAACCCTGACGCGTTACACAGTATAACGATGCAGCATAAAGATAAGCAACAAAGGGAAACATCTTTGTAGGGAAACAATTCGCAAGTTCAGATACGGTTATACTTGCATATTTCTCGTCTTGGTACCGAACTACGTAAAGCATTAGATACGTAACATCAACTTCCTGTAAAAATGATTCAATCGTGACGATAGTAAAGTGATGAATCCGCGAGGAACTAAAGAGGAACGGGATTCGAAACCGGGACCTTCTTTTCTTATACCCATCCACAACAGGATGAAGGAGTTCAGTACAAAATAGTACGGATTAGACTCCACGGTGCTTCACATAACTACAACGCACTTTCTACTACCCGGTATAATTTCTTAAAATGATAGAACATCTTGCATACAAGAACATGGAAAAAAAGTTCAAACTGGCTGTGTATCAAAGACAGAGAAATACTTACTTTCCAAGCCGCAGTTCGATGGATGAACCAATGTTAGAAGCAGCAACAGAAACACTCGTGAGAAGGTTCTGAGATAAATCCTGCCACTTCTGTTAGTCCACATATCGGAGCGGTTAACCGACGAAACCACCAACAGACGTAATAAACAACAACAACAATAAACAATTTCCTAGTATGCACACACTATCACACTCACACCTTGAATATTTTTTTTCCGTGGCCTATCTTCGCAACGATACCGGGCCACAATCGAAACGTCGAAATCACCGACTCATTTCTCTATGAGATTCAAGAAGGGATTTTGTTCGGAGGTGGGAAAAACTAAAGTGGGTGTTGAAATAAATAAAAGGTTATTTTCAAGAAAATAATTTAATAATAATAATACGGCAATCAAAACAATGGTGTTTGAAAAATAAACATGGCAAAGATGTAAACTAAAACGCAAAGAAATTTGAAAATAAAAGGGATTATAAATTCAGGTTTGTTTTTCTAAAGGGATGTTCAATTGGACACTGTTAAGAAATCTCTCTGCACTTCAAGTTCACTGAAAAAACAAAGTTGTTCTTTCCCCGAAACTTGTTCCAGCGTTAATAGGGTACACTCGTAGGCGTTCGCGAAAACCCGATGCAGCCACGTCTTCCTCTCAAAATGCGGGAAACACTAGACCGGACTTCGAATGTAACCTGCTCATTCCTTCACTCATTTTTCGGACTTTTCTTTTCCTTTTTTTTTTACTTTTTATTCACTTTAGCCGTGCCCCGAAAGTCGCTGCCACTGGATCAATTTGGGGGTTGCCTAGGCGTTCCACCATCTCTGCGAAATACACCGCTTGCTACTGCTGCTCCGACCGCGACCCTGGACTCGGACAGACTGTAACGTGCAGAACACTAGCGACTCCACGCGGCGGCGGGAAAAAACTTCCTCCGTTCCGCCGCGGCAGCACCATCGCGGCGGGAGAGGTGGTTGGTTTCCGTGCGGACGGGAAAGTGGTGGCGTATTCACGCACACACATACCGCCCAAACGCACACATAAACAGAAGCTCACGCACTAGCACGCGTGGAAAAAAGAGGAGAGAGAGAAAGAATTCTTAACAAAGAACGGCGAAACCGAAACAGGAAATATAAAAGCCAACCTTTCTTGACCATGCTTTCTGTTTATTAGAAACATATCCGGAAATCCGAGAAAAAAAAGTGCCTCCCGTGGACAAAACCCTTTGCCAGGTTCGCGCTACTTTACAATAATATTTTACGGTTTTCATCGTTCAACAATTTTCGGTGAAACAAATTCTAATATACAGTGTTGCCAGGACCAGACACATTTCACTATTGTTTTAAATATTCTTATAACGTTATGCGATTGCATATTAGATCTACTACCTCGCATCTATCTATCTCTAATTTAGTCGTAGCGATGAGAATGGATGATGAATATATGCGCTAGATGATTAGAATAATGTAAATAATGCATACACATAAAAAAAATTATGAGTATTCTCTCATAAAATTATTACACTCAAATTATATCATTGTCACGATTATCCCAAAGTGATATGAAACAGTCGCGAAATTAGATAAATTCTAATTTATTTTGCAAATACTAATAATAAGATTCAAATGCTCTCGGTGAGCTTTTGAAAGACTTATTTCTAACGGAATAAATGTTATACTGATTGCAAATCACGCTTAGAATATGATATAAACAGAACACAATGTCTCGAAAAAATATTTTACATTCTGTGTCCATTTGTTCACAAATTACAGCAAGCTCTCACGAAATACAATACTCTATTTGTATTCATGTTATTCATACGATGTTTTAATATATCTAGGTTAAACGCTAGAACGAAGAATAATGATGTATGAAATAGAAGAAGGAACAACTCAGGAAGGATTCAAACTTCTTTGAACAGAAACTATGGTCGCGATTGAGAATGTGTAGAGTCCTGTCTCAACACATGTGTTTCTTCATACGACACCATAATGCAGAATACTGGTATTTACTTTCTCAATGGCCGGATCCGATATCGCCTTCAAATTGCCGGGCTCGACACCTACCCTAGCAATGGATGATACTTGTGAGTGCTCTTTCATCAATTTCATCTAATCATCACTCATTCTCATCGTTGCGATTAGCCAAGAGTGGTAGAAAGGTGACGTAAAATAACAAAAACACAAATACATTTCTTACAAAAACCATATTATATTTCAAGTAAGAAAAACGTCTAGATAGCATTTGGATCCTTTTGAAAATACGAGTCCCGTGGCAGAGTGGTTGGCGGCATAATCATTTAAGAAACCAGAGGTCCCATGTTCGAAACTTCAATATATAATTTTTTGTCCCATCATCCATTTCATCAGTTTCTCGTTCATTCTTATCGTCACGATTAAGCCAATAGTTTAAAAATCGACGCAAGATAAAGGAAAATAGAATAATATAGGTAAATTCCACAGATTCTAATTTTAGAACGTATCTTGCGTGAATTTCAAAGTGACACGTAGGCGCATATAGGTGGTGGGTTAGATGAAGGCATCCACACATCCTCTATCTTGACCATGTGGCGATCAGCAGCATGCTCCGGCCGCTTTTATCGACCAGGTACGCTTTAAAATGCCTGATAAACCCTGGAGCCTATTACGCAGGGACATTAACGGAATAATTAACATATGACATGATCCATACCATAAATCGAACCCAAGTCGCTTGCATAGTAGTCAGACGCACATGGAACCACCGAAATGTATGACACGTGGAGCACGATGTGTCTGTCCACCATGTTATTGTAGGGTGGGATTACAGCAACATTTCAGTTTCATTAATTTGTTGATCGAAAGTCATTAGGTAGATCGTCTGCAACCCGGAACGCTATATTTAAACACAAACACAGTTGCTAGCTACATTCATATCCCCATTTCTTCTTGTAATATCCAGGAACTGAGATTCTTGATAGGAGTGCGCTGCGACGCCAAGGGTCCCGGGTTCGAATCCCACTCGGGCTTGGTTGTTAATAAATGTCCATTCATCAATTTCAACATTTCATTACCCATCCCTATCTTCGCAAATTAGCCAAGAGGCACAAAACGGGAAGTAAAATAAACTAAATCAATCAATCAATCAATCTTGTTAGGAGTAATGGGAAGATTAAATAATGGCTTCTTAAGATAATAACGGAAATTGACAGGCGAAAGGATATTCCTTCTTCATCAAACTCAATATAAATTCTTCCTCTAATGGTTCGTTCTTCAGTCAGCAGTAATATTCAATCTGGTTTGATTTTAATTCGACAGAGAGAAGAGAAAAATACTCACATTTGTGATCAATTAAAGTCTTTTGCATATAAAAATATAAAACTATCACCAAAATTGCAGTATAATATATAACTAATAGATAAAACCTTCGTTATATAGTCGAGGGCGGAAAATATGAATTGCATTTTACATTATAGAAATACGAGTCTCACCTTTTAGCAAATTTTTTAAGACTTTCTTGGTGTAAATGTTGGCTTATGTTATATCACTATATACCGGCCTTTGAGTGCTTTGTGTAAAATTCTTCTAAAGGAGGGGTCTTAGTGTTAGAATCTTGGGTAAGATAAGTTGGTTCAGTCTTCTATTTCATTCTCATTGTTACGATTAAAGTAGAGATTGAAAATTACGTAAAATAGCCAAGCCAAGATGCATGCGTGTAAAACTTTGGGCTTGTTCTCTTATCTTATTCCATTACCAATGTACACATCAATGTACAGAACGGCAAATTCTGGTCTGCAACAATTCTATTGCCTTTCGATGGGATCGATCGATAAATCAAGAATTGCCCATTGCTGTATCTATAGTTTCGATACGTTTGTGCGAAGTGTTGAACTTGTGGATATCTTAATATTAAAGTTGCTCAATGTTACTATTACGTGGAGATATTCCTAGTGCCGGAATTGAAGGCAAGGAAGGCAGAACACACAACATTTTCTTTCAGAAGATCATTTCTCAACTTCGCAGCACATATGCGAATCATCAAGTGATTTCTCGTTATTTGTCAATGATTTTCAGCAGCAGAACTTAATTTAGAGGTGAGAAATAAATCGTGTTCTACTGGTTTGATATTTGTGACAAGAAAAACAATATTAAAGATGTAAAATTGTGAAGAAAAAAAAACATTTTAGAGAAATAGTCCTGATTTTTAATAAATATACCGGACTCGTACGACCCTACAAAAAGGTTGTTGTAGGTCACGTTTACGCTCAGTTAGGCTAATTGGGTTTGAACCTACAGTTTAAAGTCGGATGTGTACAATAGTATATGTTTCCAGCAGGGATCGAACCAAAACTTCAAAACCCAAATCCTCATAACAACGATAGTTACTAAACTATCAGGAAGGCCCAGTAAATAATTTTGTTGCTATGTTTAGTGTAATAACACAATTGGAATTCTCATCTATTTGTTAAGCTGTAGAGCTTAAAATATATCAAGTGCTGGAAAAGTAATCGTTTTTCCCTTCCCATTCTAATAATTCATTTTGTACAATTGGAGCACTCTGGATATTTCTATGTGTTAAACTTAGCGATGAACGTGATGCATTTGTCCTTCTGACACCTGAATATGTTGGCCAATTTGATGATTTAGCGCTTCGAGTGTTCGATTCACCTTCTTTGCCAACCAGGTTTCCGGATTCGAATCCCGGCCTGAGCATGGGTGTTCCTTTCCTGTGCCTCTTCAATAATTTCGCGTTATCGTCATTCATACTCATCGCCGCATTCCACCTAAAGGGGCAAAAGGCGATGTAAAATAATAAAAAAATGAATACAAATACTCGAGAGAAGTAGGTTCTTCCTAAGCGATGAAAACAAATGTTAATAATAAATATTTATTCAAGAAGAGCAGTAGAAGCGTTTCAACATTAGCCGGATGACAAACAGGATCCTCAAATCTGAACAAGATTTGTCTCCGGACTCCCGGCGAAACTAATCCCCTTCATATCCTCAACACCCTTTAGCCATCTGAAGAGAAACAGCATAGCCGGTAACATCTCCATAGCGACGCCATAAATTCTCGCCTTTCAAAGTGGCGTCGGGGGGAAGGGGTTGACGTAGGGCGTAATTATTAGCTGATTTGGGAGAAGGGGTGACTATTTTCTCTTAAGTAAAGGAGGGGTGACTGCAAGGGGTGGTTATGAAAGCTAAGAGAAGGCGACCCTTACTCTTGTAAAAAAGAATTTACAGGTTTTTGAAACGATTTACGTATGTGTTTGCCTTACCAATGAGGCTTCCGCTTGTTTGAGGGGAGGGAATTATGTTTGGAGTGAGAGGCTTCGCTGCGAGTTCGGAAATGAGGGGAGGAAAAACCGCTAGAAGCTTTCAAAAAATTTCACTAGTTTACAGACGAGGATGTAACTGCGATGTAATGTGACAAAAAAGAAAGTGAAAAACACGTAAAAAATCACGCAGAAGAGATGTATTGATTTTCCAAGTGTTCTCTAAAGTACAAATTATATTACATAAAATCATTTCCTACGACATTTTAATAATACGAACTCTATATTGGCATATATTTGTATTTTACTCATTTCACGTCGATTTTCAGTTCAATCGTTGCGATGAGCATGAATGGTGATTAGATAATAATAATAATAGAACAGAAAGAAGCAAATCTATTTGTGGATGCTGATCTCCGTTGGCGGAGTGGTTAGCACAGCGTGCTATCACTCCAGGGGTCTGAGCATGGGTTTCATTGTAAGTGTGCCTTCATCAGTTTTTCATATCATCACTCATCCTCATCTTCGCGATTAGCAAAAATTGACAGAAAAGCGAAGTAAAATGAACTAAACCATTCAATCAACTATTGGTGGATGTTTCATATATAGCCTTGATGCTTTGAATAAGGTTACTAGCTGCCAGCTGCACTGGAGTTTACCAGTGTCGTGTCTCGATGACCCATTTTTGCCAACATCCACATTATTTAGGTGTACTGGTCACTGTAAAGTACCGAGAAGCTAGGATCACAAGGTTATACCGTCCTTGGAAGCCTTATTTTTTTAAAAGTCTTTTAAAGTGCACTTTGTACACATAAAGATCAATCTGGACTGAACCTACAGTTTAAAGTAGGGCCAGAACCAGCATACAGGGTGGGAAATAACCTTTTGCTAGGGGTCTGCAGGAAAAAGTAACAACAATTAAGAAATTATGGTAATACCAAATGTTTACTACGACAATTGTGGTTACAAAACAAAATTAAAAGTTAGTTCACGACAAAGCACCTTGTTTCAAGGCAAATGCTAAAACCAAGACCTTCTTCAGCAAAGTGGCATCGACTTCTTCAACAGTTCTGAATGGCCGGGTGCATCACCGGACCTGAATGCAGCAAAGCACTTTGGGGCTATTCTGAAGGACGCAGTTGAGTCCTTGATGATAGTGGAAAGCGGACCGGACCGTCATTCCCGGCCAACACTCCTTGCACATCTGGAACAAGTCCTCCGTGACATGGAATGGAATACGGACTGTTTGCAAATCTTCTGAGCTCCTACCCTGATCGTCTTCGTGCTGTGAGAGAAGCAAACTGCGTACATACTAACTTTTAATTTTGTTTTTGTAACCACAATTGTCGTAGTAAACCTTTGGTATTACCATAATTTCTTAATTGTTGTTACTTTTACTGTGGACCCCTAGCAAAAGGTTATTTCCCACCCTGTATATCTACACCAAGGTGTCACTGAAAACATTAGTATTTCTGCTATCATATATTTCACATTTCATCAATTCGTCCTTAACCTTTAGACGCTGTGCTGTTTTAATCGGTATTAAATTTGAAATTATATACTGTACTAATTTTACCTCAGAAACAAACGATAGTAGAGTCAGGAATTATATCCCGTTTCAGTCGGTATAGATCAGATTATAATGATATGGCGACTGAACTTACCACAGACAAAAATACTAGCGACAAAACGTACCTAGCACCTGACCGACTACATGTGAAGGGTCTTCTAATGAGTCTTAAAATATTTGCGATGCGACAAAACGTACCACTTGATGGAACAGCAACAAAAATAATTTACCGAAATTACGATTTTACGATTTTCTCTACAGGGTGGCTCAATAAGTCACTTAACACCCCCAGTACAAGGCCACTGCAGCGCGCAACATGGAAATGGTGATGACCAATCGTTATCAGGCCAAGGGGGAACCACATTGACGCCACCCACACGGTCGGCGGCCATCTTGATATCCGCCATCTTGAATTCAACTTCAGAATTTTAAATGGGAAGGGGGTCGTGCGACATATCAAAATGGGCTAGAATTGCACGAGAAATGCAATGGTGAAGGTTTTTTCGACGTATCTTTCGATGATTTTTATCTGATAACCATTTTTGACAGATCAAAGCTGAATGGTTAGTGTTGGTAAGTTAATGGTGTGGCGTGCTGTGTGGAACACGATTGGTTAGTCAATTTTCCATCAACGGAACCTTAAATGCTTAGAGCTACTTGGATTTTTTAAATAAACAGTTTTTTCATCCTTGCTTATGGAAGAAGGTACTTTTTACAGAGTTTTTTCAATAGGGAAGAACACCAGAACACTTATGGGAACGTTATGAACCAGTTTTTGTCCAAAGTTAGTTATCAAATGACAAGGGTCACATATTCTGTTTATAAACTTCCTTATGAACATAAACATTAGCCTTGTGACTGTGAAGGACTTTTAATTCAATGGAAGCGTCACACTGTAAATTGTTCGCGACAACCATTCATAATGCACAGCTCTTCATGGATGTATCCGATTAAAATAATGTGCAATGGCATGCGAACTTCTCTCCATAGACGTCACTTTGATCTCGATGCATTACCGAAGCGCTAAACAAATTTTAGGGCATTTTTCTAACACCTCGAAAAGGAGCAAATTGATACAAGAATTCAGTCATAACGTTTTACTGGTTAAAGATACGACGAAAAAACCTTCACCATTGCATTTCTTGTGCAATTCTAGCCCATTTTGATATGTCGCACAACCCCCTTCCCATTTAAAATTCTGAAGTTGAATTCAAGATGGCGGACATCAAGATGGCCGCCGACCGTGTGGGTGGCGTCAATGTGGTTCCCCCTTAGCCAAATAACGATTGGTCATCGCCAATTTCAAATTCCATGCCGCAGTGGCCTTGTACTGAGGGTGTTAGGTGACTTATTGAGCCACCCTGTAGTTTTGCTGATTTCCATCACACTTTATCAAGGCTTTGGACTGGCAAAATTACTATATATATATATTTGGGCGTGTTTAAAATCAGCTGTGGTTAAGCTGTCGTCCACATCTTTTCTTTTCTTTTATCTTTTCGTATTTTTTTCGATCTTTATTTTAGTTATGTTAGTTCTAACCTGGCCTAAACTAACCTCACCTTTGTCGTGTAGGTTGCCTAGAGTATCGTTGTAATTCTTGTCTTCCTCTCGAACACTTTTCTTCGCCTCTTGCATGCGCTTCTTCACATCTAACTGAGCATCATTCGAGACTCCACAAACGGGTGGCAGATAGCGCACCGTATTGGAATGTCTGAAATGTTCAAGCGTTTTCCTTCAAGTGGTACGTTTTGTCGCGGAGTAAATATTTTGAAGGTAGGTGTTTATCTGAGTGGTACGTATCGTCGCGAAAACCCTAGTGGTACGTTTTGTCGCTGATACGTTCTGTCGGGACACCAGTTATAATGTAATGCTAATTAAATACTCAATGTTAATAATTAGAACACATTCTTTTTTTTTAAAAAAAAAAAAAAGTTGTTTAGTAGAAACTAAGTTTTCCCCTGTCCCTCCCCTCCAAAGATTTCCCTTCCCAAGTCATACGCCATATGACTATGCCAGCGATAAAATTAGTCAAGACACATCTTAAAGCGCAATAAACGATACCAATAAAACTGTCTGCAACATTAATTGAGTCACAGTTTGGGCTTAAAGTCACATGTACGTAATTGTCCCTACCCGGCTTTGAGTGTCCAATGTGTCCAAATTCAAAGTTTAAGGGTTCATGCTCTAGTAGATTTAACCTAGAGAGGTAGAGAAACTTGAAAGAAGCGCAAATAGAGCATAGTGTAGAACGTGACGTTTGATTGATAATAGAAATTCTACATGATCAATGTGACTGATTTCGCTTTAATATTTTTCAACGCATGAACTAAGTTTTATCTTAATAGTTAGTGCAGATGTAAATAGATTAAGGAACGGATGAGGTTAATCTTGGAGATCGCAGGTCCAAATTATCTTAGCTGCACACTTCGAAACACAATTGTACGAATTAGATGCAAATGTTAAGTGGCAGAATGGAT
Source organism: Lepisma saccharinum (assembly GCF_977018435.1). NCBI lineage: Eukaryota > Metazoa > Arthropoda > Insecta > Zygentoma > Lepismatidae > Lepisma > Lepisma saccharinum. The sequence continues at coordinate 91,810,037 of NC_139231.1, read as the reverse complement.
TCCGAAAGGTGGATAGTTCATTCTCTACCGTCACCTGGTAACTGTTGAGATGATGTTCTCCCAAGTGAATTTGCACGCAAAGCTAGCCAGCGAGTCCATATTGCTTCCTGGGAAGAAAGTTGTCTGCGCAGAAGAAATTCATCTGCAACGCCAGATGTAGTATGCGCAGTGTTCTACTGCGCAGAAAAACAAAGTGAAGAGTGGAACGTCATAACTGAGATTCGCACTGATGTTACATGTAAAGATATGGCCAGTGATATAGCGATTGTTAACGGAAAACAATGTACTTGCCCCGTTCCTTTAACCTTCATCCCTTAATCTAACGGTCACAGTGGATAACTTGGACATGTGAATATATTGGGAGTAAACCTAACGTGCAAACACAAAAAATATATACACAGTCCCTTAAGTGTTTCGGAAATCAAAGGCTTAAAAACGCAATTTCTTCTAGCTTGTCCTCCATCAATAAAACATGGCACAGGGATAAAGTAAAGCATATGCAAATGCGTGCGGTGATTGCAATGTATTTGCCTAAAGGGGTCTCTCATTCTCTTTTACACACACTCTCTCTCTCTCTCTCCTTGCTCAGAAAGCTTACAAATCAATTCCTGATTGTGAAACGGGAGCCGGTAGCGTTCTCCCAATCCAAAATCCTCCGCTGCGGCGTACTTAGTTTCAGCATTTCAACTCCTCTAAAAAAAAAACCGCAACCCCCCTCAAGGCGGGAGCAGAAATTACAGAACGGGGGTGACAGGGGACTAGAAGACCGAATGCTCTGAAAGAATAATGAGCAATCAGTCATACATTATCGAAATTTAAAGACCGCTACAACAGAACGCGTTGCGCTCAGCACTATCCCATTACGAACCAGATGGTGAACCCCTTCGCGCACCAATGCTTATTCCCTTCACCTAATCAACACTGTGACGTCAGAGGGTTTTCTCCTCCTCCCTCTCCTTAACGAGTCATCCTTTTCTGGGGTGGTCTTTTTTACCCAACCCCCACTCCATTTACAACGCACACCCCCCTCTCCCCGTGTTCCAACACTCTGCTAATTAAGAACTCTTCATTCACTGTTTGTCGCAATAATTATCTCCCCCCCCCCCTATTCTCTGTGAAGAGCCGAAAAAAGCAAGTCTCGCCTTCTGTATCCTAATTTCCCATTGTCACGCACAACAGGGAAGTGATGTATATTCTCTAAGCGCCCAGGATGAGGGAATTGTTTCCTCCATATCCGAAAAGCAGTGCACGGGGCATTCTGTTCTCAAATCTGGTAGAAGCAGGCGAACTCCATAGCGACAGATTAGTGTTGTTATCCGCGGCACACCTTTTGTGAAGGTTGCAGTGCATCGCTGTATTCACACATGCTCTAGATCGGCGTGTGAAAGTAAATCCGGGAGAACCTAGATAAAGAATTTGGTGTTTGTCGGTTAAACCGTTTCCAGAATGGTAGTTCCATAGACAGATCCCCTCAGAAGCCCACATAGCAGAAATGTATTCATGCGCCATCGAAAGCATCTCTTCGATAGACATGCTTGGACTTTATGAATATGCAGAACATGTCAAACAGCAGCAAACCTTCAAGGTTTCTCTCTGACACACTGATACGGGAAAATCGCGTAGCGCAGCGATATGTCTTAAACATTATTTAATGTACCTTAAAATATCTCCTAGATCACTTATCACTCACTATCCTTTTACTTTAGTTTCTATTTTAATACTTTTTCTAAATTGTTACCGTTAATACATTCTTGTTTTTTTCACTAAATTCCAGTGTGTGTACAACATACAATGTACTTGATACTATAAACAGACCTTTATTGTTGTGACTAATTTTAAACGGATATGTCTAAAACCCGAATATATTTGAAGCTATTTCCTACTAAGTATTTAGAACTGGTTTTATCGACTATATTTAGTTGAAACTAGCTTTAACTAGGTGATAGAACAGGTTTTAACGACTACCTTTAGCTGAAATTAGCTCAACTTGTTAGAACTGGATTTACCGACAATTCTTAAATGAAACTCTTATATATAATTTTTACGAATGGCCCTAATGAAGGCTTCTTGTTACTAGTGAAGACGTGCGTTAAAATCAGGTAAAAAATTTAAACCACTTTTAACTAATATTATTAGTTTAAACTATTTTCCAATTTCAAAGATACAGTGGTAAACTTGAAATTAGTTTTTTTAGTTATATTTTGATTAATTTTTGATCTAACTAATCAAAACTAATTTTACCAAATGACAGTTGACGATACCAATTTTCACTAGTTAAAAATAGATTTTAGCCAATCGTGTAAGCTAGTTCCACCTACAAGTATTTAATAAAATTGCGTTAAATAATTACAAATGTTTTATACTAAATCTACTAGGGGTATTACAGCGTAATGTTCTGGACATGAGATTGGATTAAAATATTTCATAGAATTATGAAGTTCTTGGTGGTGTCTTCTAAGAAATGAAAAACTTGAGTATCATGGCATAGCCTGAAAGTATGAAAACATTAACAAATATGTGTTATGTGCGAGGAGCTTGAAAAATTTAATAAAATTTGACATCATATGTCTGTGAATCATATAGACTACCAATGCTAATAATTTGTGTTGGTAATGTATGCTAATTATATGTTTCACAAACAGTTGAACGTTAATGCAATTAAAAGCACTAATAATTTGTGAATAATTCATTTTGTTATTTAGATGAAGTGGCACCACTTTTCATGGAGTGCCCTAAATACAACCTTGGTGACAATGAAGTTCGACCAGAAAGGAATACGTGATTAAATGCACAGAAGCATAGGCGGTGGAATGGGTGACCGGCAGAAGTGACGCATCTGTGTAAGAGGAGGCGTGTGAGCAGGCAAGAATCGTGATCCCAGCATGTTGCACCCAAGGTCACGTAAAGAACGAAAACGGGGAACTAACTATACGCGTGACATTGAACTTCGACCAGGCACCAGACCCATACGGTAAAATTCCAGATAGTGGCGCATTCGACGGAAGCATGACGTCACGGACACGATAAGGGAGTCCGCCGTATATAAGCGCGTGCTGTGCACCGAGAAACCGCAGTGCATCATCACCATGGCCAAGGGCAAACCTATTAACAACACCGTGAGGAGAAGAGTGGTGGAGTTGCAACGGGATGGACTCAGTGAACGGGAAATAGGGCGCCAACTGAACTTACCCAAGTCAACCGTCCACTGCATCATCATCATCGAACACCACCAAAATACGGGTACTACAGAGCCAGGTAAGGCCCCCGGTCGAAAACGCCTGCTGAGCGTGCGTGACCTACGGATATTTAGGTGCTATATCCAGGCCAACAATCATGTTTCTGTGGCCGAATTACGACTGTGGACTCGAGAACGCTTTCACATTGAAGTGTCAACCAGAACCATTCGCCGTTACCTACAGCGATGAGGTTACCGAGTGTACAAGGCGAAACGTAAACCCTTCCTTTCCATGTTGAAGAAAGGCAATCGACTACGGTGGGCACGAATGTACCGGGGATGGACATTTCGGCAGTGGAACAGGGTTTTGTAGACGGACGAATCCATTTTCAATGTTGTGTACGGGAAAATACGGTAAACAGTCATTTGTCGGAAGGAGGAACAGAATGAAGCAAAATGTTATGCACGTCGGGTACAGAAACCTGCGTCAGTGCTGGTATGGGGATGCATGACGGCATCTGGGGTTGGCCCACTACACGTCCGTGAGGGCATTGTGAATACACACGCCTATACACGCATACTGGAGCGGCATCTTCCCACAGTGTGAAGGCACCTGTTCCACAGGCGGTGTCTCATCTTTCAACACGACAATGCCAGGCCTCATACAGCGCGGCTGACAAGAGAATGGTTGACTCGCCATCACGTGCGAACTCTGCCATGGACACCATCGAGTCCCGAACTCTCGCCCATTGAGAATGTGTGGCGTGTTCTTAAGCGACGTGTGCAACAGAGGGAACCCACGACAGTGGCTGCTCTTATCGCCTGCCTGCAGGAGGAATGGCACCGCATCGATGTGGAATACCTTGAACGACTCGTCCGCAGCATGCCCCGACGCATTTCCACAGTTATTCGCCGACGGGGCGGCGTCACACCATGGTAAACAGGATCCCCTCTAACAGTGGTCGAACTTCAATGTCACGTGTAGATGGACGAAATTTTTTTATTTTGTGTGGACACCATACATTGCTGCGTTGCAGCGGAAATTTATGTTTTCCTTTGTTCCATGTAGCCTGCTGAATAAAATATGTTCAGCATATGCATGTGTTCTCCTTCTTTCACAACGCACTCCTATATTTGTGACTGGTCGAACTTCATTGTCACTAAGGTTGTAGTATTCTGGGTTGTAATAGCAGTTCTAAATTGAATTTACAATTTAGAATATCGGCTTACTTAATCGAAATGAGACCCGTTGCTAAGACGGTTCAAAAGTCGGGGCGAGCATCAACACAAAAACGAATCCCGAAAAAAAAAAGTCCCGTCCTCTTCCGACTCCAAGGGACCCCCTCCCTCTTTTTACCTGGGCGAGAAAACGGGCGACACAATGATTAACTAACTCGGTCAGCTTCTTTGCATGACTCATGAAGGTACATGCACCTCGTGCTCTGAAAACGACGTCAAGAAATCACGCTTTCCTATTGATTTAGCATCAGTCAACTCCCCCCCCCCCCCGCCCCAGTCACCAACACCATCTCTCCCTCCCGTCCTTTGCATCAGCATGAAAGCTAAATCAACCCTCCCTCTCCTCCCAATCATCTAGATGCAGCCCATTTTTGGACTCCTGTTATTTTTCTTCGCGCCTTTTGATTCCTTCCTTCCTCCTTGTCATTACTGCCCCTCCTCTCTCTCCCTTCCAGCCGTAGGACGTCACGTGACCTGCCAGGTGTAACAACTGCATCACGCCGAGAGTTGGTTGTATTTTTCTAAGTCCTTTCTCCCTTTTTTTCTTCGCAGACAACGCACGAGTGGCAGATATCGATCTTGATATGAAGTATCAAGGATTCTTACGGTTTGCGTTCATCGCCAGGTTTCTGATTTATATAAAGCACAATTGCATTTGAATATAACTTTACACTGTGGAAACGTTTTACCGACCTCCGTTGCGGAGTGGTTAGCACAGGGCTTACGACGCCAGGGTTCGAATCCCGGCCTTGGTGTGGCTGTTCATCATTTTCATTATATTATAACTCAGAAAAGCGACGCTAAATAACAGAATTAAATAAAATGTAATACGTGTTGAGCAAAGAATAAGAGGGCACCACTTACTACCAATTTTCCCAAAGTACCGCAAGGGGGGTGAAAATACTGTTTTGCTTACACAATCAATAAAGAATCACAAAGTAATCAAAGGCATAGAGGATTTTGGCATTCGATCGGATGCTGGGTTACATTAACTGTGGTGGACACAACTTTTAGTGGCAACTAAGTAACAATCTTCAGAGTGTAAAGCAATTAAGATTAAGCATTTCCGCCAGTGCTTTCGTAATTATGGATCGAAGCGTAACGTGTAGGTACAGTCACCGGCAATAATAATAAGACACCTAGATCCTGAAATACTCGCTTCCCTGCAAGGCGTTATGTGCGTTGCCTATCTCTATCTTAACATATTTTAACAGAACTTTTTTAAAGGCAACTTCTACCACCGCCGTAGATATAGGCAATACACAAAATACGTTGGAGGGAAGCAAGTACGTATTTCAGGATCTAGATATCCCATTTTTATTGGTGGAGGCTGTACATTGAGATGAAGAGGACATCGCATATTATCGGTGTCGACAATGGTAGAAGTGATCAGTATCAAGCTCTAGTTGCCTGTAACTCCACCATTCAGATAGCCGTTAATGAGAGGTTCTGTTGGCCCCCGAGCAAAAGACATTGGCGGGAATCTAACCCGGGTCTATCGTGTAGCAGCCAGATGCTATCGCTGCTTCTTAATTTTTCATGATTATTGTAGGCAATAACGGTCTCTTATACTGGGTTGAATAGTGGTGCAGTAAAATCTGTGGCGGAACAACCCTTTTATGGCCAATCTGTTAATCATTTGATGACACACGGTTAACGCAAGGAGTTCCATTCTAAGCCGGAATCCAATACTCTTGCTTTCATGCAGCTTCCCAATGCTGAGTCCACACCAACATTTTCGAGCTTCAAGAGGATCGAACCCGGTATCGCTCGCACCAAAGGCCAGAGCGAAAGCCATTTGACTAAACGGGAATACAAACAACAACTTGTTTATTGTTCGTTAAAGTATAAGTATAATTTGTCAACGCAGACGGGCGCAATGCTTGGATAACATCTCTGACGTCGTGATTTGAATTTTATTCCCTGTATTTGTTCATACTAGGCGTCACTTTCCTCCACGCTTAACTAATCATCACCACGGGGATGTTTGAAAAAACATTTGTTCCCAGATCGAGATTTGCACCCTGAACCTCCTATGGAGAGTTCATGAGTCAAACACTCAACTGGAAAACATCGATATTCATGTTCAGATGTCTATTCCGTTTTTTCCATGTCAATAGGAAGACAAAGCAACATAATAACAGAATGTTGGCTCTTGAAGATAACAAGGAACTGGTTCTGTGGTAAGAAATGCTAAAGGTTCGTATTGCACGTAAGGATTTACCTTGTGTGTAGGCTACGGATTAACCCATATAGAAGTAGTTGGCTAATAAGGCCAAATCAACGATTGCAAGTCTATGTTAACCCCCGGGTAATTATTCAAAAGCTTCGAAATTTTGAGGAAACGAACGAACCTGTACCAGACGATAATGAATGACAAAATTATAGGAAAGTTGATGCATGCGAAAGTAGCAAGGTAGTTTGATCAGTTTCCACATGTGCAATCCACGAGATGACGCATGTGGTTAATTTCGTTAAGTGTAATACTCCCTTTAGAGAGATGAACACACTCGGTATTCAAGACAGAGCCACTCTTTAACTCAATACAGCGCTGCTTCTGTGTGTGATTCCTCTTCTCAATTGCGACAGGTGAATTCTCCACCACTCACAGTTGAGAACTGGTTTCGTGTCCCGTTCCTAATTCCATTACAGCCTGCCTGCCACCAGCTGCCTCAGCTGTGGGGAGCATGTGGCCCATTCCCTTACGTTCCATTGTCTTTCCCGACACAAAAGATCTCCAGAGGTAATAAGAGGGAAGACCAACACGATTCCATTATCTGCTTGCTTTTCATGAGCAGAATCGCTCCTATGCGGCTTCAAAGCAACAAGGAATACAATACGCAACTAGTGTGATAAATCAGAGACAAAAAGCAACACTTTGCTTGAAAACATCAACAAAATCAAGTGATTCTCTTTTATTGTTTTAGTTCGCATTGCTTGAAAGAGGTTGGTCAGAGTTTATACTAGGTGATTCTCTTTTATTGTTTTAGTTCGCATTGCTTGAAAGAGGTTGGTCAGAGTTTATACTAGGCTTGTCACAGACCCAAAACCATATTTTAGAAAGCGACATGGGAACGAGACCGGATCTGTCGAGATGAAAAGAAGATGCAACGTCTCACTGGTCACTTGTGTCGCTATGTAAAAAGGTTACACCCAATTAACCTTTTCTTGAGAATCAGGCACCAGCATTACAGTCGGATTAAAATATGACTCACCTTCAAAATTAATCGGTAATTTTCTAACACTCTCATTCCCTTTAATGCGTACATTAGCACACGTGACACTTTAGACATGATAATTGTTTCATTAGGCTGAAACATTCACAGACATTTCCATAGTGACGTCACCTTTCCTGAAAGAGAGGGAAAGGGAGTACAGCGTTCATACAATTTTCCCCATTTTCCTCATAAAACGTAGAATAGAGCGCATTTCTAATTCTTGATTACACACGCGACAACTGCATAGAGCTTTCGGATGTCGATGGTTGGGCATCGACTCGTATTCTTATATACTGTTTCCTGAGCTATAGTAGTGTCATAAGCGAGTTGGTATGCGCTAATAGACTGCGCGCCTCTATTGGGACTCAGGGAACTCCACCAATCTAAAGAACTTGGCGCTCTTAGCAAGACATACTGTTTTTAAATGTTTGCTGGTTTAATACCATACGAAATTGTAATAAAGTTTACTATAACAGTTGACCATGCAAGCGCTAGAAAAAATATTAACAAACAAACTCTGAATAAATAAATGTGTATAAGGAAGTTATAAATACTTCAAACGATTTTGAAGGTGAGTAACAATTGGGGATTATCAAAAATATCCGGAATTCGGATTCCGAAAAACTTATAAATCCATATTAGGAAATTTTACAATCAGATTTCGGAGCGAATTCGGATTCAGGAAGAAAGGGATTTAAAATATTTCTTCACATTTTTCAGATAGAATTTTGTTGACAAAGCTTTTAATGTGTTTGATTTTAACACACTAGGTTTTGGTTGTATCGCAGCATATACATAATTTCAAACCCAGAACAAACCAGACCTTTCTATTTACTATTGCATGTGATGTTTAACCTACAATTTAAATAAATAATTTTCGCCAGGAGAGTTTGTTCAACAATTTGACGCGATGAATTCTCGGCGCTACAGAATTTATACACATAAACAAGACACTTCGTCACAAAGTCGCGACGTCAGTTTTCACATAATCACAGGCACTGAAATATGTTTATAATAGTAATATTACATTTTACTCTCAGTGTTTTTAATTTTTAATTAAGTGTATGCGATTTAGTGATGTATACATCTTTTTATACTTCATGAGAATGTACATCTTCGAAGACAAAGCTGGTCTCCCAGATGGCGCAGTGGTAGCGCCGTCGCCTTGTAATCAAGGGGTCCCGGGTTCGATACCTGGTGGAGGCACATAGTGGTTCGGATCCCACTTTAAACTGTAGGTCCAGTCCCGATTAGCCTTACTGTGCATAAAGTGGACTTAAAACACTAAATCAATCAATCAATCGAAGACAAAGCTATTTACTTTAAGATAGTTCATTATCGCGCGGATGTTAAGTTCGTAGTTTACTGTAGAAAGGTACAGAAAAACGACGGTAAATGACCAAAAGGAAATAATCAATTCCTCATAGTGTGACAACCGCCTCTGCATCGTCCCACAAGAGTCTGTGAAATCGCAAGACCTAGAATATATAGCCCTGAACTTTTCAAGATATTACTCGTATGCACAGGACTCAAATTGCGTACAAAGTTGCAGCTCACAAGGATAAAGGTTAGTGCTTGGACAGACCAAAAGAAATCAGAAATATAGATTCTCCGATTTTACTCTCTGAATTCCAGATAATAAATAATCTGGATTTGACCATCCCTATTTGTAATGAAAATTACACTAAATTAGTTTGACTTCAGTATGGGATGTACCAAATTGACATGTCTTTCTACTATATTTGAATGAACCTACCACCCACTACCGACTCAGTCTTTAAACTGCGCAGAAGTGTACCATAACCGATGCGGTTTAATTTGAACTTTGACTCAACCAAAATGTTTGCAAGCTGGAGGCATAGAAACCTCAATATTCCATTGATATTCTGATTAGTGTGGCTAATGTTTAATGAGATGGGTTCCATTCTAGATTCTCTTTTTTGTCACGGGACGCGAGGGACAGCATGGAAAGATGGCAGAAACAACTCCTTAAGGGAGGCTGTATCCTAGCAACGGTTCCTCGCATCACACCCCAGAGATATCTCTGGGACGAGCTTTGACATTTCGGGCCGCTGGACACGCTGTGGCTGTAAGGGGTATCTAATAGTGCCGCCTGCTTCCCACTCCCACTAATCTCCCGGTCTCTTGCATCCGCTTGATCTGTAAACCCCCCACACACAAGCATATTCTGTATTTTTGTTTCTGTATGTTAACCATCTTTCCCTGTCACTATCTAACAACGTCTCCCTGCATCTCTGTCTCTCTTTTTACGAGACAAATGTCAAAGAAAAGGGCCGATATTTTTTTACTTGGAACTGGCAACACTGACGAAGCTCCGCGTGCACGGAAGCATGCTTTAGTATTCTGTGCCTGCAACAGAGGTATATTTAACAGTGTGGAGGTGCGTACGTGCGAGTAGAAGGAAGTTGAAATGGCTGCTGTAATAGAAAATCCCGCCAAATGCGAGGTGAGGTCGGTGATTAGATTTCTCAAAGCAAAAGGACTGAGTGCAGCTGACATTCATCGGGAATTGTGTGCTATTTACGGACCAACAGTAATGAGTGAAGGAAAGGTAAGACAATGGTGCCGTGCTTTTCGGGAAGGACGTTCAAATGTTCATGATGACGAGCGGAGCGGCAGGCCTATAGAGCGACCACAAGGAAAAAAACCTTGGACGAAAAGTCCCCGCGCAGCTTTCCCTTCTTCCGTTCATCTCGGGCCATAAGGAAGCATGGTCCACTCTCCCCCTCCCCTCCTAGCGGGAGTACGGTGCACAGGAGTTGCGGGTCTGCGCAGGTTTCTTTGCTTGTGGTTCCACTATAGTGATCAGACGGACGACCTTGAGCAACGTGTTGACGAGAAAGTGCGATCCAATCGCCGTTTCCCCATTACTGATCTAGGCAAGGAGTTTCCTGAAGTGTCTGATAAAACATTGCACCGAATTGTAATGGACAATCTGGGTTATCGCAAACTGTGTGCGAAGTGGGTGCCAAAAATGTTGACAAACACAAGGATGAAAGAATGAAATCGGCACGTGGTTTTTTGGCCTGCTGGGAGAAGGATGGGGATTACTTGTTTCCTCACATAGTGACTGAAGACGAAACCTGGATATCGTACGTCACTGGTGAGTCGAAGCAGCAATCCATGCAATGGTGTCACTCCGGTTCATCGAAACCAAAGAAATTCAAGCAAATTCCATAACATCGCAAAATCATGGCAAACGTGTTTTGGGACCAAAAAGGTGTAATCCTCGTGGAATTCCTAGAACCGGGACGAACCATCACAGCACATGTGTATTGCCAAACACTGTCTAATATGCGACGTGCCATCCAAAACCGGCGAAGAGGAATGTTACGGTCTGAAATTCTGCTTATTCATTCATAACAACGCCCACCCACATACAGCTGACCGTACTGTTGCGACAATTCAAAAATTCCGATGGAAACGTTTTTATCACCCCCCCACACAATCCCGATTGGCTTGCTTCGCAACGTTTCGATAATAGTGAAGCTCTCAAGACATCAGTTCTCGACTGGCTGAGATCGCAGGCGGCAGATTTCTACGCAGAGGGTCTTCTTGTTCCACGGTTCCAAAAATTCTTGGAGCCAGGGTACGCACTTGTATAGCAATTAAATAAAGATTTTCTAGCTTGATTTTATTCTCTGTAATAATTAATCGGCACTTTTTTTACATGCCCCTCGTATGTTTCTCTTCGTGCGTGTTTTTATTGTTGTTGTTTGTGCGTGTAGGTGCGTCTATCTTTATTATATGCTCTCTCTCTTTCTCCATTTGGATGGGCCACTCCGATGGAGTGGTGAAACGCTGTCGCCTTATAATCATAGATTCTCAGGTTCAATACCCAGAGGAATTATAGTTAGGAGAAACTTGCCATTGTTAGGGACTTATGAAAATCCTTATCTTGAAAAATAAGCTTTCATTCTGTATGTCCTCTTGTTTATATCGTTATCTACTTTGTTTACCACAAATAAATATAAATTTTCAGCGTGGTTTAATGATTCCATAACAATGATAATTTGTTCAGAACTGAATGCATTACACAGCGATTCTGATTCCACTTTAAACTGGATTTCCAGTCTTGCTCAGCCTATTAGGCCTTGAGCCAGGCAAGTTGTCGGTACCACTCGGGGAGACGGGTTCTAATATAATTTTTTGGTAAGGTTGGGATGCCTACAGATGGAAAATATGTGATAGCATGTCATAAATCTTTGCCTTCTGTGTGTTATCACTCCAATTTCCAGATAAACTTGATGTAAATGGAAAGTTGTGATAATTTTTAATATTTTGACTTTACTATTAGAAATGACAATTACGGTAATTTTGATCTAAATTAATAATAATTCTGATAATAATTAAGATTCTAATAATAACACTAATTAAAATATTATGCGAATATTTTAATAATTTAGTTGACAAGTTGGATGGTATTTCACACAATTACTGGAGTCAATTAGCTATTTGCCCATAATTAATGCCGATATCTCTGAATTAACAACAGAGGTGCGCAGCTGTGAGAATGACAGTAGCAGTCCAAGGACAGTGTAAGAGTTCATTGAAGAATGTGGGCAAATGGTAAAATGCCTCTAAAGTGCAATTTACCTGAATCAATGGCGTGGAGAGTCTTAGGAAGGATGGAAGCTGGACAGACAGTGTAGCCCTTGGAGTGTCTCAAAGTGCCATTTCTCGATGTATATTCGGTTCCAAACAACGGGAAATGTACGACGAAGGCAAGATCAAGGCCGTCCACGAACAAGAACATCCAGAGACAACGGGTACCCCTTATTAACAACAGATTGGAACAGACGACAGAATGCAACGAAACTACGTACAACATGCCATTCTCACAGTGGGTGTCATCTCAAAACCGTACATACGAGTCATATGACAGGCCACACATCTCAGCAACATGAGGGATAGTGGCTCGACGATCCTTCAGCACGATATCGTGGACTTTGTTAATGTTTTCGGTCGTCATGACAGTTTTGGTGCTCCACCTGCATATTCATCCTCACACGACTCTCTCCCACAATTAAACTCACTACATCATCTCTTCACCATACTGTATGAAGGAACAGTGTCCCATAGTGTATCCACCAAGTCTTTATGAATTTTGGATACCGTCCACTTCGTCTTCACAAAATATTTGATCACCGCTCTCACCTCAGTTTTCTCAATTCTGGCACAATGACACAACTTCACTCAGTTAAACCTCTGTAAAAAGAAAACTGTACGTTACTCAGACTTGCAATTCAGAATGAAAACATATAAAGGATCACTAAACAATAACAAAATAAAAAATCAATCATAACGTCATTCCTTCTATGTTAGGGTTGGAGCAACCTGATCGCACCTCGTACTTGTAGAAAAATGTTATTCCCCCTGAGGAAATATCTGGAAATTCAGCCACGGCGATTGATGGTATGGCTCTTATTCAGAGGAGTGAAACTTTGGTGAGGTCTATCTGCCTTTTTCATTGCTTTTCAGAAGGAAATACTAGTCCAAAAATCGATGTCTGTTTGATACGTACAATGAGACGTCAATAAAGAACACCGAAAGGACAATCCCATGGGAAGAATTCTAGCATCAGTCACAGAGCATCTCATCATTCCAGATTGTGAAGAAGTGAAGGAAATTCGTAAGTCACGTAATGAATAAAACAACTCTAATTGCATTTCTTGTTAACGAATGTATGAAATCAAAGCATTTTGTAAATCTTTTGAATAAAACACTTCGCGAACTGTGAAGATAAATGATGGAACATCACATCTGAAGGGAGCCCCAAAGTGCTCAATCTCAACAGTAAACATGAAGAAGATATGGTAATTTGTTGGTGAATACTGCCGCTGCTAATGAGGGTTATGAATCGGTAATGAGAAACTCAGAAGACACAGATGTGCGTATTGTGTGCTTGAGATTCCATGAAAGAATCATGGTTAAATTATTTCTGAAATATAGTACTATAAACCCCATGTGGGTTCTTGACATTAAGAAAATAGCTTCAATTCTTAATAAAAATGTTTGTCGAGATATGGTAAGTCTCCATGAGCATTTGCAAGAAAAGGAAAAGTAAGTGCATCCTTCCTGCCAACAGACAAACACAGGAAATATTTTCGCACCCTCGGAGATGAATGGGATCTCAATGAAATAGTAATGGGCAAACTGTAGTTCTCGTGCTTACTGTATTGTGTGAATGACATGACATGTCGTCTATTTTGTGTAAAGAAGGGTGAGATAGACATTTATAAACTTGCAAGAAACATGCTTAACGTGCGATTATCAATCTACTATAAGCAAGATATGTCTTCTGAATGATCCACGTGCACCTAGACCAAGTGGGAGAAGGTGGGCATTGAAAAAAAAACACAATGGAGCAGAGGCGCTGGTAATGGATTGGATGGAATGGCAGCCAGCATCTTAAACTCTGTTAGATCTGCTAGCTTGTAACTCCATAAAAACTGTCTCCCCGATGGTGCAGTGGTAGCATCACCGTCTTGTAATGAAGGGGTACCAGTTTCGATACTCTTTAGAGGCACATAGTGTTTCTGATCCCACTTTAAACTGTAGGTCCAGTCCCAAATAGGCTTACTGTGCATAAAGTGGACTTGAAACACCAAATCAATCAACCAACCAATCCATTAGAAAGAAACTACAAACTGCGTCTTCTGTCTAAATAACATCAGTTGCACTGACAAGTGCCGACTACCCACATGTGATACTCAGAAGACGATGATAATGAATGTAAATAATAAAATCTTGTTTATGATAAATTATAACATACATGATATTTAAGATTTAGCCACTATTATTATTGAAAATTGTAAGTTAATCTTATGTATTTAATCTATGTCAGTATATAAGCAATATAATAAAGTTTTATTATTATTCTAATGATTATATTAATATTATTACACTTAATAGTTATAATTATTATGAAATAACATTGAATTTAATAAGACTGATGAAATTTTATTTATTTATTGAAATATTGTGATCAATTTATATGCTTTTAATAAAGAAATATGAAAAATCATTATTTTTCGGCTATGGTTACTAATTCAATAATTTTATATAAAAAGCAAAGGTTTGTGGGATGCTATCACACATTTTCTAGTTCCAGGCATCCACACCTTGAAAAAAAATCATATGAGAACCAATCCTCCCGAGTGGTACCGATCGCCTAAATTTGAGGTCCTGACTCACGGACTATATATCTGACTAAGTTTGGACTCAATATTTTTTCTACTGCTTCTCTCTCTCTCTCTCTCTCTTCTCTCTCTCTCTCTCTCTCTCTCTCTCTCTCTCTCTCTCTCTCTCTCTCTTTATCTACGTAAGAAAGTTTCTCTATTTCTTACTGTCTGTCTCTCTGTGTGTGTGTTTTGCCAATCCCCCCTCTCTCTTTCTCTGTCTCCATTTTATATTTATGTATGTATACCTTTCTCTCTTCGCTTTCCTATCTCTCTCTCTCTCTCTCTCTATCTTTCTTATTTCTCCCCTGGTTCTTACATACTCCTCTCTCACCTTCTACCTGTCTTTTATCTTAGTCTCTCTTTCTCTCGCTTCAAATTCTCTCATCTTCCACATCATTCTAATTTTCTTTCTTCCTCTCTCTCTCTCTCTCAACTCATCTACCTCTGCTTCTCCCTTTCTCTACAACTCTCTTCCTCTGTATTTCCACTCTGCATCTCAGCTTCTCCTTCCTCTTGGTACTTTCACCCCCTCTGCCTGGCTTGGACTCTTCATCCCCCTCCCCACGCGTTTCCTTCCGTCGGAAAGCTTTTCCCAGGAGACGAAAGGAGCATTGCCCAGCAATGGTCCAGGGAGCGTGATCAAAACAAGGACAGGTCAAGCAGAAATCTCAGCTTTATTGTGTTCCGCGGAAGAAATAAACGCCACTTCCTCCACCTAAAAGTTATCGTCTCGGCAGTAACTTTTCCCTCTAATAGGCTGAAACTCGAAAAAAAAAAAACGGAGGTAAAATGTTCTTGTTCACCGTGATACTTTTATGAGAGAAGATCAACACTGTCTATCTTACAAAGAAAGACTATGACGAAAGATCTGAAAAAGCGAGAGATATTGCTGTAATATTTGATAAACGCACGAGATTCATTACTATATACCTAATTAAAATGCAACCTCTGTAGCCAAGAATGTTGAGTGGTCGACTTGCGATGTCACCGCCGTAGGTTCCGGATTCGAGTCCTGCCATGAACACTGGTCATTCGTGACGATGGATTTATTTATTTGTTGTTTGAAATCCACTTTATGCACAGAAAGGCTAATCGGAACTGAACCTACAGTTTAAAGTGGGATCCGAACCATTGTGCCATGTGCCTCTACCGTGTAACGAACCCAGGAACCCTTGATTACAAGGCAACGATGTTACCAGTACGCCATCCGGGAGGTCCGAGTGACATACCTTAAATTTTATCAAATCATCGCTCACTATCACCTCATTCCAATTAGCATTACAATGTAGAAAAGAAATGTAAAAAAATATGCAAATTATTTATTTGACATCCGGTATAGGCACATAGTGGTTCGGATCGAACTTTAAACTGTAGGTCCAGTCCTAATTAGCCTTTCTGTGCATGAAGTGGACATAAAACACCAACTCAATCAATCAATCAATTATTCAAAGTTTCAGTTTGTCATGTGTACTCAAAGTAAAGCTATCATGAGAATTTTCTATAGTTTTAAGAAACAATTTCCACAACACAGATAATAATTTTTATTCTAATAGTACATTAATAATTTTTCGTCACTTTTCTAACCACTTAGGTTAGAGTTGACGAACTGTGTCTTTGCGGGTGACCTTGGCCACACAGAACACGGAGACACATAGAGAGAGAGAAATACATTTTCGTAGTCGTCAGCTACTCGCTGGTTGAGTTGTCGGCAGCAAGGACAGAAATCATGGATAATCACGCGGAGTGGCTAAGGCAGCTTGTATTTCCTTCCCTTGCTACTGTGCGGCTGAACTTGATCATATACACCCTCAAAGATACAACTCATCAGTTCCTGATAAAAATGATAAAGAATTGATTCAATGAGCACTTATAGTGTAGACAAGAATATAAATGTTGAATCTTATGATTGCAGATGGTAACTTGGATTGTATTTCAAAAAATGTTACAAAAATGGAAAATATATCTCGTGTGAGGAGAGACAAAAATTTTATATTTTCTCTAAAAAATAAATGTAATTGAAATTCCTTCTAGGCTATTGTGAAGAATATTTTTGAGGACCTGATATATTGTTGTCTACACGTTTGTGATATCTGTAGCGGAGTTAGGAGAAAGTTAACTTGGATGGTTTAACTTGACGTAATTGTACAATATTTATAAATTGGAACGATTGTTCAAAGTGAAATTATATTTTCGAAAATTTTCCAGAATTTTTGATCTAATATCACTCTCATCTTTGAGGAGTGAGTGAGTTCTGAAGATTCCGAATGTTCCGGCACTAACGTCGATTTCCTCTTCAGCGAATGAAGTGGATGCCGAATTTTACAGCGCTAACGTCCATTTTATCTTCAGAGATCGCAATAAATGCTTTAGATTCTGAAGGTTCCAGCAGTAACGTAGTTTTCATCTTCACAGATTGAAGCGAATGCTGGATATTCTGGAAGTTCCAGCATATCTTCGATTTCATCTTTAGGGAATGAATATACTGGAGATTCGAAATGTTCAGGAGCAGACGTCAATTATAAGTACAGGGATTGAAGTCAGTTCTGGAGTTTCAGAACACTTGCAGATATAACACTGCTACATCTTCAGGGTACCGTTATTAAAGTGCTGGGCAAGAATGAAAGAAAGTTTCTCTTGGGATATCGATCATATGCCTTCATGTTCTCTTTTGTTATATCCAGTAGTGTATAGTAATTACGCTCACACCACCACACACACAAATTGCAAATTCACATATTTACTCGCCAAACCTACATTTTCGTACTTAACTTCCGTGTTGATTCATGTTAACAATGAGAATATGACACGCACAGACCGTGAAACATCCCTTTAACAAGTGTTGGCTTTAACAACGTCCCACTTTGTTTATCCTAAAACATTTCCAGAAGACCTTCAACAATGCCTCATTAACAATGCGTATTTTCACAATATCAGATCTGTCACGCAGAGTACTTAGTGTGTCCGATGACATTTTTTCCTGCTGTCTGCCTTAATGAAGCACTGTATCACAAATGTCTCACGCTCGCAGATGCAAAGTGGAATTTACATCTCAATTATGTCATTAGAAATGTGCGACTCACCGCATTCAGGAAGTTGTATTCGGGGGCAGCTTACGGTCGTCATGTTAATGACTGTGTAATGTATGCGTCGAGATTCATGCTCGTTCCCGTGCTGTAAGCTTAAACGACACCGATTCGGAAGTGATGACCCATCAAACGTGATAATTTTATTAGGCTCATGCTTGTAGATCTAAATGATTGCAAATGTGGACAACCGATGTCAAATTTAGGATTTGTCATCATAAAATCTACGTCGTCTTTACTGCTTTCCAGACATTAAAATAATAATCACAATGCGATACAATAGTATACAAGTCTACATTTTCCCCTACATTTAGGTTAATATTGTCGCCGATTTTTTATTGTTTCGGATACGTTGATTCTCTTGCTACCTGGATGTATCTACATAGATTATGTTAAAGTGTGTATCTAGAGACATGGCACCCCTTTGTTATGTCGAAGGTGCTGCCATCTGTTACTGAAATAATACCACAAAATTGCCTTTGGTACAGCCTTAATATGTGTCAGGAATATTGATAGAGCCGGTGAGTATTGCGAAGCGGTAAGCACAATTCGTTCCGAACGCTAAACCAACGGTTCGAATACTGGACAAGATATAGATGTGGCATTGTGATATACATGTATTTATTAAATTTATCTATTTCCTTAGCTCATCATTCATCGTAAGAGTTAACCTCTCTCTTATTGCTTATGAACAAGTCACTTGTTTGATGTTCAAAAACCCTACCTCCTAGCTTAGGATAGCTAACGGCACTCTCATCTGACGTGATTGAAGATCATTTAGTCCCTGAAGATGAAAGTACATCCAAAACTCACCTTGAACTTTCCGATCTGTCGCCAGCTAACACTACTCTTATCTGTAGGACTGAAAGATCTTCAATCGCTGAAGATGAGAGTGGTTTTAGGTCACGAAAACTCGGAAACATATCCGGAACTAACCTCGAACTTTTCGAGCTGTCTCGAGCTAACGTCACTCTCATCGTCAGCGTTTGAATCATCTTCATTCGCTGAAGATGAGAGTGACTTTGACTCTTGAAAACTAGGCAAGATATTCTGTCTTCAATTGGTTTTGATAGGAGACTATTGGACGAGATCGTGAATGAGAAGCGTTTTCAGATCTTGTATCTCGGACAGCATCATCTCTGGAAGCTAGAATAGTTTCTGGCACACGAATACCCTTCCACAGACTCTCGAGTACTGATCAGTACGTTGAAATATTATTAAAAATAGTGGCTGGGAAATGAACTAGTACATGATAATTATTCTCGAAAATCATCAAGTAGTTGGGCATGAATTGAACTATAGCATTTTGTAGCTGAATAAATTGTTTGCAATGCGTGTAAAGGCCATATACACGTACGTACATGAACGGTGGTTCTGATGTGCACTAAATGATTACGAATTTACCGTGCGAATGAACATATTTGTAATTAGCCACAATGTAAATCTATTTTGAACATATCTCATTTCACACTGAACGAATACCTCCCCATGATGTTTCATATTTGTTCATGTGCAGACCGAGAATTGAAGGATGAAAATTTACTTTAATGCAGAACATGTTTACAGTTGGAGTAATGGGTGCATATTGACCCAATAAACTCTTTCTTTACAATACCTAACTACTGTGGATAAATATTCAAAGTTGATAAGAAAGTAAATAAGAAAGCTACGTTTATTTGTTTGCTTCAATTGTTAGTTTTAATCCACTTTATGCACAGAATAGCTAATCGGGAATGGATCTACAGTTTAAAGTGAGATCCAAACCACCAGGAAAGCTATGTATCTAGACATCTCTACGCGTGGCTTAAATAAATGTAGGAAAATAAACTAGATAAATTAGAGAAATAGAGAGAAGCAATTGAGAGTGTGGGAAGAGTGGGAAAGAGAAAGAGTGAGATTGAAATGAAAGAGAAGCAAGGAATTGTCAAGGGAGAAGCGACAGAAATAGAGGGGATGAGACCGTGAAATGAAAGAAAATCAACATAGAGAAATGTTTGTATCTAGAAGAGGGGGTGGAGGGGCGGGGCGGGGCGTAAGTGTTCAGAAAAAGTCCCTATGTCACATTCTGAAAATATTAGAGTCTTACTGCACGACACAGGACAGCAACGACATCCTTCCGTACAGAGATTCTGATTTCAGCATCACGCTTCACAATACTCAATACTGTCCCAGGAGTCTGTGAAGCAAGCTAATGATAAACAAGTTCTCCTCGCAAGTAGTGACTCGAGAGAGCTCGAAGGGAGAGGAAGTTCATGGAATACTAATTCGACTGCAGCTACCAGCCATTTGCAGGAGCGCACACTAATTTGCTCCACCCACTCGCTTTCTCTGCCGTTATGCTCGGCGTTGCTCCAAATACTCCTTGCACAGGCTGAAAGCGAAGTTTTTTCCTAACCAAGATTGACTACAATGGGTATCTGTGACATCGTCGTAACATCATATAATAATCATTCGTCATCATCGTCGCGATAAAGCTAGACAGAAGATCGACTTATGTAATACAAGTACAGTGAACAATAGTGTTCTTTTTTAGTTTCATTCGGAACAAACTAGTTCATTAACAGGTAGCCTCAGAACTCAAAAAGGAAAAAAACAATCGACTTTAATTTTTCAGTGAGATGCTGAATTCCTTGGAGTTACTCAGAGATTGAAAACGGCCATCTCTCCTTACGAAGAGTTCTATTGATTATTCACAACTATGCGATTTGAACAGCCTTTAAGACAAACTTCAACATTTTAATGTTCGTTCTATTAAGAACAAATCTGTTCTGCTCGAAGTTCTCGCCTCTTCTTTAACCCTTCCCCAAAGTTTCGTATTTTAATTAAAAAGCACGATTCCAGGTAATTAACTGCAGTTGAAGGTCGAACCATCTTTCTCGCTTCGTTGAATTCTTCACATCCAGCATCTTTCCTCCCCCTTCCACCAAAACACGTCTTCATCCATTTCACTTTATTTTCCCTGTTATGTCCCTCTTTTCATTCTTTCTCTAGATCATTCATCCAACCAGACCACCCAGGGATGGCAATTCTTCTTTCGCATCAGAAAAAAACACTCTAATGGTACGTGACGTAACTGTGTAACTTGATACAATGGTTATGAACTAACCTGTACATTGTGGATTCCGAATGAAATGTTTGTTTGGATAGTAACGCGTGAACAATATCGTAATATGGTTTCAATGATGTTGGGAGACCGCCCTGCCTACCAACAACTAAAAGCATACACAAGCCTACGTGGCCGAGAGCTTAGTGTAACGCGCTACGATACCAAAGGTTTCAGGTTTGAATTCTCTCAGACATGGATGCTTTTTGATGATTGTCTCATCACTCGTTTCAGCAGCTCATCGTCGTCGAGAATAGCCCAAGGGGAAGGAAAATAAAGTAAAATAATGTAAAATACCCTATGTACGCATGCATAAATATTTAGAATAAATCACCCAAACGCGTAAAAAAATATGTAAGCACATAATAACATGTAATAATATTATCAGTATTCTTTGTTTCAATTTTCTAGTCATGTAAAACTTTCTAAGTTCGAATTGATTCCGGGGAAACTACGTCGTGGAATTCTTGACAAGCACTCGCAATTCCTATAATCAGGGGGAATAATTTGCGAAATATGGTAGTGGTGAAGAGCAAAGTACATACGGAGCCTTGATTTCTGTGGATTAATATTCATGGATTAACACAAGATTAAGTAAAAGTAAGGTGAAGGTCTGTTACAAGCAAGTATTTTTTTTCTCAGAGAAATCTTATTTACAATGTTTTTACCACAAATACAACTGCACAGCTCATTGAAAACGAAATCTACTTTATGCACATATAGGCTAATCGGGACTGGACCTACAGTTTAAAGTTGGATCCCTTCATTACAAGGCGACGACGCTACCACTACACCATCGCGAAAATCCTGGATAAGGAATAAATGTAGCTTGAAGAATACAACGTTATATAGGATCATATAAACAAAGAAATGGATCTAATATTATGAGATATGTTAACGCCCAAAAAACACACTCTTCACAACGTTCAAACGGAAAAATTGATCGGGATCCGTTGGATTAGAAACAATAAAAGAGGTCAAAATTGGTATCGCTAGACAAAGTGTATGAAGACTGATAAGGCAGCTACGTTTAAGAGTTGAAAAGAATTTGTGTACAATAAAACAACACACAGAGAGCCCTTGTCGATAGAGCTGAGACTCATAAAGAGTTGTAATACCAATGAAGACGAAGAAAAACATAGATATAAAGTGTAGTCCACAGTTATTACGAAAAAATATTGAAATATCGACTGAAGACATGAATCTATTTGGCTTTCTATTTATAAATGTATTAGACATGCAATTTAAGATGTACGTTAACGTGTTAGTGTGTAGAAGGAAAGGTTGAATGCGTCTATATCTTTGCACGTCAATCACTTAGAATTTCGTATTATGTCTGTCAAGTTTAAAGCACTTTGCTGGGTATATCCCAACATGATCGAACCCGTCTTGTCACTGGGAATGGATTATTGTTCATCCAAAATTCTCCACCGCTAAGTGTGGCGTCAATCTACCTCGATCAAATCTGGAAACCTTCTTTGTTCCGGAACAAAGGCGTTCAGACTCTCCTGCTGAAATTCGTCGACACGTTAAAACATTTTTGCAATAACAGTAATCCTAAAGCGGCACCTTTAATGTGTCTCATTATCCTATCGTGCTTCTATTCCCTTCTATTTTAAAGATCTTGTCTATGGTTCTTTATTTGGTGAAAAGTATTCGATATACGTTGAACCTGTCAAGGTTTTTCCTTACTTCACTCTCTCTCTCTCTTTCTATCGCTCTTTCTTTTTGTCGCTCTCCACTCCCCGTTTCCTCTTGTCTCTGATCCTTCTCTTTCTCCAAATTTTCTCTTCCTCCATCCCCTCTCCTCATTCCTCTTCCACGTTCTCTTCCTCTTCTTTGCTTCATTTCCCGTTTGTCCTTACCTCCACATTTTTCCTTTGCTTTCTCTACTTTTATCTTTCGGTTCATTTTATTCCTCTTTCTCTTTTTTCTCTCTCTCTGCCTTTACCCTTAATTGCTCCCTCACTAACTTTCTCCTTCCCCACAAATCTCTCGCTTCCATTTTTTTTAACTCATTTTTGCTCTCCTATTCTTTTCTTCTCTCTCTTTTCTCACTTACTTTTTCCTCCATCTTTTTCCTCTTTTCTCCCTCTTTCCTTTCTCTCTCCTTCGCTTTGTCGCTCATTCTCTTGCTCATTGTTTCTCATGTTCCCCTTGTACTCTCACTTTTATTTTGTCTCTGTTTATCTCAGTAATTGAGCCCCATGCCACCCGCGAACAGAATATCATAATTGAAATCACCAAGCATTACTACTGACATTTGAATCCCAAACTCCTTCAGTAACGTTTCCTAAACAACTTTCAATTTGTGTATTCTGATGTCGACTAATAATTAACTTTCCTTTTTTCGTTCACTGAGATTTCAGCGCAGTTAAGCATAGCAATAGCCTGTTGCAAATTAACCCAAGCTGAACAAATATCAGTTTGAATATTATATTTGAAATACATCGGCTCGTAGATTTCTAAAACTGGCATGAATGTTTCCAGGAAAACGATCGAGACGTACTTTATGAATGTCGCGTAATCTATGTTTTTAGTGCGTTAAATTTGTGCGTTAATTATCGTAGATATTGGCCGCTGTGATGCTCTAAGTTCTATCTCTCATGGTTCACTCGAACGCTTGCTACTACGTCTGTCTTTCTAGTTCAAAATCATACTCTTACGTTTTGCACACACATTTTCATATTCCTCGAAATACGGTGTCCACGAACATTGAAATTTGACCTGCCTAGCTCATTTACGAAAGCATTATTAGTTAAAAGGGGTAAATCTTTCCCCCTGCTCAATACACTGTGCCATGAAGGCGAAGAGTAGTGTGAAGGTAAGAGTTCCACATAATCTTGATCTTGGCCATAGTCAGTAATGTGATCAGCATCACGCTCCAGCCGCTTTTACCCCAGGGTAACCTTGCCTCTGAGTTACAGAGTTGCTTTATTCTGTGGTACTGTCCGAAGTATTGCCATATCAGATTATCCCGGGAACCACATCTGTATTACATTGTGTATTAGGACGGGAAGGAATTGTAACAAAAAATTTAAATGTAATAGGATTAGGTATTTGTACTGTATTTTTGTTATCTTACGTCGCGTTAGATGATGTAGTGCTAACATTGTCGCCTTGCAATGAAGGGGTCCTGAGTTCACCACTTCAAACTGTAACGATGCATGGTAGGGTGTAGCTTGGCGAAAATTAACATGGAAAACGCCTGACAACTGTCACATGAGTCCATTCAATTATCTGGTGATATAATAAAATAAAATAGAAAACAGACTATCTACACTCTATCTTACGTAGTTACCGATAAAACGCTTGTGCCTTTCAGAATCATCATTAATTGTGCAAGATGGCAACACTGAGCGTAGGGTTATTTAAATCCATTCATATTCACCGCAAATGACGAGGTCCTGGGTTAAGTTTCAGTCCATCTGAGGGAGGAGACGAGAGCAACAGTTAGGATAATATTAAGAGGAATCCCCTGAAAATCTGCAGACGAAAGGAACAGAAAAAAGAGGGGGAAGAACAAAACTGTCGACAGGGAACAGAAGTGTACAGAAAACGTGAGTAGAATGAATGTGGATGGATTTTTTTTTTAAAAAAAAGACGAAAATATTCTGTTTCCGAACAGAGTGAATTTTTTTTAGTAAATTCATATTGGAATTTCTAAATACTTTTCTGAGTTAGTGACGATGGTTATTCAATAGCATGTACTATTGCCGAGTACATCATTTTTCTATATTTCTAGCAGGGATTTAAGGGGTGGCCGTTTGACAAGGCACGCAAAAGACAACCTCACTTGCACGTGTTACATTCCGGGAACTGCAGCCAACGAAACTCTGGCGTTTGGAACCACAGTCAGAATAATAATACTTTGTGAGTTTTCGTGTTGTGTCGTCAAAATGTGTTGGCAACTGTCCCTTCATCCATTTCATCTTATCACCATTCATCTCCATCGTCGCGATTAGATAAAAATTGGCAGAAATGTGAGATAAAATGGATTAAATAAACAACTAATCAACTTATTCTAACATTTCGAGGGAGGAATTTTTACTCTTGGCAATGGTGGTTGCAATGTACGCAGACAGGTAGATTTAATGTCATTCTAGGTGCACGTTGGTTCGTTTTAGTATACTAAACAATACAAGGAGTTACACTATTAAAGACTGATTGATTGATTGATTTGTTTTATTTTACTTCGCTTTTGTGCCACTTTTGGCTAATTTTCGAAGATGAGGATGAGTGATGATATGATGAAATTGATGAATGGACACACACAAACATACGTTCCCAGGCCGGGATTTGAACGCGAGACCCCTGGAGTCGTACATTAATAATGATTCCTTACACAAATTACATTCTGAATTCTGTCTGAACCTATATGTCACCATACAAACAATTCAAGAACGACATATTAAAAATTCAAACTTTTACAACCCCTTATCCCAACTGCTTAGAAATGAACAATTGTTGTGCTTCATTCGGAACTTTAACCAAATACATTACTATGACCACTCCCTGATCGACAAACCAAATCAAAGTTTGTTTTCAGCCTATTTTATGCACAGATATGCTAATCGGGAAGCCCAAGACTAGGTTTTGGATCCGCGCCACTTTGTGCCTCCGGCGGTTCTTGAACTTGGAACCACTTGATTAGAACGCGACAGCGGTACCACTACGTAATCAGAGAGATCTCCTGTTCCATGAGCACGCCTCCTTGCTGTCCCCAGTGAACTAGGTAAACGAACGGTGTTTTAGTTAAAATATGCATTTTGCATGGTTCTTCGGGTCCTCCTCTCAATAAAATACCACGCTCCCACTGCCACCACCATCATTCTGATCTGGCGCCTCCACTGGGCTCATTCCAAAGTAACATTCTCATCTTGCACCAATAAATCCTCAAGCTGGAAAACATTAAGCAAACGACAGATGTTAATAGCCCATAATTGCCCCACAACCACATCCGACCCTGCTCTGTAGATCCGATTACACCGGACGCTTTCCACGTTTCCGTCAACGCTGACGATCGCATTTGCTAGCCCACTTGACTTGTCACTGTGCCGTGACCGAGTATTGTTTGTCTTTCCCTCGGAGTTGTACCACCTTGTATTTCGCAGGAGCAGACAGGTGGAGGGAATCTACAACCCTTTGACTCCAACCCTCGAGCCCTTTGTCAATGTCTCCTTAGCCCCCTCCCGTGCGGTCCACAGTATGGTTTCGCATGACGTCAAAGCATGCTGGTGAAATATGGACATAAACTACTTTCAAAGTTCGCTCTCCGGCAGTGTTACCAGGTGCAGGAAAATTCTTGACGATAAACGAAATAATCTCGGAAACACAGAAATATCTGGGGAAATGAACATACAAAAAGCAATGCTTGGAATAACAAAACACAGGCAGTGTTTTTTTTTTTTGTATTTTCATCATTTCTCTTTTGTTGCATTTCTGTCTATGATGTCGGCGATGAGAGTAGTGATTATTAGATAAAATTAATAATTGATTGAGTTGGTGTTTCAAGTCCACTTTATGCACAGTAAGGCTAATCGGGACTAGATCTACAGTTTAAAGTGAGATCCGAACCACTATATGACTCCACCGGGTATTGAACCCAGGAGCCCTTGATTACAAGGCGACGACGCTACCACTGCGACATCAGGGAGAACCCCTGCCCTAATGATCTAATCAACATAGTTTATGAGGCACTGGAACTACTTGGATATACGAATCTGGGAAATATAGAATGATTACCAACGATATGAATAAAATAGAAGTTTCAAGAATGAATTTGTGAGCAATGTTGCTATACCATTGGTTATAGATTAGGTTCACGTGTGTTGAGCAGTGCACATGATGGACAACTGGAATGAGTTTACGGTATACCAAACTCCCTTTTTTCAATAAACCAAATTGAGTTTAAACCTTTGGACGAAGTTATGTCAAATAATTAGTTACATTTTTTGTCACATTCAAGTATCTATTCTTTAAATTTTGTGGCCCTTTTCAAAGTATTTTAAGCCTGAAGAGGAGGCTCTTTTTCAGATGGAGGGCCGGATATGTAGATTACCAAGGGCGCGTCTAAATTTTGGCCTTCGTTTAAGAAATATTCAACTTTGGAAAAAGTACGAATGAAATATGAGTAATATGCAACATCCGCAATAAGTGCGAAAGGAATATCGGCAAATATATGGGAGCTTAAGAATAATATTCAGTGTCGAAATAATGACCAGTAAAATATGTACGAACAGAATTTATGAAAAATATTGAGAGGAAACCTTTGTTATACGTGCTTTATTCGTCTCTTTTGTGTGTATATATATATTTAACTTTCCTTTTGTGATTTTCTTTGTGTAGTAGTAGTTTCTTTATATAGTTTCTTTAATGTTATTTTATTTATGTAGTGTCTTATAATCTTCATGTATAATAATGTACTCTGCTACATCTTCTATGTAAGTTAGGTGGTAGAGCACCATTTGCTGAACCTCGTCCAAGAAAATTCAAACCACTGAAATTCAAATTGAAACTTATAGAGAGGGTGCCACAAACAGTAGTCAGTTTTGGGTCAGTGTTGACAGACAATGCGAATTGATAGCATATTTCAATTTTAAAGCCGCTCATGTAGGTCATCACTGCTCCATGTTATTATAATCTTTGGAACCTTTCACTATGCGCGCAGTAAACCTAGCTTTAGAATACAGGTGGAGAGCGGAAGGTTTCAAAGGCTCCAACTTTGCAGCATTCAGACAATACTGTCAAGTTTTAATTTTTCTTGACCAACAATAAAATTTATACCACTGACAACACTGGGTTTGTATAACTTGATTGCATACCTAGAAGAAAAAACAATAATCATAGAGCAGATACTACAGAGAAAATGTCAATAATTGGACAATGTTTAACTATAATCTATCAACAGTTGTCGTTGTTTTCGGCAAGTGCTTATTTTATTTCCTCTTTCATTTCTTATTTTTCCATCGCGACAGTGATGCAGTGTTCATTTTATGCTTTTCTACTTCATTAAAAAGAATAATGAATTGGCGAGAAGTTCAAACAAACATTCACGGCATACTAAGAGATCGAACTAAAGACACAAAACTCGCTAATCACTTCACCGCTCAGACCAGCAGGATGAGAACAAATAACGAAATGATAGATGTAATAAGTTAAAGCTAGTCATATCATTTATGGGACCTTCACATAAAACTAGAATCCATCTCTTTTCATGTTTTCTTAAAAAATGTCGTTGTTTTTAGTTAGCTATTTCTCACTCTTTTAAAAGTTATTGAATCTTAACCATTTTTATATTGAACGGCATTTTGCTCCTGGAGCGTCACTTCGTGTTTTGTTAGTATTTATTCCGACAAGGGTTGTTCAACGAAGATTTTATATTTAGTTCGACTGCAGTGTGTGTGAGAGTGAGACAGAGAGAGAGAGAGAGAGAGAGAGAGAGAAAGAAGGTGTCTTCTTAGCATCTGATAGCGGATTACGTCAAAGAGAGAAAAGAATGGAAGACTTACAATTTGTGCAAACAACACTTCGTGGATTTTCCTTAGCAGAAGTAGCTTAAACCCTCAAGTGTGCATCATCATTCAAGAACTTCCGCAAATGCACGACGTATGTTTCGTAAAAAAATCTAACTTAAATTTAAATATCTTATATTTTACGTACTTTTAAACATTTGGAAGTCATTTTCTTACAATTTTAAGGTCATTCTATAGTTCACTTTTAGAGAAACTTAAATTCATTGTGACTGATTTGATTTATTTTACATCGTTTCTTCACCACTTTAGCTAATCGCGAAGATAAGAATGAGTGATACATGACGAAACTGAGAAACGCGGTAGCTCAGTTGGACGTCGACCTCCGTGGTGGAGTGGTGAGCGCAGCTTCGCTACGACACCAGTGGTCCCGGTTCGAATCCCTTTTAAGCAAGGATGTTCGTGTTCATCTGTCCTAAATGAAAAAGATATTTGAGATTAATTGATATGAGTATGATGTGTGGCAAAGGCTTCCGCTTAGGGGTCTTCCTTTTGAAAAAAAAGTTGGTATAGCATGTGGCTAACACGCGCAAAACCGTGTTCGAATCCAGGGGCAGGTGATGTTCTTTCCAGTAATTTCCCTCTTTCTGCGCGGCTTTGATGTCTAACCAGTCTCCTAAATGGGTACCTGGGTCAAAAGAGGGGGGGGGGCGTGATTCAGATCACATCATCCCAACTATGGCCGGAATGAAGAATATGTGGACCTCTGTACGGCCACATCACCCCATGTGACCTCATTGCATGTGTGCAAACGCACAAGGGTACCCTTACCTTACCTTCACCATGATGAAACTCATGAAGGAACACTCACAAAGGACGCCTATTCCCAGGCCGGGATCCGAACCCGGTTCCCCTGGCGCATTTTCTTATGATTTCGGGGACATTTTATAGATCATTCTCTGAAAGGTTGTTCATTTTCTTGTAATTTGGAAGTCATTTATAGATAATTTTGAGGACGTTTACGGCATCAGCTTCGGCATAGCAGGACTCGAACCATAGATCTATGTAGCAGCTCGTCACACTGATAGACTGCCCGAGAACGTTACGGCTGAACTCCGACACATTGGCTTTCACATTCGTTCTCGAGACAACCACAAAATAAAAAAAGACAATGGAAAAAAAGAGAAAAATCAAAATTCATAAAAAAAATGGTCATGCATTTTTAATACCCCTGCGGAATGGCGAGTCAACGTGCATGATAACTTTCTGGAGCCATGGACGAGGCTAAACTGCTTTTTCCCGTCCTGTATCTGATGTTCTGTCATGGTGACGTCACAGGCTTCAGTAAACATCCCTTGTGAGACGGGGAGAAAAATGGCAAAGGAAGAAGAACGAGATAATGTTGATATTTCTCTTGACAAGCGTCCCTGCATTAATAAACTTCTCTTTTACGTTTCTGGAGATAAGAAGCCTTAGGCGTGCAATATTAAAGGAATATATTCATTCTTCCCCCTTTCTTGTCTTCTATTTACAACGTCTAAATATGAGGCGGGATTCGACTAGATTTGAGGCACTACGGTCGAGTTAAATCGCTGAAGCTTCTTCGTGTATAACCACTGCTTCGTCTCGCTCTGCTAAGGAATCTTATGCCTATACAAGTGTATCATATTGTTGTTCTTGGTTTCGTTGTTTATTTAAACAAGACGGAATGGCGATCAGAGGAAAGAGTAAGAAGAATGTGGAGGAAGATGCCGTTGCCATGGTTAAAGATACTATTCCAGCAATTGCCTCGAGTAACACAGCTCGAAGTCTTTTGACGCAACAGTCTTTGAATTTGTTTATGAAAACATATACTCAATCTAGCTCTAAAAGAAACTTCGGTAAACTATTAGTGACGCGTTGTAGGCACTACACATGCAACACAAAATTATCCAAACAACATCTAATGGGCGTATATTTTTAATATTCGTGCGGAGGTTCTGGATATCAAACAGATATGTAGGATGTAGACATTCACTGAACATCAAAAACTGAAACGTTTTTACATATTTTTAAACATCCGAAAGATGTCCTCTGGATATCCAGATATGGATAGCCAATGGACATCAAATGGATATACGGATAGATATTGGTATACACAGCTGGATATATTATGGATGTCCAGTCCATATGCATAATATCCAGGGACCTGCTCTAGACATCATGGATATCCGATGGATGTCTCTTGAAGATATACACTGTATTGATACATTCTTTACTATCTCTGTACTTATTCAATGCAAGCTGTAAGCAATTACTCTGTACAGGATGTCGCCGTATATCAAGATGAACAACGTTCTGATCTTTGACGTCTTGTTTCCATGCTACGAGCCATTGAAAAACAGCATTTCCTTTCCTGTATGTATACATATATGTGGCACAGACTCAAGGTTTCTAGAAAAAATAGTTTACTTTCTGGTGAAAAATGCAAATTTTTTGGTGCGTTACTTACAGACTTGGATCATCCAGCGATGCAAGGGTCGCCTCAGGAACGTGGCAACTTCTAGACAAAACTTGTGAAGTCATTTCCTAACGCAAAAACCACAAAATTGGGCATGCAATATAATAAATGGATACTTGATACTTGACTTAAATGAGGAGGACATAAACCAGGAGACTTCGTACCGAAAGTATCTCCTGATGCATACTTCTTCATTACCACACATTAACTTTTAGCATGATATCGGACACACAAAATAAATGTCAGTAGCAACCATGCATCTGTACCGCATGCCTACATACATAGATACTGGATAGGAAATGCTGTTTTCTCGAGGTCCCAAAACGAAAGAAAAAGCAGCGAAATGTTAATACGAAATGTACAGTTGCCGGCAATAAAAATGGGACACTTAGGTCCTGAAGTAACTCGCTACCCTGCAAGGCGTTGTGTGTGTTGCCTAACTCTACGGGGATTGAAAATTTTGAATGGCAACTTCTACCACTGCCTAAGAATTAGGCAACTCACATAACGCCTTCCAAGGAAGCGAGACTTTCAGGATCTAGGTGTCCCATTTTTATTGCCGGTGACTGTACGTCTTCATCCACTATATATTTTTCGTGTTCCACGGCGACACCCCATATACGTACATCGACTATAATCAGTAACTAAATAATCGCTTATAATTTAATTCCAGCAAGTTTCCAGGATATTAATTAAAATTTTCATTGACTCGCCGACACTCTATGCCTGAAGAAAGAGAAATAAAATTCAATTAAGCCATCCTAAT
The DNA here is from genome assembly GCF_977018435.1 of Lepisma saccharinum. Lineage (NCBI taxonomy): Eukaryota > Metazoa > Arthropoda > Insecta > Zygentoma > Lepismatidae > Lepisma > Lepisma saccharinum. The sequence continues at coordinate 91,778,276 of NC_139231.1, read as the reverse complement.
AATATTCAAATATTCATATTCCATTCCAGAAGGAAGCGAAAATTCTTAATAGGTTCAGAAATGGACGAAAAGGGGGCCGAACGCTTTTAACAAACGGACAGGCTAAACCAAGTTTCGCGGCTTCCTTCCTCTTGGCCCACCAGAGTGAGAGGAAGGGGCGAAGAAATTTGCAAGAAGGAGCCATATTCAGGGAAATTGAATCCACCAGAAATGACCTCCTTCCGTATTCCACACGCGGCAGTAATGGAGAAGACCATGTAATACCCGTAACAGCCTCTCGCGACCTGGCTCAATATACTGGCGGTCAAATTCGCGTAACGTTTTCCTAGCAAATTTCCCCATTAGGGTACCCGTGGGGGAAGGTCTTGTCGCTTTCGAGAACAAGTTGAACGTCAAGGGTGTTTGCTGCGGACGCAAATGCTTCGTTGTGTTTGTTTACTTTAGTAAAGTTTGCGGAACTCTTGACGCAATTTTCCTCGCATTACGCTAAAGTGGTCCAAGAAAAGATGGGCATTTCCTTGATTCTACTTGTTCCTTCTACTTCCTACTGTTCAAGATTCGCAATATGTTGAAAGTAAGCAGGAGGCAGTTCCAGAAAGGCTCTGTGATGCAATAGCCTTTTACAACCCGTCTATGTTAGAGTTGGCGAGCTGTATCTTTGCAGGTGACCTTGGAGAGGGAGATACATTTCAGTAGCTCCGCTTACTTGCCATTTGGCTGGTCGATAGTTCTTACAAAGTAAGGGGAGAATGACGCGCAGTGGCTAAGGCAGTCTGCAGCTCCCCTCCATACCTACTGCGCAGTCGGCGTGGTCAGGGTTCACCGCAAAGATACAGCTCGCTAACTCTAGTCGAGAGCAACGACTATATTGCGCATGCGTAAACTGAACGAGTCCAGTGATAGTCGGTAGGTAAACCTTGCCTCTCGGAAGAGACGATGCGTCACGTGGTCTAGTATTGCGGTCATGAATGCCACAGTAGGGCGAGACTGAAAACTTGATAAGAAAGATGAAAGTGGGCTATATACAGTCTTAATAACAATTAATTATGTAAGTACGCTTATATTACACCTACCTTAGAGAAAAAGTCAGGTGCTTTCCGTAATCTTGAAATTCCTTGGGTTCATTCACAGTGGAGAATGCAGACGGTCGGAATCCATCACAGCCCCTGTTAAATAGAAAATTACAATTACATTGTATCAATTCTCTTACACATTTCGTTCGTTACGCGTAAGCAGGTCACTTTGGATTGTTACTTACGCTAAACCTTTTCTGCAAAGTACAACGGGCTGTGCCAGTAATAAGGCTGAGTTTCCAGCTAGTTCTTGGCTTGCAACTAGCCAATTGCGTGCTTGGAGAAGATGCTCGACAACCCCTTAGTGAAAATCCTTGATGAAGAGAGAAAGACTGAAAAATTGTAATTATATACAACCAACTCCACAGAACAAGAGATGTACAACTTGCCAACACTGGAATATAGCCAAGGACGCTTTACTTCAAGGCGTTAAGAACTGTGCAAACTAGAAACTCTTTTTTTCTTAATGGTTACAATACAGCACTTGGCTTACTCTCCTTGATATGTAGCCGTCATTAATTTCCTAATGTTGACTTACGAAAGGCGAGATTGGAAACGTTCAAGTACAGCCAGCGGAATTTCTCTCGGCCTTGCCAAGAACGGAGGAATCTCTTAAGCAAATGTTCGGTTCATTTATCTGCAGGACGACGCTGGGATTGTCCTGCTTTGTTAAGCAATGCGTAAACGGGGAATGTCACAGCGACAAATTTCGGCGGTCTGAAATATTACCCGGATTACATCGCGTGGACCGCAAAGGTTCTCCTACAGTCAAAAGGACTTCGGTCACAACGAGACAATGGGCTCTTAGCAGGGATGGTACCGAGACAAGAAAAGTCCCGATCACGTCTCGATCTCGTGTTGGATTTCGGAGACGAAATCGAGATGGCCTTTCAAAAGTCGAAACAGGACGGACCAGACTAATCGAGGCGATGGAGGACTTGGTGTACCAGAAACTTCGTTTCCTCCGATACTTCGGTACCGTAATCCACGTGTCTAATTGACACATGCCGAGTGGAAGCCTCCTGAGGCCATACACTATGTTCGGACCTGTGCAGCGTGGTTGCATACATTCGAAATAAAGGGCTGTAACAGTAACACTAGGTTCCAAACAGTAGAGAGATACGTTATTTAAAAAGTAGTTTGCCTTTTTACCTCTATGTGTTGCAAATGTTTGTGCAGTACACGTCGTATATGTTGCTTTTGCTTTTTATTTTGAGACTCGGGATGAGGCCGAAATTTGACGTTTTGAGACCAACACGAGCACAAGACCTGGAATCTGGGTTGTACAAGGGAGCCCCTTTCTCAAGACCTCACTTCCACATAGTACACCCAGGACTGCAGTTTGCAGATTACGAGACTCTGGCATCTGAAATCATAATCCTCTATGAGTCTTATGTGTAGTCCACGTGTTTGTGATTATTCCTTCATCAGCATTCATCCTCATCTTCGCAATTTGCCAAAAGTTGCAGAAAGGCGAGGTACAATAAATCAAATCAAAGACAGGTATCTGCAGCTGGAGAGGAGACTGAGATACTTCACAACAAAATCGGCACGCTTTACGTGCGACGAAATTTGAAAACGAGTACTAAGAAATAAAGTCAATTTATCACGCCAGAAGGGCAAGACACGTTGTACATGCTGCTTAAGGTTCAATTACAATTGAGCCATTTTGATGTGTAAGCCTCAAGTGGCATTTAGTTATACCGCCACTTCTAAACTAACTGCATTGATCTCGGTGGCCGAATTCACATATTCAGCAAGAGGTCCCAGGTTCGAATCGTAGAGAAGGCTGCTACACCCTTCTTTATCTTGTCTGGTAGAGAAGATGACACGTCACTAGTGATTAGTTGGGAGGTATGCCCCAAGTGTAAGCTAAAACAGTTGTTAGGAACAAGACTCTCAGTCACTCCAATCTTGCGGATATACAAAACAAACACCCTTTAAAAAGGCATGTTTATTACAGACAAAGAAGCAATCTGAAAGGACAAAACACACGTGACAGCCTTTAGTTCACAAGGAGGTCAGTACACACGACCTTAATCCAACAGTCATTGGGTACATGGATGGAGTACACTCTTGGGTACACTTCGCGTTGACGTCCCTGCTGCTGACAAAATCAGGAGGTGGAAATAGACCCCTGGAAAAAGCACAAATAGATTATCCTGATCCGCACAGGTGATGTCGAGATTGGACGGGTTATGTCTGACCCTCAAAGTCCGTGGAAAGGGATTAAACTTCACGCAGTTCCGATTAGAGCAGACGAAACCGGAATTGGGCGGAGCAATATCCTGATAAGTACAGCCCGAGTCGAGATAGGGTAGTGGAGAACCCAGATTCGGCAGACGAAGCCGGGATTAGGTTAGGACAAAAAGGTTTATTCTTCTGCTCCTCCCTCCCTTAGTCTGTCATTCGTATAAAATAAGGTAAACTGTCAACACACATTAAAGATTAATATTGTCCAATCAGATTCAACGTATATTTTGCAGTGGACATGGCAGAAACACAGTATCCGTATTTATTAAACAAGCCTCGTATATCTCCATCAACAACCCACTTTAACGGATAGAGAGGAAAAGAGTGACTTCGTGAATGTAAATTTGAATTTCTAGGGGGAAAAAAACAGAAAACTTTGTTATTTAGCATTTCAGAGCATTAGAGTTTGAACGCAGCTTGTCAATTTTCCTCTCACTCTCTTAATCCCGCGGGACGAAGTTTGAATCCGGTTACCGAGGAAAACAATCCTGGTTGTCAAGGCAATGCATTGAGATGAATTGTTGATGGCGTAAACCATTTCTTCCATTTGAAAGTAGCTTTGCAGGCTCAATATGCTGAAAAATACTGCGAACCAGCTATTTCATAAGAATCGATTGATGTATCCTTATTTTGTGTATTCGTCAGGGTCAGATTTAGGGCTACACTAAGTAGGAGTGACTCCAGGAGTGTACATATTAGGGATTTTAAAATTGTACCTTCATAAGCGACAAGGATGCTTTATATTATTTTGTTCTCTTGGATGTTCTGTTAGTAATCTACACATAGTAAAAAGATGAAACGCCACACACTCGAGACTCTACATTCGAACGAACAATACGCATTCTACTATGAATTGTTTCGGCAATAAATGAAATGTGTTTGTAGTTTTCTATTTGATATCCTATTCTGTGACTTCTGATGGTATCGACGTTGGAAATATTAAAGCAAGCATTAAAGGCTAGAATATTTCTTCTGGTACATTTCCTGGTACTAAGTCGGTTGTTGTATACTGGTTCCTGCCAAGCTTATGATTGGTGTTGTACGCGTTCTTCGAAAGAGTAAGCACATAACTAAGTTATTCAAGTCCTTATAAAGCAAATAATTTTCTGCTGTTCTCTTCCCATTCCTCCACTGTGAGTCTGGCAACCAAGCGTTCAAATTCCGCTCCCAAAGCTAACAAGAAACAGTTTGGCAAAGAGAAAAGCACGTGTTTTCAACGATCCTATCGGTGAGTGGAAGCTCTCATGTGATACCGAACAAGGACTTCCAGCAGACGATAAACCACCCACTCGGGAGAAATGTACCAAGACAAACCATCTGAAGTACTGATACCTTTGACAGACAAACGCAGCAACATGTTTACAAAATACCCTAATCTCTCAACAAAGTGCTTTCGGTTCCCTTGAAAGAAAAATGTTACAACTTTTTCCTGGACACACACACCAGTTGAAGGCGATAACAGTATTCAACCGAAACGGTGATCGTGAAGAAGTGTTCAGTATATTCTCTCATAGGTTTCTGTTATCATTAACGGTTATCAGATATAGTTGAGTGGAAGTTTGTTTCTTAAGGAAAAAGAAAAATAGAAAATTGACTGTGAAAGTGCCAACCGTTCTGCGGCGTAGGATGATCCAACGTATTCAGATGCAATCGGTCTTCAACTCAAAAATTATTATATTTCCTCACTTGTTTTGTTGCCGCAGGTTACATGTGTTGATTTTTTATCTAGTAGTGAAAATGAGTATACCAGAGATCTCATATGAGTAAAACCAAGAAGATAAAATCCAAAATGTGTCAATGGACCCAAATTAACCCCAGTACCACTTTCGGTGCATTAAAATCTACAGTGTACAGAAATGCATCAAAGGATGTTATTGTCAAGTTCTGTCCCGTGCGATGCACTAGAGTACATCATTTTAGAAGATCAGGCAATACCATTTCAAAGAAATGCAAGTTCAACTGTTCAGTTGATGAGCCAAAAGTGGATTAACTTTGATTTTCTGGGTCTGGAGTTCTGTGAGTATGCATGTCTTCGAACGAAGGGCTCTTATTCTGAAGCCCCCTACTGAAACCATCATACCACGTTGGTCGATTCAACCCCTTCCTGCTGTATTTCTATGGAAGTTAAATTTTTGAATACAGACATATGGAGGAATATATCAGCAAGTATCTCGTAAAGATGATGGAAACTCCAGCTTCGTACTCTTCAGTAAAAATCCAACGGAATAAAAAACGCGGAGTCCACAGCTGTTACAGGGTAGGTATATTGAAATAAGAACCACGGAAGTGTGGTTGTAACTCTCGAAGCAAAAAATACAGAATCGTCCCCACGATCCTTTCTCTTTAGTTTGGACCTGTTGGGAAGCGGAGGGCAATAAGCCAAACGGAAGGAGATTCACTGGAAACCGAACAGCCTCCGTTCTGTTTGAATACAAAAATCTCCGAGCTTCGGGGAAACGTGGAATCGCTCGACAGCGACCACCTCTGTTCATTTTCCGCGTCGTGAAACACTCGTTTATATCCCACCAAAGCGGCCGTTATTAAAGTCCCAAAGTTTTGCCGGGCGTCGGATAGACATTCGAGAAACCCCAAGCGCGTTGCTCGGAAATGGCTTGGGTGTTTCCTTTTATTACTCTGTGAAATTACTCCCTCTCGCTCTTTCGATGTCAGCGCCAAAGTCCCTCATGTGAAACTATCGCCATCATACTCTCCCGAGGGGTTCTGCCTCATTCTGCTATTAGTGGTTGTCTCTTCTTTCCTCAGCCACCACAAGCCGACTGCATAGGAAGCTTTCGCACTGGCAAATTACTAAAGACAATTGAGACCAAACAGAGTGATACTTCACCAAAGTGGCATGTTGCATTTGGCAGGAGACGAGTGAAACCAAAGTGGGCCGAGGCAAATGAAGCAAGACAACTGACACACGACGAAGTGATTTTGCACCGAAGTGGCATGTTCCAGTTGGCAGAAGATAAATTACACCAAAGTAGCATGCTGCAGTTGAACCAAGCCAAATGACATCAAAGTGGTATGTGGAAAGTGACGATCCGGCAGAGATATTTTACACCGAAGTGGCATGTTGAAGTTGGCAGAAGAAAATTTCACCAAAGTGGCATATTGTAGTTCACACAAGCCAAATGACAACAAAGTAGTATGTGAAAATAACAGAAGGCAAGTGATCCCGACAGAGAGTGATTTTACACCAAAATGGCACAAAACATGATAGAAGATAACTCACAACCAACAAAGTGATTTCACACCAAAGTGACACGGTGCAGTTGGCGGTTAGCTGAAGGCTTCTCTTATCCTTGTTTTTAACATTTCAACATCCGGAAAATACATACATATGTATATGTGTGTATGAGAGAGAGAGAGAGAGAGAGAAAAAAAAGTGTGTGTGTGTGTGTGTGCTCGCACGTCCGCGCGCATGTATGCATTTCTTTCACCACCCTCCCCCCCCCCCCCATCCCCCAACACATACAAGTATACAGGTATACGAGATTTCGACTCTCTGAACTACCAAAGAAAGAAAACCTTTTCGGTGTCCACAGCATCGGACTGACAAGTCGAGATCACATTCACAGCGACAGTTCCGCGTAAAGTTGCCAGGCCCAAAATTCTTTTCCGGAGACGATTTCAGAAAAGATTACAGAAACCTCCCAGGCGAGTGCAGAGAAAGTTTCGTCTAAGGATTTAACTTTTGCGTATCCGATTTGAAGTTCCAGGAATCAATGGCAGTGGAGGACGAAATCGATACCCGAAGAAAGCTTGAAGGACATAAGCATAGATGCAGCTCTCTTCAAAAAAGGCTATAAGGAATCGAATGGAAGATAATTGTTTCCAAGAAATCAGAATTTAAGATCCGTTGCTCTCCAAGGAGATTAATTTCAAAGATGGTCCATTGAGAATATGGCTGACGAGAAATGACATCAAGGTAAGTGAATGCATAAAAAATATTAAACACAAACTCCAATGTAGGCACACTTAGTATGAAAGTAAGTAAGAGTTGTTTTTTAAAAAAATCTTATCTACACAGCCCTGTCTTGAAGGAGAGTAACGGGTGGTGTAGATAGAACAGATTCTCGAAATTGGACATGGTGGATGTGATATGATCAGCACCAGGATGCTTTTATCCCGTATGACTGTCCCAGGTCCATTGCTAATATACCAAGTGAGCCTTATATCGCCATAATGGGAAAAAAATCAACCTAAGATAATTCATTCCGGAAATCGAATCCACAACTCCAGCGGCTAATCTCTTAGCTGGAAGAGCTCAAACGTTTGTGCTAAGTTCATTTTATACTAAGATATGCTAATAGCTTTGTTCTCCTTTGCTATCTTTCTCCTTTATGTTATTCCACTTCTTTCTCTTCCCAATCTGCCTTTTCCTCCTTTGTTCCTTTACCCCGTCTGTTGTTTCCTTCTTCCCTGATATTCCCAATAGTTTTTTTCTCCATTACTTTTTCCCCCTTTTTTTCTCATCGATCAATTTCCCCTTCTGTCTATTTCTCCTTAACTCTCCTTTCCCTTTTGTCTTTTCTCCTTCGCTCCCCTACCCTTTCTGATGTTTTCTCCTTCGCTCCCTTTCCCTCCTGTCTTTTTCTCCTTCGCTCACTTTCCCCTTCGATCTTTTTCTTCTTCACTCCCTTTCCCAGTGCGTCTTTTTCTCATATGCTCCCTTTCTCCTTCAGACATTTTCTCCTTCACTATTTTCTCCTTAGCTTCCTTACCTCTTTCTGTCTCTCTCTCTCTCTCTCTGTCTGCTTCCCTTGGCTTCTTCTCACCACTTCGCTTCACCACTCTTTCCCCTTTCCTCTAGTTGTCCTCCTCAACATCTCCCCTTCTCTCCCCTTCATCTCTCATTCCTCTTCCCTCTCTTTACATATGCCTATATCCTCTTCTTTGTCTCTATCTACATTTCTCTGACTCTCCATCTTCCTTTCTCCTTCCCTCTATCCGCCCTCCCTCTCCTCTCATCTTCTTGTCCGATTTCACACACATACTCTCAGTCAACATACGCGTGTGTGTGCAGGTTAGTATACACTTTTCAAGTTCAGCTGTTCTTCAGAATTAATTAATAAGAACAAAATATTGAACAGTGAGGTATTTAATTTCTAACTGAGACCATTATACACTGCATTAAATTTCTCGCAGTCGCACTAATATATGCACGTGGAAAGTCAAAATATTTCAATTGGAACGCACCATAATTTCAAGTATCCGATGATTCAGTTTTCAATTAAATTGTTGCTGTTTAATATATGACCGAGCAATCCATTCGGTGAACAGAAACGCTGCTGGTCCAATTGAAAAAGGTCGTTTAATTACGAGTTGGAATTGATTGGGCTACATATACATATATATATAATTAAAATATGCCGTTTAATGTTCTTCGTATACATGCAGCGCAAGGAATGTTTGAATTTATCCTGGTATTAAACTACTGTAAATTACAATATCGACCTCTATGTTGGTAACATTGAAGCATTCAATGCACGTCCAGGTATTCCTCTCATTGAGAGCAGTATCTGGCAAGTGTTTCTCATCTTCACTCATCTCTCATTGTCGCGTATAAAAGTGGTCGAAAAGCAATGCTAAATAACCTTGGTTGTATATTTAACGTTGCACTTCTGCAAATCTCGTCTAATCTCGACGATGGGGATGAATGATAATCAAGCAAGATGTATTAAGGAAAGACTACAAACACATTTGGACAGAAAACAATTAACTCCGCAGAATCATGCAGACTTTGGATACAACCGCCAGAGCTTCTTCGGCCTGTACTGATGTAGTATTCGGGAAATAGATAGGCATTTGACAATTTGATTAAAAAGCAACAGCGTCGTCACCAGTATAGTATCGAAGAGGCACGATATTACACTGCTATTTGGCATGTCTATTCGTGCAGTTTCATGATATCGAACGTTATTGGCTATTAATTACTAATAGAATTTTTTACCATTGTGTTTATGCTCAATACATTTACGCACTTCTGACGAGTGTTATATCCTGTTGCAACCAATTCATACAACTAATCTATCTTTATCTAAGATATAAAAATGTATGTATGTATTTATGTATATTTGTTCCGGCATAACTCTCGAACGCCTGGAGCGATTTCAACCAAACTTGGTACACATATCACTTACAATCTAGAAAGAATACTTTGGGGGTAAGACACCCCGGCACCCCTAGGGGTGGGAAGTGACATGTAAAAAATAATCGAAAGAGACCTATATTAGTGTAGAATCCATAGTTTTCGGGGTAGCTAAGATGAATAGTGACACTCCCAATACCGTTCAACTTCCAAGTTCATCACCCCTGACACCCCTAGGGGAAGGGGTGGGAAGGGTTGACATGTAAAAATAATCGAAAACAACCGATATTAGTGTCGAATCCATAGTTTTCGGAGTCGATAAGCAAATTGGTGACATTCACGATGACATTTACTTTTATTCTTTTACATTTTCCTGACTAATAGAAGATTGGAAAAGTAAATACCCGGGCAACACAGGGTTATCAGCCAGTAAAATAATAAAACACACAATCAGTAAGAGATTGAATTTTGATTCTTGTTACGAAGGTATGTTGTTGAATCCTGATATGGATCCCACTTTAAACTGTAGTTCCAGTCTCTATTAGCCTTTCTGTGCATAAAGTAGACTTAAAACAACAATTAAATCAATCAATGAATTGAATCCTCATATGTTTTTCTTCAATTATAGTAATTGTGGGAGAACATTATTTTAGGATTAACATAATCCACCGCAATTATAATAATCTAGGTAGATTTTTGTTCCTACTTAAGTGATACCTATACTCACGAGGCCAGATTCTTTGGTAAAGTGTGTTTTAAGTTGATTTGATATTCAGGTAGGCAAATCTTGGTTGGACTTTTAGTTTAAATCCAAGGTTGATACGCTGTGTCATGGACCTCCATCATCACACAGTGCAGCATCCTGTGTACTCGAAATGTTCCAAAAGTCTGAACGGCCTCGACGTGAATTGTGCAGGCTAGTTGCTGAAGTATTCCCATGGAAGACAAAATATGTATTCATCCTTTTTTCATGAATTTAGACATTACACTCTTTCTCTGGGATCTGTGAAGCAAGACCACACATAACGGCAGAGAAGGGAAGAAAGATAGAGGGCGGAGCAATCACAGTCTGCTGCTGCAAACGGTTGGTAGCTGCAATCACCTTTCCACCCTCCATCCACTCACTTCCTCTCTCACGCATTCATTGGTCGAGAACTTGCGAGCCCTACTTGTGCAGAGGGCTTGGTTTTGCTCCAGAGATTACCGATACAGACTGCATAATTAACCATAGTTATTGATACCCTCCTAACGCTGGCAGCCGTAGCACCATTTGATTTAATTTGTTTTGTAGTTTTAAGTCCACTTTATCCACAGAAGGCTAATTGGGACTGCTCCTACAGTTTAAACTGGGATCCGAACCACTATGTATCTCCGAGTATCGAAACCAGGACCACTTGATGACAAGGCGACAACGTCACCACTATGCCATCGGCTAGTCTAATTACATTTAAAGATCCTACTGAATCCAACTTTTCCGAAGCCCTGTGTCGTCGAGTGTAAGAATCAATGTATAGCATATATTTTTTAAAGCGTCACACGTTGCATGGAACATCCCGTAGAAATACCGCATGTCCCTTCACCCAACCTTTCCTGCTGAAAAACTACTTATCTCCCCTTATTTTTTGGAGGGGCAGCTTTCTGAGAGGGGTGAGGTTCCCCCGTGGCTCGCATTTTAAGATAAAACGTTTTAATTCGATTTCGCCATCTTACTTTGCAACAGAAGACACTCAGAAAGAATGGGAGGGAGAGAAAAGAACAATTCGTAGTCTTCTGATTCTCGTGCTTTCTTCTTCTTCTCTCTGGAAGAAAAACGGGAAGAAATCTTTGTTTATGGGGGATGGTCGAGCCGTGAATTACGAGCCTCTGGTGTGATTGCGAAGCGCTAAATAGAGTTAGCTAGGAGGAGACCATGGTGGAGCGTCCAGAGAAGAAAGGAAATCTGTGGTATTTGGGATTAATTCCTGATTTCTCGAGCCCTCTGTGTCCGATTCTTATAATCAGATAAGGCACAGGAATTCTCAGGATACGGAACAAAAGATGCGGTCAGCATTCTTGTCTTTGGTCTGAGTGGTTCTGATGTCGATCCTCTGCAGAGCATCACTCATTTCGATGTTGACCCAGAATCGTGAAGATAATTGGAGATCTACTTGAAAACTAGCGGTTTCCGTTTCAGAATGACTGAAAAGAGAAGTGATGGAACTTCTGTTGATCGTACGTCACAACAACGAAAAGCCTATAAAATCGTTCACACTATAGTGGGTAAAGATTTCTCATGATGGTTGTATCTTTACAAATTTAAGGACCTTAGCACATACGATCAAATCCTGGTCATTTATTTATGTATTTCTTTAGAAAATGATATCTTGTTGCCATGTGAAGTGCATTAGGTTTCATGCTAATAGTACTTTTATAATTTTTCTTACGCTCCGTAATTTACCCATACCATGCACAAATGATTCAGAAATTACTGTAGTGAAACATGCTTGCTTTAACGGTTTAACACACAGCAGCCAACGTATCTAAGATAGCGCTGCATCATATAAGAAACGCCATTAGCCACGCCCACAGTTACGATTTCAACGTGGGTTTTGTAAATACACTCTTGGCAGCGTATTTCCATTATGGTGCATGCAGCACCCGACGTAGCAGATGGACCGTTGCGTCATGTAAGGGATACGCTACCATGAAGCGCTCACTCTATTATCCATCCTGCAGTTATGATTCGCGCATGGTTTTTGTCAGCAAACACCGTAGGTCGGGAGTTGTTCATTTTGTGTGTTCCTCCATATATTTCAAGTAATTATTAATCCTTATCGTTACTGTGGCCAAAAGACGCAAACAACAGACGCAAAATACAAGGTAACCAAAAAAGTTCTTGCCGTTCTAGAGCAATGATAAACAAAGAGCAATGCAGTGGACGGTACGTACCTGGTGATAAAACTCGGCGGGCTAGGATGCAAAGAAGTCCGTGAATGCGTTCCGCAGGTCTCCCTCCTTTGCGAAGGATCTTCCACGGAGGTGGTTGTCGAGGGAATGAAACAGGTGGTAATCTGTTGGTGCAAGGTCCGGTGAATATGGTGGATGGCACAGTGTCTCCCAGCCAAGTTTCTGAAGGGTCTCCCGTGTCCTCTTTGCCACATGTGGCTTGGCATTGTCGTGCAGGAACAGCACACCCTGCGATTCACCAATGCCGGCTCCTTCTGCCGCAATGTACGGTGCACCCTTTGCAACTGCTGAGAGTAGAGGTCAGCAGTGATGGTCTGACCAGTTGGAAGGAGCTCGTAATGCACCACTTTTTCAAAATTCCACCATACAGAGAGCATAACCTTTCGTGGATGCAGAGGTGTTCTTGAGGTGTGAGGAACAGCGTCACGTGGCGACAACCAATGTCTGGTACGCTTGGGAGTGTCATAGAGAACCCACGTTTCGTCAACAGTGAGCGTGCGATCAAATATGGGTGTGCTCAGGTGCCGGGTGAGCAAGAACAAACAGGCTGTCACTCGTAGTTTCTTGTTGGCTGCCGACAATGAATGTGTGGGGTAGCAACTTGCTTAACTTGTATGACTTCTCTATCCCATGCAGGTGCATTCTGACTGTTTCAGCGGAAACATGGAATCTTTCTTCAAGTTCATCACACGTTAGACCACTGTCCTCTCGATGGCTGCTTTCAGGGCCTCGTCATCCAACACATGTGGTCGTCCACTGCGAGGTTCATCCGAAAGGCACACATCTCCCGAACGGAATTTCTGGAACCGATGCCTGGCAGTGCGTTCGTTCACGGCATTCTCCCCAAATGCCTGGCAAATGCGGCGACTTGATGCGGCAGCTGACAGGCCCATTTTAAAGTCATACAACAAACACACGCGAACAAGCTGCTTAGATACCTCCATTTCTCTTCGACACTGGACCAGCTATGACTGCTGTGTGTGCGCAACGTGCATGTATTACTGACAGTCGATGGTCAGACTAACTCACGATCGCTTGGCAGGCACGTGCGTTATTTCGTTTCCTCTCTGTGAGCGCATGATTAATGGGACGTCAAAAACGTCAATAACTTTTTTGGTTACCTTGTAAAAAAAATGGCAAGTATTTTACAGGGGCGTGCCCTGAATTTTCGTGATAGGCTACCGATGGGTCATTTTTGAGATTTTCATTTCGGCTAATTATAAAATTTTGAAACGTGATCTTTGGGGGGGGGGGTGTAAGGGTTAATTTGGAACCAAAATTACCAAAACTTTGGCGTTGGTGAAACATTTTAGAGGATCATTGAGAACATTTGGTGTGGTGTTTTTGTGTGTGTGGATAAATCACTGGTATACACACAGGAGAGGGGGCTTGCTTGAATTGTAAAAGGGGGCTCATGCTCCCCCCGCTAACCCGGCCCCTATAATGTTAAAATGTGTATTTTGCCATATTTTTTTCTGCCTTTAGCTTTTTTTTCCAGGAAAACTTTTGTACGTCGCTGCACTGCATTATGTAAATTACTGAAGACATGGCCTGTATAGTTCCGTGTTCCAATACAATGATTTATTAATAACATTGCTGCTACAGAACCACACAATACGTAACGTCGTTGCCTTGTAAAGAAGGGGCCCCCCGGTCAAGTTCCAATTAGCCTTTCTGTGCATAAAGTGGATTTGTTTTTACTGAGACACTTTAAATTGCTAAATGAAAACTTTCCCGTTTTTCTTACTTGTTTTGATTATGCATAGCTCAGAACACGGTCCCCCTTAATTCACCACCTCCAACGTTTCGGTACAAGTTCTTAACCGGAATAGTTTTCGAAGAAGATCCCTAATCGAGTACTTACATGCACCAGTCCAAATCGCTGGCTCGTCTCGTTTGTCAACCCTGGTGTTTATTTTCAATGTAGGCCTACTTTTACACAAGACAGAAAAAAACCTTCAAAAGAGAAGAGAATAACACAAGACGATGACCACAGTAAAGAAAGAAACGTATCCACAGCACCCACGCTTCCAAATGCGCCCTCTCTCTTCCTCACCCTATTTGCATATTTGTTACATACCCTCTGTATTTCGGAGTTACTGACCACAATGACTGATATGTCCAAGCATTGGCTGGCGATTTTATATCATATAAATACCACACGACCGGTACTCATTGACTAACTTTGTAAGCTAATATGTTCATTACTGTTAAGTTTCACACATGAATATTGAATTGTTCCGAGTTAGGTGGTGCATAGAAAATTCTGGAAGTTAGCAACACTTGTGGCCAGCGCGGAAGTGGTGTTTCCAACACCTTCGTCAAAGACGAAGCGGGCCGGGGGTCGCTTGCCGTCGATCATTTCTTTTCATGAAGAAAGAACGACGGTGACCATGAAGAACTGCATAAGTCACTCGAAAAGCCGGAAGAGAAGCGGGTCTGCCTTGTTTCACTTCACTTCTGCAACCTTGTGTCCTGACGTCAGACGAGGAATGCCTACGATGTTAGGTTAGGCCTGTTAGGATAGGTTCCATTAGCATTAATACAATTATTATTATTTAGACTAAGAGAACTAAACCTAGCTAAGCATAACCTAACAACGTAGGCATTTATCCCAAAATTAAGAAGCCTTCTCCGTGACGTCAGAACCAAGGTTGCTTAAGTGTTGTGCGATAAGTGAGACGCCAATACGATAGGAAATAGTGGAATTGAAAAATCTGCAATGTAAATATGTTAAACTAGATAATTTACATTCCAAGGTGTATAAAGGCTTTGAAAAACATCAACTTCAGATATCAAAATTGCTTTTAAATAAACAACGCAAGCGGCTCTTTCCCCGTCTTCCATTACCGCAATAGACGGTAAAAACGCATAGTGGTTCGGATCCCACATTAAACTGTAGGTCCAGTCCCGATTAGCCTTACTATTTATAAGGTACTTAAAACACCACATCAACAACAACAACTTTACCAAAATAGAGAAACGCACGTAAAGAAACACCAAGGAAAGAAAGCTTATTTCACGCATTTCACTCAAATCAGACTAAGCCATTAATGCAATGGCGGAAAGTCAGATTACAAAAGGATTTTTTTTAAAAAAATCTCCATTGTGGAATTTATGAAGAGGTTGTTCTTCTACCCCTCCTTCCTTAACATCCCCTTTCTCCATTAACCGTGTCGTGCTCCCTTTCCATATTTTAAATTCGGATACCACCGAAAGAGAAATGACACAATGACGGCAAGTAAATTGTATTTATGGACGATTGCAGAGCTCCTCCCCCTCCCCCCTTTCCTCGGCCTTCTCCTAATCCAATCCCGGGACGTGTGTTAACAAATTCAACCTCCGTGGGTGTCCCTGGAGGAGAGCTCCGACGGTGAATCAGGGACTGATTTTTGTTTTCGGGGGGGAGAGACTGAGGGTGGGGGTGAGTGGTAGTTGCAGCGAAGAACCAAGAAAATAATGTGCAGGTTGACCTGCGAAACTGATTTTCTCTTTCCGAAAGATGAATTGTAGGGAATTCTCAGGATTAAGCTAGAAAACTATGGTGGACCGTTCTGAAATCAATACTATTGTGCTTTAGTTCTATTTTTTAACCCAAGGTATTTACACACACACACACACACACACACCCCTGTTTTCCCACCCTCCATTAAGAGGAAGCTGGACTTTTCACGCCAAAGCGAGGAAGTTTTAAAAGTGCTCTGATTGGACTGAGATTTTTATACGTAATAGAGGTACTCCCGAGGATAGCGGGAATCTGGGTGTGGCTGCTATACACTCCATGGAAGTTGAGATATTAACAATGAATGGGCGGACAAGCACAGCACCCCCAAGAGAGGAAGGTGCAAACTTAAGAGTATTGCGAGGAATCGTTATTCATTTGTTATTTCTTAGGTCACACACTGCGTTGACGAAACGTTATGTAAGAGGAAGCCACAAGCACCAAACCCCGAAGCGAGGAACCAACTAAACACAATAGTGTCCGTAAAACGTGAATAGAGAGGAACTACGTGTCACGTTATGATGAGTGACGGGTGATTCGAAGCGCGCGCTGGTGTTTGACGTTCCTAACTCGGCCCCCATTGGCTGCGCTACCTGTCAGCAATCTGCCGTCGATCACGCGGCAACCCAAGCACCGCCCTCCATACCAAATCATATGGGAATAAATGTTGCAACAATGTACGAGAGCGTCTCCGCGCCAAAAGGGGTGGAACAAGCTGGTTTCGGATGGCTTAGTAACGGTGCAAGCGGTACGACAGGCGAGGAACGTACGTACGGTGGCCATTTTCTACCTCGCGCAATTAGTCGACGTAAGGTGAAAGGACATAAATGGGGAGTTGTATCTTAGGGAGATAGACTAAATTGTGGTAGAATGAAAAATTATTCTTATAAAAATAATATATTTGAATTTTCATCACATGGAATTGTTACTTGTTTGGGTTAGTTCTTAACACCGCTTTATGCACAGAAAAGCTAATCGGGACTGGACCTACAGTTTAAAGTGGAAACCGAACCACCGTGCAATGTGCATCTACCACCACCATTGCATGGCATCAGATAATATTATTTCGATGGATATTGTGATGCGTTGGAGGCTGATCGCTGTTAGTATTGTCAGTTGGGATGTCTAGATAAAACTGTGTTTTCTTAACTTCCATTAGAACGCCGTTAAGTCATGTTGATATTTACTTATATTTATTTATTTAACATAAAATATGTGTACCGTCACGTTGACCTAGAAAGATGGTCGGCCCCCGTTGCGGAGTGGTTAGCACATCGCGCTGCAACGCCAGGGGTCCCAGGTTCGAATCCTGGCTTGGGCATGAACGTTTGTGATGTCTATTCATCAATTTCATCATATCATCACTCATCCCCATCTTCGCAAATTAGCCAAAAGTGGCACAAGAAGCGAAGTAAAATAAATTTTGCTTTCTAGTGTCCTTTCGGGAGGCACTCGCTTCACTTTCACCGGCAAATGTTCCACACGTAGGACGCTGCTCCTCAATCCTCAATACTCAGTGGTGGCGATTGGGTTCCAAAACTAGGGGTCAAGGTACCAAAAGTGGGTGGGGGGGGGGCAAAGACAGTATATTTCCCTTTGTAGATAAGATTTAGCATAGTGTGAGGGCAAAAGTGGCGAGAAGTGGAAGGCAAATGCCCCCCCTCGCCTCCTTCCTAATCGTAACCAAATAGCCCTTTCACAAAACAACATCGAAAACGAAATCAACCGCAAACGTACGGTCGCGGACACTTGTCGGTTGTAATGATTTAATTGAAAGTCAATGGTATTGTTATAATCCAGAAGTGTCCCTGACTGTACAACGTGCAAAGTGTCAACTTAACAGCTTAGAACAAGCGAGGCAACCCTAGAGGGCCAGGGGTGTGGAGGAGGCAAGGGGAAACTCCGAAAGCGAGTGACCTTGACTGGAATATACTTGGCGTCAGTATTGCCAACAACTTGAACGTAAAAGTCGTTAAAAGTCCTTAGAAAATCCGCTAGAAAGTCGCTAAATGAAATGTAAATGCTCTAGAAAAAGTCGCTAAATCAAATGTACTTTTAAAAAATAGCAAAAAGGTGAAAAAATCGAGTACTTGCCTATAAAAGCAACATTTCCTCGTTACTTTCCTCTTCCTCTGAACACTGCACTTCACACTGATTACCGATGTCAGATACTAAATCATCGAGAAAATGCACTGCAAGAACGTTGTTTATTATTTCTGTGCACTTGGTTTTATGCAGGCGAATGCATGGTGCACTGCAGCTGTCAGTCACCAAACCTTTTCATACATAATTCGGACAAGTGATTCACGGTTAGCAAAGAACAGTGTTCGGCAATGAATAAAGCTAAAATAGCTTCAGCAGTAGAAGTATTTAAATTTTCCGGTTTGAACTGTTTTTCTTCTGTTTTGCAGAACAGAAGTAACCATATCTGACTTTATGTATCTGTGTTTCGAAAGTTTTTTTCAGATCAGTAGTTTGGGCATACAGATAGTTCTACTTTGCAGTACTTACAATACGCTTTCGCCGTGTCACTATCGACAGGGGTTAACCATTTGTAGTTTTCCCACTCCTTCCGATAATGTTTCTTGTATTGCGGTTTTCCCCACACTGGACACTGCCCTGCCCTGGGCTGACCTGCGCACAAACACACACGAACTTTATAATTTACACTAGCACTTCCTTTGTCACCACACACTACCCAAAAAACTCCAATCTGAACCCACGCACGACGCGACCGCGAAGTCAAACGTTCTGTTTTATAATAAGGCAGCCTCAATGGCGCCAGGAGGAGTGTCTGATAACAATGAGCTGTGAACAGTGATGTTTACAAACATCACAAACCATACTGGAAAAGGGGGTACGCTTTGCTTCAGTTTCTCTTTGTGCATCAGAAGTGAATTACGAGGGTATTTCCTTATTTAATAACTATAAAACGGACATTTTTAAACATTTAGACGTACCTACGCAGATATTTTGTGAATTCTCCAAATTAGTCGCTAAAGAGCACACGAAGTAGCCAGAAAAGTCGCTCGTCACTTTTTCACGTCTTTTGTCGCCAGCTAGAGTCGTTTTCACGTTCAGAAGACACAATGGGCTCTTATGGGCAATGCTTTTCTTATGGGAAATACGAGCGCGCTGTTGTGAAATTTCTGGATTTACAAATTTAGCTTAAGTAAAATCGGTACCTGCAGTTTTGCAGGAAATTTTGTAGAGAATACGATGGTGAACACAAAAAACTGGTAACTTGCTTACATAATTTTAGATATATTAAAAACGCAAATTTTCTGTGAAAACACAATTTTTACATCGTTTTCATTCCTAACGTTGAAACATGCCGTAAAATTGAAGCATTCATAATTAAAAAAATTGACACTGTTTTTTAATTGTCATAGGTGATGGTGGTACTCAGAATTTATCAATACTTTAAAGCATATTTGCATTAAAAAATATTCAAATAAAGTATGTGGAGATTTTTTATATTCGTGCAGTAGAAAATGTCGTCGCTAGCCATTTCTTGTTCTGTAATTCCAAGTAAAAACTTCCAGCGACAAAGTTGTGGAGAATATAATGAAATTATTTTTTATAACCACTCAAAGGTTCCCAGAAATATTACTTCCATGCATTTGGAGTTTCTTTTTAACCCGAACCGCGCGCGAAGTAAGGAGACGTTGTCTGGCCATCTTGATCTGGCTCACCGCAGCATACCGGCTAATCACCACCAAGTTTTCGAGTGTCATTTTATTTCCATTCAGTAAAAATATGAACTTCATGCAGTTTGTTATAATAGAATTGAAATTACTTAAATTTAATAATTGACAATTATTTCCAATGCTGCTGTTGTGAGCAACATTAGTGCTGTCGCAAATACACGTTGTTTTTGTTTACATTACTGTCGACATTAATACTGAAATGAAGATCACCTTTCAGTTTCCAACGTACACATAAATTCATAGACACCATATTAACCTTTGAAAGGCTTTCCAACACGTGACAAAATATGGGGCTTCAAGATAGAAATATGACATGCCTTGCTTGAGTCATTCACGTCTTATCAGTTCACGTGGGCCATAACTCATTTGTTTGTTTGGGTTGAAACTTAATCTAACCCATGTGCCAGGTTCCCCTTACTTGAGTGAGAGATCTATCTGCTTTGGTATGTTTAGACTTTTTCCCTCTCTCGAAAAAGTGTTTTCAGTTTTGTGAGCTCTCAGTGATTTTTACTTAAAAAAGATTAAGTGATTTCTGAAGTGTCATATTCGTGCATTACACTCGCGTGTGTAGTGATCGCAATGGATCATAGTAAAAAGGATAACTGTAACGTTCACAGTATAATATTAATATTAATAATTACATATAATTATCATTATATATACAAAATATGTAACACCTTCATTGTGAAGGAAGGTCATCATTTCCCGGCGACATGAGCTAGCGCTGTATTGGCAACACTGTGCGGTTTCTCCATAAGCGCCGTTGTGTCTTCTGAACGTGAAAACGACTTCTAGCCAGATCCGCCAGATTTAGCGACTTCTCGCTAGAGTTGAAAACACTGCTTGGCGTCAGCTTTAGTAAAGTGTAATATCATTAATTTAGAATTCATGAATACCTTAAAAATTAATTGTTCAAAGATTGATGAAGTAACTTTCTTTGTAAACAAGAATTACACTTACAGGCTGTATTATCGATGTATATAAATGTCTGAATTATTGACAATCCATTTGTATTTTGCATGAAAAGTGTTCACAATTTAGATCCCCTGCTGTCAAAAACTCTTCGCCATAAATCGGCACGACAAAAATGTTAATTAAATGAATTTCACTGTTCTAATGCGACGTAATATCCAGAAAAGAATATTCCCTCTTGTTTCTCTGCACTTGATTTTTATTTCACTAGCTTTGTTGCTGCTTAGGCTATATCAGAGAAGAAGCCTCATGGTTTTTTTTTTTTTTTTTCAGAATAATACACGAGCTTAATAAATTCCGTGGCGTAACAGTTCTGCACATGGTCTACAAAGATGTCAACGGAAAGTTTAAAGAAAGCGTCAAGAATGATAAATAGAAAAAAAATCGACTTTGGTAGTTTTTGTTCCTTTTGTGCGGTCCTGGAAGACAATATGTGTAGTCATAGTTAAAGCCCGCTTATTAACTGTGATCCTATATATTTTATACCCTGAGTCCCTTACCGTTGTAAAGAAGTATGCACACAAAAATTACAAAGCAATTCGAACTTTCAGGATTCGTGATATTGTTTATTTCCCTTCGCTCTTGTGCCACTTTTGGCTAATCGCGAAGATGAGGATGAGTGGCGATACAATGAAATTGATGAAGGAACACTCCTCACACACCCATGACGAGGCCGCGGGATTCGAACGCCGAGACCCCTGGCGACGTAGCGTGCTGTGCTAACCATCATCCGCCACGAAGGCCAGCCTTTCAGGATTCGTCCATTACAGTGCGGCGAGGGGGTTTAAGCTTTCACGTTTAAACGTACGTTCCTGTCGCCAGGAAAGAGATGAGCAGGCAAGCAATGTTCGTTTTTTTTTCACCCATCCTACTGGTATAAATCATGGTTGCAGTTTAGTGTTGCTATGCGAAGGTACACTTCCCTCAGGGCAGGAGAATTGAGACAAAATTTTAGGCGAAAAGCAGTGGCGGCGCCAGGGGTGCGTGAGTGAGTGCTTGCGCGCCCCTTAAATTTCTTCCGCACCCCTTCAGCACACCCTACGTTCAACTGAAAACATTAACATTAATATGTAATATTATGTCATGTCATATTGAGGGCCGAATGATAGGTTATTATTGTATGCAACAGGCAAGCACTGAAAGAGGTACCAATACTTTTCTGTACTTGCGCCAGCCTCTGTAAAGATCAGCGGCCGTTTTTCTTCTTTCGTCAGCATTGTCGTTATCAATTTTTTCTTCTTTTGTTTCTTCAAGTGGTCTGTTCGTGGTTTTTGATAATTGGCTATAGATTAATGTGAGTTATGTTTTTTTCTTTCTTGCATTGTTCATAAACGGTTTGTTTTCCGTCTACTTGTTCTTCCTTACACTGGAGCAAAAAATTCAGGTACTTTTAAGGTATCACCTCATCAGGTCGTGCTCTGGAAATTATTTAATGCGAGTTGTAACATGAAGGGTAGTTTTCTTCTTAATACGTTCTATGTATTTGTTCCACGTTTAATGTCCAGTAAACGTACCATTTCAAACTTTTTCCAAGACTGTTAGGAAGATGCCCAATGTTCACGAAGAAATTTTACAGTTCGTTGTTGGGGATAGTGCGGCAGAAGGGATTTTAAAGATGACACAGTTCCTGTACTCTTCGCGTTTTGTCTTGTGGCAGACGGTGCCTTCATTGGTTACATTGAGAAGGTTCAAAAATTGTCTTTTTAAGGGCAGGATGGTTTTATTTTGTATTTCACTACATAGTTCAATAAGACTGCAACGTGTATCTGAATGTTTACACTGCATGGAATGACCACTTTCTTGTAATACATATCGCACCCCCTAACTTTCTTTCCGCAACCCCTCAGCACCCGTAGATTAATAATTCTGGCGCCGCTGTTGGTGAAAAGAGATCGAAACTGCAGAGATATTTGAAGATACAGTCGTTGCATATTAAAATCAAGCTGGATGGAGGCATGAATTATCCGTTTTTCATAATTACATATTTCTAACTTCTTACTTGGTAAAACCGTATTTTCTTCATAAAGTTTTGTGATCGTGTTTTAGTTTTTCCTTGGACTAATGGAAATTTTTCATAATGCAAAGGAAAATTATACTTTCCACTTTTTGCAACAGTTGTTTGTTTTCTAAGTAACAATTTACGGAGTTCCGTGATTAATAATGGAACAATAAAATCTGAGTGCTCGTGTTCCCATCATCGCGGTTATCAGCTGAAAATGAGTTTGAGTTTTTGTTTTGAGTCCACTTTATGCACAGAAAGTCTAATCAGGTCTAGTCTTACAGTTTAAAGTGGTATCCGAAACACCATGTATCGAACTCAGAACCCCTTGATTACAAGGCGACGACATTACCACTGCGCCATCGGGGAGAGGTCTTGGCTTAAAAATCGAAAGATTCTTTGGTAAAGAAAACATTCTCTCTTTCAAGTTTTCATGTTCATGCCTATGTGCGAAATTTAAATGTAAGTACAGAGAAGTTCCCAATGTTTCCTTTTCTCTCTCCAAGCTACTCGTGAAGAAAAATATAAAAACCATTAACGTAAATAGTCATTTACAATTTTGAGCAAGCCTTTACATGACAAATTGCATGATATGCTTACAAAATTTCGAGGTTGTTTAAATCAGTTTGATTTAAATTGTGTGATTGACAAAAATCAGTGTTCTTTTAAAATAAAATAAATATACAATAATGCACATAAGTAATTTGTGAATATCAGAATCACTTTTGGTGAAGATACATCAATTTCTTGATCATTCAATAGTTTTTACTGGGCTTCGGTGTATAAAGTGGGCTTAAAATCAAACTTAAACAAAGAAACAATATCGAAGGAAAATTAAGTGAACAAATTATATGTACTCATGGAGTGAAACTCGTAAGAGTTATGAATGCAGCAGTAGCCCCCCCCCCCCTTCCCAACAGATGAATAAAATCAGCTTAAATGTGAACTCCTTGGCGTCGCAAGGCCTTTTTACGTGACACGTCCTCTCGTTAATTAATTAACCGCCATATTAATGCTAAACTTCGTCACACCTTTTGCACTACTCAAATACTCTGGATTTTGAGATATTGAATGAAATGAAAGACGCAAACATATGCACCGCACTACAGTGACAATGATTTATGGATTACTGACAAAGTATATCGGCAGGCTTCCTTTGAAACTAAATTTCTCGGAGACATTAGCTGCCACACAACAATCGTAACATAACCTCCCACCTTTAGTGTTATTGGAGAGTTTGGCTGGTTGTTTCCATCGCGGCTTCTCACCTTTCATCAAAGCCTTGCCGCCTGAAAGTCTCCCTCCCTTCTTTTATCTGCTCAAGCTACAGCCAGGGCATTTGAAGCGGTGTTTGTTTTTAGTTACGAGCAGTGGCGTACGCAAGGGGGGGGTTACCGGGTTTAAACCCCCCCCTTGAGCTCTTGAAATATTATGGAAAATGCTGTAGAAAAAATTAAAAATGGCTAATTTATCACAGTCAAAGATCTGCGACAGTAATAATAATAATAATAATAATAATAATTTGGATTATTATTCCCATGCAGCATGAAGAAAAACACAACATTCCAAACACAATCTAAGCGGCCGCAAAGTTCAATTTTGCAATTTTCTTTTGCAAAAAGTCGCGCAGTGACTCTTGCGAGAATTGTGAAAATTCCTTCCTTCGTCCTTATTGCAAACGTTCTTCCCGGTACTGATTTCACATCCCCTTGTGAACTCTCAAGTGATGCTGAGTCTACATCCACATCATTAAATAATGTAGAAGAAGTCTTTTGTGAATCACCTAGAAGGGATAAATGTGTTGGAATGTCTATAAACTTACTTTACAACGAAAACATAGACTCAGTGGAATTTAGCAACATGTATTCTCGCGCTTCATCATCACCCTGGGTGAGTTCCATAGGTAAAGGTAATGTAAATTCCCCCGTGTATATAGCACCGTGCCATGAAGTCACACATAGTGGTGTGGTGGGCCCCAAAGATTCTTGATCTCGAACTATTTTGCAGGTGATGTGATCAGCACCATGCTCCGGCAGCCTTCATCCCCCAAGGTTGCTCTCAGATACCCATAGGCTGGGTGCGGAGACAAGGCTGGATAAATTCCAACCAATTCCGGGAATCGAACCCGGATATCCCACGAAGTTGTCAGACTAGACCAGCGCGGCTCCTTGAATGAGTTTCATATTTCGATTATTTCAATAAATTTAATATATTTGCTTGTTTTTATGGATTTTCTTCACACTTAAAATGTCTCACTTATCATATACAATAACCGTTGACTAGACAATTATTTTGAAACAAAAGAATTGTAATTTTGTTCTATTTCTTTCATAAATAGCAGCTGCATTAGTAGTAATTAAACTAATTAATTAATTATAAGAATTATTAATTAATTTATTATTATTATTAATTAATTAAAGTATAATAAAACAATGGTAATGTGAATTTGTAGAAAGTTTTCGAGATAACACCCCCCTTGATGAAATCCTGCGTACGCTACTGGTTACGAGTACTTCGTCTGTGGGCTGCATAGGAGTGCGCAGACACTCTGATTAGGGGTAGGGGGCAAAAGCCTTGATGAAAATCCAGTCGGGAAATTAAAACCTCATTCCATATCAAAGGCGCATACCCAGATTTTTTTAGGGCGGGGGAGATCCTAAAATGTGGAACAAAGAGAAGGGCCGAAAATGCAGTTGGATTAGTTGAGTTAAATTACTTTACGTCACTTTTCTGCCACTTTTGGCTAATCGTGACGATGCGGATGAGTGATGATATGATGAAATTGATGAAAAACACTTACAAAGAACACCCATGTCCAGACCGAGATTCCAACCTGGCGTCAGAGCGTGATACGCTAACCACTCTGCCACGGTTGTAGGCGAAATGCTGTTGGAGTATTAGATGTCACCATCAATGCTATGGTGGTATTGCAAGGAGATATATAATTGTAGAGTTGAAATTATGGTCAAAAGTAACGAGAAAAATAAACAATAAACCTGGCAATAAACAGCACAGTCGCTCACATACAAAGTCTGTCACACAGCGTACAACTGAGTGATTATTTTTGCACTCAATTCTCAGAAGTATTCTAATAGTACTTTCCTCCGCAAATTGTGTTTTCAATTTTCCATTAATTTTCTTACACCAGCACCATTGAACAACCATGATAATTCTAGGTTTAGATAATAATATATTTATAAATTAAATGATGCGCATTAGCAACGATTCTTCTAGTAAAAAAATGTATATTTCTGAGTTAACCAATAGAACATTTTTGCATTTTCGCAGCACCATTGCAGTTAAAATGAAAGTCGGGACACTGATGGAGACGACTGGCCGAATCTGAACAAAATTCTTGACCCTTCTTTAACTAAACCTTTCACTACGCACACGTTTGCAAATTAAAGGCTCATATTTTTACATATATATTTACAAATATTGGATAACGTAAACACTGATCGTCCAAGATTAGAATGAACTTTTGCCGTCTTAGGAGAATATCTTATACTACAACGTTAGTCTTCTTACAGTTGGTAGAAGTTTCAAACGCCTCCACTATGTCACTGACACAATCCTGTGCGACAAAATGTTGCTCAACATAAGGCAACAACAGATAATTTAAGCTGTTTAAACGGGTATCTGATATTGCACCATCTTAGAGAACACCCATTCACACGAACAACTTTGTCACAGGAAAAACAAAGTACCTTCAGCAGTGGCGGTCATGGACGTCCGCAGGGAGGAGCAAGGTAATTTTTCCAGCGGGAGGGGGGGGGGGGCAAAGGAGGCATATATTTCCCCAAAATAGTGATACCCCTCAAAAACACTGCTTCAGTCTGAAACATAGGCGCCGACTACATGGGGCTTGGGGGGCTCGAGCCCCCCAATGTTAAAGATGTGGGGCAGAGCCCTCCAAATAATTTTGCTTAAGAGGATCTAATGTATTATTTTGCTTCTCTTGTAAAGTTTACTCTGAATTGTGCCACATGAACCGAACTTTAAATACACATTTGAAGTGTTATAGACCATCAACTTGGGGGGGGGGGCTGAGACCGCAAAATCATCAACTTTGAGGGGGCTATGACCAGAGACAGCAAAACACATGACTTATTACTATATACTAAGTATGTAATTATGAGTATTGTTAATTTTTTTTACTAAAAAGAGTTTCAAAAGACGATATGCATGAACTAGGGTAGTTCGGGCTACAAATGGCTCTCACATGACATTCAGAACGAGATCATTGATATATTAGAGAGATCTATTTTGCGCTCCGTGGTAGCAGATATTATAAGTCGGGAATATTTTGCTATTATGGTAGACGAAACTTGTGCCATATACATCCGTGGACAATTAATATTCTGCATTCGAACTGTGAATAAAAATTTTGACATTTATTAGGAATTCATGGGCTTTTATGAGATTCCGAACAATGAAGCCAAAACTTAAAAAAGGGAGAGCGAGTCATTCATTAATTTATTTCAGTGATCAGAGCCCCCTCCAATAATTTTGACAAGTCGGCGCCCCTGGTCTGAAATTATCATGTTCCTTCAATGCCCTAATAATAATTAACAAAAATTAGTGTGTCTGAATGAAATTGTGTGAAATACATATAATTTAAGGTGGACAGAATTTTAGAAAAAATGTACATGTCGCATTTGACGTAGTATCAGAATCATTCAACCACCTAAGTATGAGGGAGTGCTAAAAACAAGAAATTTTCTGGAATGTTAATGACAATAAATTTGTTAGAGTATAAAGTGGGAAAGTCCAATTACATAGTAAATAATGTATCCCCTACGTAATTGCTTGGAACTCTCATTGACATGAAGATATTTCATTTTTCTTTAGTAGTATAATATTGTCGATAATATTCCTCTACACTAAATTTCTAATCGGCAGTATTAAGGGGCAACTGCCCCCCTTGCCCACGCCTATGGTGGCTGTACTCTTGAGATTTGTTTTACAAATTTATACAACACGTAACTACGGCCAGGGCCTTTATTGTTATAACATATTTTTCATTTGGCATCGAATCGAATACTTATCTACATTTATCTGATGAAAATCAGCCGAAATAGACAAACTTGACAAGGCATATTTTAACATATTTTACCAATTTCGCGTCTATACAACGTATTTCTTCAATGTTCTCATAATAAGACATATTTCTGTATAATTTCGTAATTGTCTTGCACATAATCGGTTATTTTATAATAGTGATGGGTCATGGCAGTTCCATTTCGGGAAGCAGTTCACCGGAGCTCGCTCACCGAAAGGAAGCGTTCACCGGAAGTCATTCAAAGGAACTACGAAGCCACGGAGCATGCTCTCGGACGAGGCAGTTCCTTTTAGATAGGCAGTTCACTGGAACTTGCTCGTTGAAGGAGTCGTTCACAGCCATGCCAACACAGCTCGAAGTTGATTTCGTGGGCGGAGGAGGGGATGTGGGAGACTGCTTCTGGAGTGGGTGAAAATAATTAGAGGGGAGGAATCCGTCTTCGTGCACATATTAAACAGCTATAGGAAACAATGTATCGACTGACCGACCGAGGTTCGGGAGCTGCTTTCAGGGTGGGGGTGAATGAAAATACATTTTAATGGATAATTGAACTTTAGCAGACAAAAAGTCCTCATCGGAAAGGAAAAGTTGGACAAGTTCTCTTCCTTTCCAAAAATGAATTCCTACCCCTTGTTGTCGCAGTGCATTACAGCGCCTGGTGATAGATTAGAAAAATAATTGTAAATATTTTAAACATGGACGTCCGCTGTATTTTCTCCAGGGAAGGGCAAACAATGTATTTTTCCAAGGTGTCAAACGAGGCATATTTTCTTCCAAAATAGTATAATCTCCTAAAAAAAAGTTCAGTTTGAAGTTAGCATGCACCTGTAACGCCCTTCTAATAATTAACAAATTGAGATTGTAATGAAATTATACGTATGTGTAAAATGTACAAATTGTAGGTTGAAATTTATTTTCTAGGGTGGCCGTCGCCCCTCCCCACCTTTTCAGACTTTCATGCAATTAAATGAATACACGGTCAAACAAACACCCGTAAGAGAATGGAAGAGAGGACGCTAAATCTTTGACTACGAAGAATGCATTCGTATTTTTCAAGCTCTCTCCGCCTCCCGGCCCCACTTTTACTTTGAGATAATGGAAGAGCACGTAAACGGAACATTTGATATGATGATCTTATATCTATCAAGTTCCTTGCAATGCGACTTGCGAAAACATGCCACAAAAAGGATTAAAGGTGAATTAGTTGCACATCCCTCCCTCATTGTTCAGCTTCTGCAGCATTACTGTAAACAGAGTTGAACGCATAGCTACGCGGAAAACCGCCACTATCAACAATCAGCAACAAAAGAATGGACCTCGCTCTCTCTCTCTCTCTCTCTCTCAGGTTCGTAGGAGTGAGTCATCCAATAGGAGCGTTGGCAACATACAAGCAAAGCTCACGACTTCTGAGGAACTACCACGGGTCATGGCAGTTCCTTTTCGGGAAGCACTTCACCGGAGCTCGCTCACTCAAGCAGCCATTCAAAGGAACGAACGACCAACTCCTCCCGATGTTGGTTTCGTGCAGCTGAAGTGAAGGGGGTGGGGGAGGACTTTCTGGAGTTAGCTTGAGTGAAAAGGATTAGGGGAGAGGGAACTGCGCTTACTACTACTCGACTTCCCACAAGAAAACCAGAGAACATACACGCAAAGCTCACGACTCCTGGAACAAGGAACGGTTCGTTCACGAACGACCCATCACTATTTTATAATTTATTCTTCGTACCTTTAACGCAACGGATAGTTTATATTATCGATGGCAGTATAATTAAATTAAGGACAAAGAAATTAAAAGAAGATGCCGTCTTTTCTTACCAACTAATGCAGAACAATAATATCCCCCCCCCGATTTTTTTTTATCCCGCGACAGTTGATAGCAGTGCGAACATTATTGAGGAAAGAATGTACTCTGTCATTGTTGTGCATGCACAAGACTCACAGTAAACAAGTGTCAACTGTTCTCGTTTGTTTACCTTTTTCGCTTCTCACAATAATCAGTCAAAAGCAAAAATAGCATTCTGTACATTACAGCCCCTACTCTATCGGCAATCGAGTACAGGAGTTTCAAGATATCTTGTCGTTGGAGCCAGTGTGTATACTCTGTCCCTCCTTAGAATAATTGCAGTGAACCTCACGACATTTCCTATATTTTCCCACCACATTCTTCGGTTAAAGGAATTCTGTCTTTATTTAATACCCCACCTTAATCCATCTTCCCCGAATAATGAGAAATTTGAAAGTACTGTTGTGCATATATTTATTTTTACAAGGAATATTTCTGCATTTTCTGACATTTTACATTTTTTATGACATTTCTAATTTCGTGTGACATATTTTTCAACTTTTATGACATAATAACACACATATTTTACAGTTTTATAGGACATAAAGTCCTGGGCCCTACACATAATACATGCCCTAAGCTCTTGTTCTCCCTTATTTGCATGATGACGATATGACCACGAACAGTGTTAATAATATAGAACACTGACAAGTATCAAACTGAAAATCTAACGGATGATTATGAGCAGTAATTAAGTTGTGAGAATTCTTTAAGGGTATGCTGTAATTATGAAAATTTTTGTTTTGTTAAATGCTGGGACTTTATTTCTAAAATATAATAACAATAAGAGACAAATTGCTGAATGGTCTTGAGCTCCACAGTTGGCGCCACTGAGATAAATCGTACCTGGGCAATTCCGTTGAAGATTTTTCACCTATTTCATGTTCTTATGTACGTGGAACACTCCAGTACAAAACGAATTTTCATACACGTACGTTCAAAGGAAATAAAATCAGCTACTCAAAATTCATGGTAATGTAGTAAAAAGTCCTGGAAAATATAAAAACTTTTTTTTTCATCTATCATTTCATATCATATTTATCGGGTAGTTACTTCAAAGACACTGGGGTCACCTATCCAGAGGTAGCTTCTCTCACAGACCCCTTACAAAAGCACTGCACGGATCAATGCTCTTCATCTTCTCATTTACATATTATTTCCAATCCCATCTACAAGAAAGCATGCTTTTAATCTTCTAGTGTCAGTAGAGTGCCAAAGCAGGTGTTGGTTGGGCCATACCCCTCATCCCTTTGCGACAGCATTCCTTTAAAGTGAAGGCATCAGCCTCCCTTATGAAAATCCTTGACATACCACTGTATGGGGTACAGAAAAATTTGGACAAGCAAACCCGTGAATTGCTTTAAAGAAAATTGGGGGGGGGGGGGGTATCGAGATACATGTACATCCGATTCCAAAGTGAAGTTATTTATATTCAGACAGAAACACGTATATTGCTGGGTGGTTCATGCTTGATTGTTGTAATTTGTATTCTTCTGACTTGCTGTTTTCCCTTTTTTAGTTTAATAGCGATGATTGGATGGAATTTATGATGAGGCATGCCGGAATTAGTACTAGACTCCTGTGTAATAGGTCGTGAGTTGATTACTGAAAATACTTCTCCACCAGAAGCGGTAAATCTACTATTGGAAAAGTTGACGTGTCTTCATAAAAATAAATTCGCAGTACCATTTATATGCGATTTGCATGTTATGAAACGAGTGAATTATGGAAAAATAATGATTGCGTATTTAAATCATAGCTTAATCTTATGTACCCGTGGTGGACCAATCGGGAGGGTGTTACGCTGCCACGCGGCGAACACGGATTTGATTTGCAAGGTGGGCGATCTCCAAGTCAATATTTGAGTCCGCTATATGCTCAAATAGGTTATTCGAGACGGGGTTACAGTTTAAAGTGCTATCCCAATCACTGTGTGCCTCTATGGAGAATCGAGACGTATTTGTTCTGCTTGCAAGTTGTTTTCTTGCAATTGTTAACCCGGCAGGACGCACGCTGTGTAATTTTAATTGTTTTAAAGCTTGTACTTAGTAATACCTTTATTGATTAATTTAATTTTATGAATTTCGAACATTTGAATGGAATCACACAATTGATAGAAACGAGAAAAAAATAACATGTTGAAACACCAAACTGAAACGTGTGAGCACGCGTTGGGTTAAATTTATCCAGGCAGTTTCTAAGATCCTGCTAACTAACGAACTAAATCAATGGGCCATATTATCGGTTACGTCACTGGCAGACTGCTGAACTTCGCACACTTTTTCTCCTTATGATATACGATTTGAGCTAGATCTCAAGGCAGGGCCGGCTTTAGGGCGATGCAAACGGTGCCACCCAGTGGCGTACGCAAGGGGGGGGTTACCGGGTTTAAACCCCCCCCTTGAGCTTTTGAAATATTATGGAAAATGCTGTAGAAAAAAATAAAAATGGCTAATTTATCACACTCAAAGATCTGCGACAGTAATAATAATAATAATAATAATAATAATAATAATAATAATAATAATTTGAATTATTATTCCCATGCAGCATGAAGAAAAACACAACATTCCAAACACGATCTAAGCGGCCGCAAAGTTCAATTTTGCAATTTTTTTTGCAAAAAGTCGCGCAGTGACTCTCGCGAGAATTGTGAAAATTCCTTGCTTCGTCGCAGTGTGCCGACCTTATTGCAAACGTTCTTCCCGGTACTGATTTCACATCCCCTTGTGAACTCTCAAGAGATGCTGAGTCTACATCCACATCATTAAATAATGTTGAAGAAGTGCTTTGTGAATCACCTAGATGTGATAAATATGTTGGAATGTCTATAAACTTACTTTTCAACGAAAACATAGACTCAGTGGAATTTGGCAACATGTATTCTCGCGCTTCATCATCATCATCATCATCCTGGGCGAGTTCCATAGGTAAAGGTAATGTAAATTCCCCCGTGCATATAGCACCGTGCCATGAAGGCACACGTAGTGATGTGGTGGGCCCCAAAGATTCTCGATCTCGAACTATTTTGCAGGTGATGTGATCAGCACCATGCTCCGGCAGCCTTCATCCCCCAGGGTATCTCTCAGGTACCCATTGCTATGAGGCTGGGTGCGGAGACAAGGCTGGATAAATTCCAATCAATTCCGGGAATCGAACCCGGATATCCCAAGAAGTTGTCAGACTAGACCACCGCGGCTCCTTGAATGAGTTTCATATTTCGATTATTTCAATAAATTTAATATATTTGCTTGTTTTTATGGATTTTCTTCACACTTAAAATGTCTCACTTATCATATACAAACGTTGACTAGACAATTATTTTGTAACAAAGAAACAAAAGAAATGTAATTTTGTTCTATTTCTTTCATAAATAGCAGCTGCATTAGTAGTAATTATTAGTAGTAATTAAACTAATTAATTAATTATAATAATTATTAATTAATTTATTATTGTTATTATTATTGTTTATTAAAGTATAATAAAACAATGGTAATGTGAATTTGTAGAAAGTTTTCTAAATAACACCCCCCTTGATGAAATCCTGCGTACGCTACTGGTGCCACCGCATCGAGGCGCTATAGCTGTGGTGGCGCGTCAGTTAAGATTAATTTGATTGTTGTGTTGCCTCTGCACTAAAACCACCCTTTCTGATATATTTCGCGATATGACGGAATACTTCCTAATTTCGCATGTCATATTTGTAAGAGACAGATGCAAGGGGCTGATGGGATTACAGCATCCCCAAATCCATGAACGAAAAATAAAAATGTGGGAAATGTTTGAGAGATCATATTTTTTTTTTTTTGCTCACTACACTCGCAATACAAATGTTTTGAAAAGGGTCATACCAAGTTTATACTTACTTTAAAAATATTGGTGCATTATCAAACTAATGTTGTTTTTGGTTTGCAAATAAACATATTTGCCAAAAAAATCTTGCTCGCACTCTAAAACATTTTAGGCATCATCAAATGTTTCTGCCTTGGGTCTCGTGTTTGATACGCGGTGGAGGCGCAAAATGGCCCGAATACCACTTTAAGCTGTAGGTCCAGTCCCGATTAGCCATATTGGCATAAAGTGGACTTAAAACACCAACTCAATAAATCAATCAAATGTTTCTTCTCTTAAAACTAATTCCGACAGAACTAAAAGATTTTTCTTCCTAAAATTGATGTGTGGCGCCGAATTCTTTTCTTGATCGGGGCCCAGGAGTGCTCACAAGGGGGATTCATGGCGTGCCTGAGTCATGGGAATATTTAGGGGGGACAACAGTTTATAGTTTAGCTACCAATTATACATATCTTCA
Source organism: Lepisma saccharinum (assembly GCF_977018435.1). Taxonomy (NCBI): domain Eukaryota; kingdom Metazoa; phylum Arthropoda; class Insecta; order Zygentoma; family Lepismatidae; genus Lepisma; species Lepisma saccharinum. The sequence goes on along the minus strand of NC_139231.1, from coordinate 91,744,510 downwards.
CACAAAAATGTGGGGATCGTTTCGTTTGATTCACTTGTTATTGATTTTTAGTTATGATTGTTATTATGTACAGTTTATCTACCTACCTGTGGTTGATCACGGCGATGGGATAGAAATGAAACACCCCCTCTCATGCCTTTAGAATCGGTTTGGATGGGTGGGGGACATGCTGTTCTCATTGTTAGTCAAGCAAACAAACTGATAATAATAAGGTTCAGTACACTAACAATGGCAGTGAGACTCAGCAGTTTTGTACGTTTTATGTTAGCAAAGATGAAAGTGAGCCGTGCCTTTTCTATCTTGTGTCTTTTAATTTCAACTGCAATGAAAGGTTTCGAATGCCATGCGCCTTTCGATTGCTGGCATCTCGACCAGTGGCAAACATTGTCTCTATGCACAACTCCTTAAAAGAGAGTGAAAGTTCAGTTCAGGCACAGGCGACATGAAGGGTTCTGAAGATTATGTACGATCAGCAGAAATGCATTAACCCTTAAGAATCGCTTTTTTAGACCATACGTTGTTGTTGTCCAGTTTTCGACCTTTCCAAATGTGCAGGTATTGTATAAAATTCTGATCACCATACCAGTGACAAGTTGCTCTGCAAAATGCACAAGGAGTGTCATAAGAATCATTAAAAGCAGACTACGTTCGTGAATTGCTGATGAGTGGTTAAAGTCTACCATAATTCCATCCTGTGTGTCCGATATTTCAAAGTGGTACAAAATGAGGAAATTATCGATAGTTTTGCTGCAACAACTTTGTAACGTCAGAAGTTATTATAATTTATCTAATTGTTATTTCACTCAACGTCAAATAGATTGATTGATTTGCTTTATCTTACTTCGCATTTTGTGCCACTTTTGGCTAATTTGTGAAGATGGGATCATGATGAAATTGATGAATGAACACTAACAAACATCCATTCCCAGGCCAGGATTCGAACCCGGGACCCCCAATCAATGTCAAAGTAACATATAATAAACATATAAATGTATATATTGAAAACAATACCTAAAGTAAACATGTAGTGCTTACATTTGTTTATATTGTATTGTTCCGCAAATTTTTTGTGACCAAAATAATTTCAGTAAATAATTCGGCAACAGAGTTGCTGTTATTCCCTTTGGAAGGTAACTGCGTTACAGTTAGGTACTCGATGAATTTAAGTATTAGTTGCAAACGGCGGCATTATAAGTAACGAATTACTTCGAAGCACTGACCCATCTCCACTATTTACTTAAGTACATAGTCTAATCTTCACCTTCCCGTTGCAAATTTCAAACACTTCTGCCTTATAGTGTAAAAATTATAATAAAATGAACAGTTAAATTGTAAGCAAGAAATGCCATCTTTCCAAACGTGAGATCACACATTCCAGTTTGGTACCTTTCTTGAGGTTACTTTTTGGAAATTGGAAATAAGCGAATATTACACAAGAATGAATCCACCACGACAACTAGTGCCCCCCTCCATCTTATGACCCTTGGCCTCACAGAGGGTGGTATTGATTATTTTGGGCATCACTCCTCGAGCAATATGGTTTACCATTGAATCTGATCCCAACAGATACATGATGCTACTATTGACGGGAGTTGAAAAACACAATGGCTATGCAGTTGAACCTGAGTTATACGTATGTCAAGGTGAAGAGAAAATAATACGTATAACTGAGAATTACTTAGAAATCAGATTTACATAACACGCCATTATTAAAATAACTGCATCTATTTTGAGTTACAACATACAGTATAATACAGGTCATTTCTGTAATAAAGTGCTAAATTAACGAATTTACAAGTTAAAAGTTTAATTCTTAAGTGCATTACATTTGTCACTTGAATAGTTTTATGTGGATTAGCGTTGACTTCCCGTATACAATTTACTTTCTGACCAAGCAGGTAACTTTTCCTCTCTCATGAATTTAAACTCATATTCATTGTTGCAATTAGCCAAAAGTGACAATAAGACGATGTTAAATAACAAAAATCAAATAAAATCAAGAGGAAAATAGATTAAAGAGAATTATGTAATGTTTCAGGAAACATATAAGCAGCATGACTTTTTCTTTGCCAAAGAGGGGGGCGGGGTGTACTGGACTCTGTGCTCTTTTAGTTATAGCTACAACCCCCCCCCCCTGTTAGCATCCATGAATGTCCTAATTTTCTGTTAAGAAAACGTGGCCAACCTAGAGTACGTACAAAATAAAATTCGTATCTTGTTCTCAACAACTGCGTCAAATCTCCTCTGATTTCATGCCGCGTGCCGCCTCTGTTTGTTGTCTTCTCTGTGACACCGCCGCGCCGCACTACCCTTTCTCGCAATTCCAGACCGACCGCCGCCATATCCACCTATCCTGTTGCGTATTTGTGTTTTTGTGTGACATTGTTGTAGCTTGGTTACATACAAATCAACTGTATTTTATGTTATAGGTTGATTGATTGATTGATTTGTTGTTTAAAGTCCACTTTATGCACAGTAAGGCTATTCGGGACTGGACCTACAGTTTAAAGTGGATGTTATAGGTATAACACAGAATTACCTATAAATGCATTACGTACAAGTAAAGGTTAATTAACACGTTTTAAAATTATATTTTCCCGAGACCTACAGTAATTTACGTATAAAACCGAATTACGCAGAACTGAGTTACGTAGATCGTGACAGCTACGTTCAGATTGGGTTCGATTGTTGGGCCGAGTAAAACAGGCAAACAGACAGGCTGATCTAGAATAGGCATATCATATTGTATCAACTTGATAATTCACAGTTAATTCAAATCACCAAATTTCGTACTTGTAACTAATAGTTGCAAAAATATCGCAACATCAAATATATCATGTGATATCGGTTTGGTGTTCTTTGATTTCTTTTTTTACTTAAACCTATCCAATCATTAATTTTACCTTTACACCATGCACCATTAAAGTGTTTATCGAACCTATTGGCAAACAACTAATAAACACAAGAAACCAACCAACACAATAAACAGCGTCTAAAATAGAGGAGTAGCATAACCAAAATCTCTCTTTTCTGTCCGGTTTAATTCATTGATTTGGTGTGTTAAGTCCACTTTATGCACAGTAAGGCTAATCGGGACTGGACCTACAGTTTAAAGTGGGATCCGAACCACTATGTGCCTCCACCGGGTATCGAACCCGGAACCCCTTGATTACAAGGCGACGACGTTTCTGTCCGGTTTAAGTACTAGGGTATAATAATCGGAGGTTGAAATATACAGCTAATGAAGGGTTTTCTTCTAATCTGGTAATTCGCTTTCTACTTTTCTAGTGATTAACATTTTATGTTTGCAGTTGCAGGTGCATAAAAATACATGTTTGGTTGAAAATATATTTTAACGCCAAAAAGAAAACTTGTGAACTATCAGTCATTCGTAATGCGCTCCCAGGGCCTCCCCGATGGCGCAGTGGTAGCGTCGTCGCCTTGTAATCAAGGGGTTCGGGGTTCGATACCCGGTGGAGGCACATAGTGGTTCGGATTCCACTTTAAACTGTAGGTCCAGTCCCGATTAGCCTTACTGTGCATAAAGTGGACTTAAAAAACTCCAAATCAACAAAAATTAATGCACCCCCGAAGCTCGGCCCCCTTCCCCCGCACGATGGGGTTGCGGGGGTGTTATTTACGCCACTGGTTATGGCTTATTCTTCTTAGCACACAGTCTAAAATTTTGCCATCTTCTCATTTATTCGACTTCTATTTTGTTTCAACCTGGGTCAAATACGGGGCCATAACTCCCATCAACTACATGGGTACGGCAGTGCGAGCTTGGCACAATCAATACTTATCAAAGCTCTCAAACCGTTGAACTATCACAAAAGCCATTGTAGAGCCAGTAATTCAGACGTATGGAAACTGTGAGGCTATTCTTTCACTAAAAACATTTAAATGACTATTATCAGATTTTACGATAATGATACCTTTAAAAAGACACAAACCTCCTCCACAAACCATACCCAGACACTTTCAATTCACTATTCTGTTTATGACAGTATTAAAACACGATTTGTGAAAGTTTTTGATGAATTTACTTACTTTTATAACTCGTAATGCAAGATAGTACAGTTGTTCAAAATTTTCTTGTGAAGTAATACATTTCAAGCCCGATGAGACGCGGCAAGAAATTTAATAAAATTCCAGATTGTTTCTTGCAGACAACAGGAGCCTACTAGGCGTATGTCCACAATTTAGATGCGAAGAAAATCGTAAACATCAAGAAGTTTTTACTTGCATTTTGCTATTTATGGTCAAAATTATATGTATCCAGGTTAATTGCGGCATGAGGATGAACTATTAAATATGTGATAAATGAAACACAATCTAAAGGCAGCCACACCCTGCCTGACCAGGATGAATATCATGACTCATTGAATTTGCTGTCAGAATTAGTAGGTCACTCCACTAGACACTAAATAACAAAAGGGGAAGTGAGTTACATTTTCCTTCAAAATTCTATTACTTTAAACAAGAAGAGTAAAGTTATATACACCTGTTTCTTCAATCTATTAATATTTCCAATATCAATTTTCAGCATTTTATGGAGTTGATTGTATCAATATATATTTCAATGCATAATAATTAGGATTATTAAAGTATAATGAAAGCATTCCTTATAATTGAATTGAATTATTGTTTCAAGTCGACTTTATGCACAGAAAGACTAATCGGGACTGGAACTACATTTTAAAGTGGAATCCGAACAACTATGTGTTTCCACAGGGTATCGAACCATGGACCCCCGATTACAAGGTGACGACGCTGCCACTGAGCCATCAGGGAGACCCACACAGACCTATTATAAGTCTCGAAGTAAAAATCATATGTTGCAACAAAAGGAAAGAAGTTAATGACGAACTAAGCATGCAAAAACAATAGTAATTTCTCATACACACATTCTTCGTTTGGCAACTTCGCTCATTGCTATACCATTTCTTCCCTCTAATCTCTTCAATGCTGTCACTTACATTGTACTTAATTCCTAGCTATACAAGCGATTTCAGGATTATTGTGTTTCTGCACAGCAACAACAAGAGAAGAGGGCCTTGGGGAATACTGCACACACTCAAAAAGCCAAAACATAGATATCAACTGAGCAGACGGTCCCACAAATCACAACTGTTGCCACTTTCAGGTGAATGTGGAGGAGGGGATACAAATTATATACGTATACGTACGTATATAAACACAACTGTTTATTATTATTATTTTATTTATTTGCTTACATAAACGTCCTCGTTGTCCCCAACGGAGAGAAAACCACAACCGTAAATCTTGGTGCGTTGCCAGAATTAATTATATACAGAGCATTCCCTTACATTCGCTACGAGACTCGGCGGCAAGCGGCCCGGTAGCAGCGCTCGTCTTTCCCTGTGAACGGGGTCCGCGACAGTCGCTAGAGTCGGCTATTAAAATTACAGTTTTCATATTGTGTACTAACCTTGACTACAGAAGGTGTTGAAAATGATGTCCCTCTGCTGCAACACATTCCTGGCATCTCCGAATGAAATTGGCATTTATACGTGCAAGTTCGTCTACTGTAATTGTCCCGATTTCTCGTACAATACTCTCTTTTAACTCACGGATGGTGTGCGGATTGTCTTTGTATACTTTATTTTTTAGATTTCCCCATTTATCTTTCCACTTTTATTCAGAACTGACCCTGTTACTCTAAACTTTTTTACGAGGTTTAATATAGTGGTTCTATGTGGAACGGGAACACCAGGAAATTTCGTTGCAGAACGTCGTCGCACTTCTCCACAATTCCTCTTTCCGAAGTAATACTCGACAACGTAAATTCTTTGTTGCAATGTAAACTTTTGTTGTGCCATATTAAGCCACAATCTTCAACACACGGACACGACACAACACAACTTCCGAGGGAGGATTATACTGGCGTCAGTCTGCAACGTCAACAGAAAGGGAAAGAGAGCGAAGGCAGGGAGAGCGAAAAAAACAGACTAGCGTGCGACTGTCGCGGACCCGTTCACTGGGAAAGACAAGCGCTGACGCCGGGCCGCTAGCCGCCGAGTCTCGTAGCGAATGTCGGGGAATGAATGCTCTGTAGAAGTGCTGAGAGGGTGTGGAATGAAATTTAAGGGGCGCGGTGTTGAAAATAAAGAAAACACGAAACATGCATGCATGTTTTAGCCACTAATTGAAATTCCAATAATATGCCAATGAAAGTGGATAAAACTAGCGAAAGGTGTCCCGGGTTCGATACCCAATGGAGGCACACAGTGGTTCGGATCCCACTTTAAACTATAGGTCCAGACTTACTGTGCATAAAGTGGATTTTAAAACTCCAACTGCTTCACTCTTGCTCGGTTTTAGTACAAGACATGTTTAGAAATTTGATTGATTGATTGATTGATTGAGTTGGTGTTTAAGTACACTTTGTGCACAGTGAGGCTAATCGGGACTGAATCTACAGTTTAAAGTTGGATTCAAACCACTATATGCCTCCACCGGGAATCGAACCCGGAACCCCTTCATTACAAGGCGACGATGCTACCACTGCGCCATCGGAGAGGCCAAAAATTTGAAAAGAACAGCTTGTTGAAGGGAGGCCAATGACATACATGAAAAATTGGAAGATTTTTTCCAAGGAAATGCAAGCAAGGTATTTTCCCACGGGATGGGAGGGAATATGTTTCAGAAAATTGATAAGACACATTTGACTTTTTACCCAATAAAAAAAAAATTGAAAATTAAGAATTCTATTTACAACCGTTCTACCTGCATATTTAAATTCGATCACGATCGGACGATTTTTTAAATTTTTTGAATTTCTTGTTTGGAAAACGCAAAAAACGGCACTTTTTTTTATTCTCAAGACGACTAAAAATAGAATCATACTCGAAAAAGAATTGGTTATTATAGCTTAATACAGAATTGAAACAGTCAAATTTTGATGTAACTCGTTTTTATGTAGGTCTACTGATTAATTTTTAATTGGAGTCCAAAACTCGAGTATACATAATTTTTGATCCGACAGTAGGCAGACAACAAAAACGGTGTATCAACAACGCAAAGGATAACACAAAGCACCTGACACTGAGCTATAGGCACTTATCGACAAACACAGACAATGCAACAATGCTGACAAAAGAAAGAAAATGGCGGCTTGCCTTTATAAACTGCCGACAGTACAGGAAAGAAATCGGCGATCGGTGTTTACCTGTTGTAAACAATAACAGCGGTCTCACTTTAGAACGTAACATTCGGCGGTGAATATGACATGAGATAGCATGGCACTCTAAGAGTTGTTGTTGTTGAGTTGGTATTTTAAGTCCACTTTATGCACAGTAACGCTAATCGGGACTGGACCTACAGTTTAAAGTGTGCCTCCACCGGAGATGGCACTCTTAAGAGTTGGTGTTATTGGTTGAAAAATGTGTGCGGAAGAAAATTAAAAGGTGCGCAAACAATTCTTCGCACCCCCCCCCCCCGGCACTGACAAAGAAAGGGTAGTTCAGAGTTGCCAAGCGTCTGGTCTGAACGTCTGACCACTCTCTCCCCTTAAACAGGACAGGGAAGGGGAGGCGGGCGGCGTTTTTGTTTGGTTCGTTTTTTTTTCAAGGGTAGCAAATAACTCATTGGAGTTCATTCCATCAATACTTGCGTCAGTAACATCTCTATAAGCAAAGGACAATTTGATCAGATCTCAATGTTTTCGTACTTCATTACGTACTCTATTAATTAAAGTAATTATTGTTAATATTATTAATATTAATATACATATTCAAACTTGCAAGCAAAAATGTAATTTCAATCAAGTTCAATGTAAGATTGTTTTTAAGTACACTTTATGCCTAGAAAGGGTAATCGGGATTGAACCTACAGTTTAAAGTGGGATCGGAACCACAATTGCCCATGGGCGTCCGGAAGGAGGGGCAAGGGGGAGCCGTGCCCCCCCTGGAAAATGAAAGTCAACTAAAAATATGTATTTCACACATATAATTTCATTTTAGCCGCAATAATATGTGTTAATTATTGTATGAACACCATAAATTCAAATTAAAGCAATGTTTTTTAGGGAACAACACAATTTTTTGGGAAAATTTGCCTTCGTTTGCCCCCCCGGAAAAAAATACCTTCCTTGCCCCTCCCTGGAAAAAATCCTGCGGACGTCCATGCAATTGCCTCAACCAGGTAACGAACTCTGGACCCCTTGATTACACTACTTCCTGGAGAGAGAGATTCCAAAATGGCAAACCTAGGTTTCTCAATGGGTTAACACTTGTATTGTAACTGTGAATAGTACAGGGTATAGAGAATATGAGAATCGCCTTGTAAACTGGCGATATGCAGTGGAGGTGCACTATACACTGGTTTGGTTTGATTTGGTGTTTAAGTCCACTTTATGCACAGTAAGGCTAATCGGGACTGGACCTACAGTTTAAAGTGGGATCCGAACCACTATGTGCCTCCACCGGGTATCGAACCCGGGACCCCTTGATTACAAGGCAACGACTGCGCCATCGGGGAGGCCCTATACACTGGTTCGAATATTATATTATATAATATGTAATATATAATATATTACATCTTGTATATTATATTAATAACTTACTTTCTGTCCTCCAAAATCTGGGGGAGAGGTTAGTTCAGTGTAATACGACGCCAGGGTTTCCGGGTTTGAATCCCGGCCTGGGCATGACGTGTCCCTTCCTAAATTTCTTCTAAACACCACACATCCGCACCGTTGCGGTTAAATAAAATGGCAGAAAAGCGCTTCCTAATAAAATTATTGAACACTGTGAAAAAGTAATTCACGGACTGTAACTTCTTTCTTAAAATGTGTCAGTCATATTTCTGTCTAATTTCGTTGATTTTAAAAACAATTTTAAAAATATATATTTTTTAAAATTTATCAAGTGCTTATTTTTATTACAAAGCGAAATGAAATAGAATGTGTATGGATGAATGAGAAAAGAATCTGATTCCAATATTTCAACTGATTTCACAGTCGAATAATCATTACTGACTGAGGGAGCGTAGGGCGGCAGTTGCCCCCCCCCCCCACTTTTAGCCACTTTTGATCCGATACTATGCTAAAGCTTATCTATAAAGGAAAAGTAAAGTTCCTTTGCCCAACCCAGTTTTGGAACCCAATCGCCGCCACTGTCGACAGCACGCCTTGCAACACACACCACGATCCTGAGCCGAAAGGAAATTTCCCCTCCTGGCCACCTTTAGTTTTCTTTGTTAGGCTGTGAAGTCAAAATGGAGACTTGCTACTCCTTGCCACAGGCCTGTCTTTCATCCCTCACTCATGTATATGCCAGTGGGCGATGCACTGACCATACTTAGGGGACGATTCGTTGCTGCCACTCGAGAAGAGGGAAAACATGTGCCATATACTAAGTTAAATACAATTGAGTCGCCGTAGTTTTCTGGTTTTCGATATCATAGTCTGCTCCAATTGTTCTCACGGTGCCACTGGCGTAAGCAGGATTTTTGTTCTGGAGGGGCTGAAATTGTAAAGGTGTATAGTATATAGCTTCGTTCTAGAATTGTGGGATACCGAATAAAATAAATAGGCTATCGTACATTTTGAACTTTTCACTCTATTAAAATTGTACTCGAAGACAGAAATGGTTATCGGGTGTCATTTTAACTTTAAGGGAGGTTTGCGTTTACATCTTTCCTTTCTTTGAGTTCTTAACAAATTTTCATCTAAAAATTTGGATTTTCTTAAAATTTCTGGAGGGCAGTAGCCCCATCAGCTCCCCCCTGCGTACGCCAGTGCAAGGTGCTATGCCCCACAGGAAATCGAAACCTTTATTGCTCGCACAAAATCATGCGTGTCGTGTCGTTTCAGTGTGAAATCCCCATGTAACGTGCTTCTTGAAAACAAAAATTTTGAACTGAAGCGACACAAGATGCATTTGTAGCTTGGACTGGACTATGTTCTCAATACGGTGCATCGTGTCACCTGTTTCTGTTGTTCCCGCATACGCAATTAATCTTTTGCATTAGATTGAAGGGTCTCGTGTCGCTTGTCGCTTGGGTGTGAAATCACCATGTCGCTCGGGCCGTGCATCAAATTGACTTGGTCTGTTCACTTGTGCGCGGTGTATGTGTTGCTTTAGTGAGCTTTTACATGTCTCTCGAACTGGGCTCTTCTCTCGTTGAGAGATTTCACATTGAAGAGACATGTAGTGCTTGAGAATCTCACCAGTCGAACTCAGTCTTCTGGGGCTACCGGTAAGGTGTGAAACGTTGATATTGATTGACTAGTTCCGAAGCGACATCTGTTGTGTGTCGCTTTGGTCTGAAAGCTGCTTGGCATCTCCGTGTTGCTTGTCGCCTGTAACTTTCAGACCGAAACGTCAAGCAACACGTGGATTTCATTCCAAACAGCAAGTGCAAATGACATATGTCGATTGGAAACGCGTCAATCCACAGCAACGTTTCATAACGTAGCGGCAGGCATAATAGGGCTCAGAAACTTGCGTTGGATTGGTGAAATCCTCAAGCAACACGTGTCGCCTGTAAGTTCGGTGTGAATTCTACCTTAGTTTAGAGACATATTACGAAAAATATTGAAATGTTAGTGAAGAATCTATTCTTATTAATGTTTAACTACGTATTTTGCCATTTTTGAACATATGCATCTGCATTCTAGTGACGAAAGAAACATTTTAAGGGTGGAAGGTATTTCGGGAAGGAGATTAAAGTCGTACTCTTAAATACGCCACTGTCACCACAGAGGAGGAGCAAATTTTTAACGAGTGGAGTAGACGGAGAAAACGAATAGTTAGACCATAATTAAGAACGTAAAAATGTATGTTGTTTTTGTACTATATTGTCCTGTATCTGGCTTTTGTGTTTTAGTCAGATTAATCATTTCCAGTATTCTAGCATAGGAACTCTGGTTGAATATTTTGTTAATTAATACAAGAAGAAATCCTACTAGTTTGCTTTCTTGATGAGGAAATACACAAGCATTTCCTACAATATTCTTTGCTCGCTCACACGCGCCCTCCGGCAGATTACTACAATTCTTCCTTGATATATATATTTTCCGAGAAATACGAGACATAATTGCCCAAGCTCAAACCGATATATTAAATACGGCTACTATCACACAACGAACCCTCTCAGAACGCAATCGTGAAGCGCCGTTAACATTTCCCATGTAGGCAATGATGTAGCAACGCTGCATTCTCCAGCGTTGCAACTTATGCAGCACTGCGAACAATGCAACGTTCACAGCCGTCAGTGAAAAATGCTGAGTCATGTAAGTTGAGGGGGAGATCCGACAACGCTGTTCTCTGCAACCGCAGGCCCCACCCCCTACGATCTTCCTCGCTCCGCCTTGACGTCACCGCTGATGTAGTTCCGCAATTTTTCACACACTGCAGATGTCTCTGGCGTCGCACAAACGACACACACGTTGTGTGTAGGTGATAAGCACAGAGCCCCGTTGAGAGGAACCGATAAACACCTCATACACACGTACAGGCACAATGCCCCGAAAAGAGGAACCAGAAAAATGCACTGTTTTGTAGCATAACTCCGAGTACAATTGTCGGACATTGTTCTATCTTTTATCAAAATATAGATCTTGGTCCCCTTCGTCGATTAATTCCACGACATTAAATTTTCCTTTGCCCGTTCGGCCATAATATTAAATAATGTGCTTTCTCGTTCCGAGGAACCACCAAAATTACCTCGCAATGAAAAAGTCCCTCTTAATGCTGGTAATTTTTCTGATCTTGTTCCTCCTAATGACGGGTATACCAACGCACACACACACACACACACACACACACACACACACCCCCCCACACACACACACACACACACACGTTTGTGAGATGTAGATGCGAGGAAAATCAACTTTTCACAGGCGTTCCGAGGTACCTCTCCGATTGCAATCTGACATGTCTTAAATGATAGTTTTTGATGTGGTTTACTAGAAAAAATCTGACTTTGGCGTGTCAGGCTTATTTTAAACCCCAAAAATAGAAATTTAGAACCGAGGTATTTTACAAACCTAAAATCTGCATTCAGAGGAAAAATTTGAATTGTGTATAGAATGTGTATGGGGTTTGTTACACCTACTTTAAGAGGTAATTCTTGCGTGTATGGAATTTCGAGGTAAAATTTGAATTTTCAAATTGTTTATGGAACTTCGAGGAAAATTTCAAATTATTGTCGTTGTGTATGCACATCGAGGTATTCACCTGTGTATCGACTTCCGAGGAATTTCCATTTGTACATATGGCAATACAAGAAACTGTGTATTAATGGCTCCAGAGGAGAGTAAGGGCGTTGGACCCCTCCCCCCTTCCCCACCCGTTTGACGACTTCTTTATGATAAGGTATTCATGTTTTCAGGATTCCAACACAGAAACCTAAAAACTGGAGAATCTGGAATTTCAAGCAATTTGAATAAATTACAAATCTCGTGCAAATATCCTGGAAAATCTTCTAATTGATAAATGTAATACCATTTGAGCGCATCAGAGGCACTAGAATATGATTCTTCCTACGACTAATAAGTAATATTCATTACAATTAATAAGCATTAATAATTTCAACTGCAATAACTTACTTTACGCAAGCTACTTTGAGGACATAGACTTTAGTTTCTCATTACACATTATTTAACGTCGTGTACATTTGTAAAATTCTGTTTGTCAAAAACTGAAATCATATAGTTTTTCTATATGATTTGTTTGACATTTTATTTTTTGAACTGTAATACAGTTAGAACAGATGTTTTATTTCAATAAATTTTTCTACCTTTGTCTCTAATTAAATGCAAATATATGTCGCTTTATAATTTGTTTCTTGAGTCGTATGAGAAAGTAATAATTAGGGATGATCCGATGTAAGTTTATGCTACTATCAGTAAACCATAAAATTTACTGATTTTGATAAACAAATAAATTTACTGATATTGATAACCAATATTATAGTGATCCAATGTAAAATTGCAAACTTTCCTTGAAGAACATGAGCAGTTCATACACCTCTTAGTTATTGTGTATAACCAGGTGACCCCAATGGGCTTTGTCTTTGAAAAGGAAACAGGTATTTAGAATTTTTTCCAAAGGTACGGCACATGAAAATATTAACAAATATTTTAATTTTTCACTAAATTACTGGTCATTGATAAATATGTATGACTGATAAAATTACCTGTAATTTTCGTGATAAACGGATATGCCTATATTGGGCCTCCCCTATGGCGCAGTGGTCCCGTTTTCGATTCCCGGTGGAGGCACATAGTGGTTCGGATTCCACTTTAAACTGTAGGTCTAGTCCCGATTAGCCTTACTGTGCATAAAGTGGACTTAAAACACCAAGTCAAGCAATCAAACGGGTATACCTATATCAGCTAATACTGATAGGATACTAATTAATCTGCAACACTCTTAATGTTAGTAATGTAAGATGAGGTGAGGGTATTATGGTTGTAAGGCAAAATGTAAAGGGCTTTATAACATGAATTTACAATATTAATGAACAATGTATCAGGCATTCTGAAAAAAAAAAAACGTTTCTGAAAACTAGGGGAAATATCACGGAAAATGGACTTGAAATTTATGTGGGAACCTTCATACACTCCTATAACTTCATACCGAGGTACTTTTTTTATGTTTGACAATACGAGGAATGTTCGTCATATTTGTGTATGTTCAAGCTATTTCTAATATGGGAGTGAATGCATATTGAGGTATTCAAGTGTGTAGAACTTCCGAGGAAAATTCATACACTCGCATAACTTCATATCGAGGTACTATTTGTGTTTGACAATACGAGGAATGTTTGTCATATCTGTGTATGTTCAAGCTATTACTAATATGGGCGTGAATGCATATTGAGGTATTCATGTGTGTAGAACTTCCGAGGAAAATTCATACACTCGCATAACTTCATACAGAGGTACTTTTTGTGTTTAACAATACGAGGAATGTTTGTCATATCTGTGTATGTTCAAGCTATTACTAATATGGGAGTGAATGCATATTGAGGTATTCAAGTGTGTAGAACTTCCGAGGAAAATTCATACACTCGCATAACTTCATATCGAGGTACTATTTGTGTTTGACAATACGAGGAATGTTTGTCATATCTGTGTATGTTCAAGCTATTACTAATATGGGCGTGAATGCATATTAAGGTATTAGTGTGTGTAGACTTCTGAGGAAAATTTATACACTCGTATAACTTCATATCGAGGTACTATTTGTGTTTGACAATGCGAGGAATATTTATTAGTTTAAGCGATTACTAATGTGTGCGTGAATTCATGGTGAAGGTGAACTAGTTTGATGGGAATGCTACAACAAAACTGAAATTGTCTCATTATGTGGTGAAAAGACTTAACTACTGATGTGGGATACTATAACAATTGGAGAAAATATGTTTGGTTCGGTATATTTTGCTTCACATTTGTCACTTTTGGCAAATTAGAAAGATGAAGATGAATAACAATATGATGAAATTGATGACCAGATGTTCATAAAGGGTATCCATGCCGTGATTCCAACCCGGAATCCCTGGCGTAGTAGCACGCTGATTATTTGATCATGTAGAATCTATAGGTCTAAGAAGCAAAGACAAACTTCCAAATTTCATTACCCCCATGTGAACTGAGGATTACATTGTATACATGGGAAGAAGTGCATAATTTTCTGCACAAATACAAGTTGTCGTTTTTCTAGGTTTCCTCAAATATAAATGTAGTCACTGGCGTACACAAGGTTTTTTTCGGTAGGGGCTGGAATTTTGCAGGTATATACCACATAGCTGATTTCTAGGGGGCGCGGCATTCGCAATATATTTTGTATTTTTAGAAGTTTCCATTCTCAAAACTGGCAATCGGGACGCATTTTAATGGATGTGTGCATTTACCACATTGTTTTTACAGAGTTCTCTACTACTTTCATTTAAAAATGTAGATTTTCTAAAAATTTTGGAAGGATCTGTAGCCCCATCAGCCTCCCTCTGTGATCGCCAGTGTATGCAGTATCTCATTTAGTATAAACATCCTGCGAACTGTTTTATTAAGTGTGATACACATAGTTTATTGGAATGTACACGGATACTATTAATAATATTTTGTAAATTCTGCAGCACAATTAAAGCAAATATGCACATTTATCTATTCTTTATTCTGACCGTCCGTCCTTACTGAAACAATATTTAACCAACAACAGCGCTTTTTCAACATTTGGCAGCCCGATATTGGTTCTTCTACCTGTGAAGAAGATGGTGAGTCACACGCCTCCTGTTTCTCCGAAGGCAACGTCACTCTGATGGACAGACCAAGTTTTACCAACATAATTTCGAGAGATGTTGGAATTAGGCAGTTTTCATGCGCCATTTTCTTTGAACGGTACTGCATCTCATTTTGTTTAGGAGATAATGTTTTTAAAATTCAATTCATTATTAATAAAATGGTATGGTTTATTGAACTGTATACACAAGGAAAGTTTGTAAAAGTAACTTCTTGAGATAATTATACTTATAATGTTTATGCTGTGAGCTCTGTCTATTAGTTATTTTGTGTTTTACATTTAGTTTTGAGTCAGGAGATAAAGTTATTGAAATTATGGCGAAACTTGAGGATGATGCACGCAGTTTTCTTGTTCTCCGTATAAAGCAAACTAAATCGTTTTTTAACTCTGCTCTTTTCAGCAATAAACTTTTCAATCATAAATATTTTAATAATCAAAATGAGAACCAAACGTTGTTATAAGTGAGGAAAACAATTGTCAATGTCACAATCATATAACGGAAAATCACGCCTTACAGATTAACAAATCTGATTAAAATAATTATAGATTAAATTATTTCATTTAAGACACGTATTCAGTATAATTCTATACTTAGTATAATTTGAACAAGGCAAGGTGCAAGTAGATAATGTTTAATGTTGCATTTGGCCACGACAAATCGTCTCTGAAACAGTATTTGTATAGGTTCTTATGGACATTAACGAAAAAAAGAAACTTTTGATCTAGTGGACCGATTGAGCAGAAATTCAAGACCATGGTAAAACACATTCTAAAAGTCAAGATTCCGAAGTTTAATAAAAATCGAGTGAAGGATAAAGCCGTAATTGAGGATCAAAAATCACAGAAGATAACAAAAGGGCGCTTGAGAAGATAGCATTCACGCTGAGCTGTCCTACTTTCCATGCTGATGGACAATGAACGGGTCAATCACCTAATCTCTTCAAGGGTGCATTTCATCAATACAGGGGTAGATGGCGGATAACAAGTTTTTCTGGAGGGAAAGTAGAAAAGGACTTAAGCATAGAGGCTAGACATGGAAGTCTTCGCGCGAAGCTGAAGGAAAACACAGTGCTAGTTGAATATTCGTTCGGATCACATCCGCGCTCGTTGATTTCGCAAAAGAGTCTTTGTTAGTTTTCGACACGTTGAACAGCCACATCATGGGTGAGTAGATCGCTACAGAGCCGCAAGGGGTTTTTTCCCCCTTCCGATCGCGCCTACGTCTGCGACAAAATTCCATCTGTCGTCGCGAGAATTTGATTACCGCCGTGATAAATTATAGCCCGATAATTTCATAACATCGTAGAAACGCCGCCCGAACTATATTTAAAGATAACCGCCGCATTCGTAGCCCTGTGAACTCTGATTTCAATGTGTGAGAGATCGTGAACTGTTGATATGCTGAACCATTGTTGAAGTGCCAAACCAATTGTATGAATTCCAAACCATGCCTTTCGGATTATCAAATGGCGTTCAAGGTTTCACCAATGCAATGAACGCAGTGCTAGGAGCCGAAGTTAGTGGATTTTGCCTAGCGTACGTGGATGATTTGATCATTTTTTCAGAGGATATAGAAACACATCTAATTCACCTCGATACTGTTCTCAGTAAACTTCATGACGCAGGAATGACAATTCAACTGGATAAATCAGAGTTTTTCAAAACACAAATTGAATACCTTGGCCACATAGTAAATGAAAATGGAATTCAACAGCATCCCAAACGTTTCGAGACGATCAAGCAGCTTAAAAAACCGACCTCAATTAAAGGAGTTCAGAAACTATTAGGAGTCTTTCAATGGCATAAGAAGTTCATTGACCAGTTCGCACAGATGGCAGCACCGCTGTATGAACTTTTGAAGCAGAACCGGAAGTGGAAATGGACTGAGGCACAGCAGCAGAGTATGGATGCTCTAAAAGAAGCTGTCTGCAAGGAACTGCAATTATATCACCCAGATTTTAACGACACCTTCTACGTACAATGTGATGCGAGTATGTTAGCGCTAGGCAGTTGCCTATATCAAATCAAGGATGGCGAAAAGAGGATAATTCAATATGCAAGTCGAGCCTTGAGGGGAGCTGAGAAACGGTACAGCATAAACGAACTAGAATGCTTGGCCATCATTTGGTCTATCCAGAAATTCCACATTTATCTGGCAGGAAGGGAATTTATCGTGGTAACAGACCATAAAAATCTGCAGTTTCTAAATCAAGCAAAAAATTGGAATAGTAGGCTAACGAGGTGGAGTCTCCAGCTTCAAGGGTATAATTTTAAGATCCAGCATTGTAAAGGGAAGGACAACATTGTTCCGGATTCACTGTCACGCTACTGTGAAGGTGAAGGTGTGACTACAGCACACGTCAACCATGTAATCATTGGCCAGCCATACCTCCAGATGTACACCGCCGAAAAACTAGCGGAAGAGCAAAGGAAAGATCCAGCCTTTCAAGGGATTTTTCAGGTACTAGATGGCAACACTGACGACGGAGATCGGCGAGAGAGGAGAGTGCGTGAGTTTTTTCGCCTCGAGAACGGCATTCTAGTACGCAGCGATTTCCATAACAACGGGCAGATAAAGATCTGCATACCAAACCACCTCACAGCCCAGATGTTGCAGGAGTGTCACGAAGATTCAGGGCACTTTGGATTTGAGAAGACCTGGAAACTTCTGTCCCCTTTGTACTATTGGAGCTCGATGAGAAAGGATCTTAAAAAATGGCTTAGAAACTGTGAACGATGTGCCGAAACCAAGCCACAAAAGCAAGGCAGAAATCATATTATTACATCTCTAAGGGCGACAAAGGCAAGAGATATTGTGGCGGTGGACTTAGTTGGCCCCTTACCAGTGTCAAAAGGAAGAGAGAGATATCTATTTACAATCATGGACTTGGCAACCAGATATCTAGTGGCTTATCCAATCAGATCGACTAACACCAAACTCTTACTTAAATATCTAACAAAATTTTATTTTGTTCATCTGGGAAAACCAACTTGTATCTTGAGCGACAGAGGCCCACAGTTTGTTAGTAAGGAATGGAAAGAAACACTGGAGAAGTATAACGTGAAGATTATGCTAACTGCACCCTATCATCCATCTTCCAATCCCGTAGAGAGAGCCCATTCAGAGATAAATAGGTTAATGCGAGTGTTCTGTGGAGAGAACCATTCCACCTGGAGCGAACACGTAACTTCCATAGTATTGCTACTAAATTACACTGTATGCACATCACTGGGGAGCTCACCCGCAGAACCTTTTCTTGGTCAAGACAACAATAGTACACTTCTGCAGCACTTCGGAATCAAAGAAGAAAGACAAGAAACACCGTGGAAAGAAAAACTGATAGCTGCCGAAACGAGAGTCCGAGAACTAAAACAGAAGAGGAACCAGAAAAGTAGTAAAATTGGGGAAGAAATCAAGGAAAATGATCTTGTATTTATAAAAAGCCACTATCTGAGCTCACAAGTTGATAAAAAGATAAGTAAATTCTTTAACCTATACGAAGGACCGTATATTTGTTGTGGAAGATTAGGAAATAACATCTTAAAACTCACAAACTGCAAAAATGGCAAAAAAACTACACCTCAGCACATCGATAATGTAAAAAAATGGAATTGTTCGACAGAAAAGAGAGATTCGTGGTTTCAACAGCTAAAAAGGAACCAAACAAATCCTACCAACGACCAAGCTGCAAGCTAAATGTAGGGAAACTTGTATATAGCAAATATCTATATATATCATAGTCTAAATATATATATATACAACATAATGAAGTAAAAAGTTTAAAGAATTGTTAATTAAAGTAATCACATTTATATAACCATGTCTACATGATGAAAACTAAATTAGTTATAAGTATATAATTTTCCATGTTTTAGTCAAGTTATGAAAATTGATTTATGCATATAATCATTATATTTAAGTGTTGTAATTGCACTCATTTGAGAAAATCAAGCGTAGGTATGTCTTAAGGTTTTACATATAAGTTCACTTATTCGACGAATGAGAAATATTTAATATTCATTTGCAAATATTTAATATGTAAGGTAATGATTTATATTAATGATAATTGTGCTTATGAAATTGGTTATGAAAATGGTGTAAACAGTCCAGGGTTCGAGTCCCTGATTCGGACGTTTTAAAAATTTAAGAAACAGTAGGCATAATTTTACGTTATTATGAAATTTATTGTGGGATGAATTTTCCTCTAGTCAGCAAAGCTAATTCCAGAAAAAAATTCATGTGTAAGAGGGGGAAAGTTTATAACGGAAAATCACGCCTTACAGATTAACAAATCTGATTAAAATAATTATAGATTAAATTATTTCATTTAAGACACGTATTCAGTATAATTCTATACTTAGTATAATTTGAACAAGGCAAGGTGCAAGTAGATAATGTTTAATGTTGCATTTGGCCACGACAAATCGTCTCTGAAACAGTATTTGTATAGGTTCTTATGGACATTAACGAAAAAAAGAAACTTTTGATCTAGTGGACCGATTGAGCAGAAATTCAAGACCATGGTAAAACACATTCTAAAAGTCAAGATTCCGAAGTTTAATAAAAATCGAGTGAAGGATAAAGCCGTAATTGAGGATCAAAAATCACAGAAGATAACAAAAGGGCGCTTGAGAAGATAGCATTCACGCTGAGCTGTCCTACTTTCCATGCTGATGGACAATGAACGGGTCAATCACCTAATCTCTTCAAGGGTGCATTTCATCAATACAGGGGTAGATGGCGGATAACAAGTTTTTCTGGAGGGAAAGTAGAAAAGGACTTAAGCATAGAGGCTAGACATGGAAGTCTTCGCGCGAAGCTGAAGGAAAACACAGTGCTAGTTGAATATTCGTTCGGATCACATCCGCGCTCGTTGATTTCGCAAAAGAGTCTTTGTTAGTTTTCGACACGTTGAACAGCCACATCATGGGTGAGTAGATCGCTACAGAGCCGCAAGGGTTTTTTTCCCCCTTCCGATCGCGCCTACGTCTGCGACAAAATTCCATCTGTCGTCGCGAGAATTTGATTACCGCCGTGATAAATTATAGCCCGATAATTTCATAACATCGTAGAAACGCCGCCCGAACTATATTTAAAGATAACCGCCGCATTCGTAGCCCTGTGAACTCTGATTTCAATGTGTGAGAGATCGTGAACTGTTGATATGCTGAACCATTGTTGAAGTGCCAAACCATTGTTGAAGTGCCAAACCATTGTTGAAGTGCCAATCCAGATCCATTGTCGAGATGTCGATCCATTGTTGAGATGCTGAACCATTGTTGATGTGCCAATCCACTGTTGAGATGCCGAACCATTGTTGAGATGCTGAACCATTGTTGATGTGCCAATCCACTGTTGAGATGCCGAACCATTGTTGAGATGCTGAACCATTGATGAGATGTCGATCCATTGTTGAGCGAACTTAAGATCCTTGCTTCAACGAAGATTACTCCAGAGAAAGGAAGAGAGGAATACGGGTTGACAATCGTAAGTTAAGTACTGGAAGTGAAAGTGATTCCGTTAGTCGAGTGTCCATCTGAGATGTCATCCCAGGTAGCTATGACCCAAGTCCAGCCGTAAGGTAAGAAAGCATTTTATGAACGTCGGAGATCATTCCAGAATATCGGCGCGTTATTCTAAATATTGGATTACACAAGATTCCGTAGCCAAATTGACATAAACATTATCTACTTCGCATATTAACAAGTAATAATCATTTGAGTATAATTATCAGTCCTAATATCACATTGCTTTGAAAAAAAAAAAAAAGAAAATGAAAGTATTTGTAGTAGAATTAGTATTGTGTAATCTGCCGATGAATGTGTGAGTGAGTGTGTGGTTTGTGCGTAAGAGGGCAGCCTGTATAATATAAATTGATTTATTTAATTATATAGATTTCACACCCATTTTGTCGTGTTACGTAATTTACAGAATAGAATAATATAACGGTATAAACAAAGTTACCTCGCTTTAAAGGTCCAACTGCGTAAACGCGATCCCTGAGACCATATTTCTTATGATATTATTATATTCCTTATGGCTTGAGTGCAGTTATACTTTACATTATTGAATTAATTAATTAGTGTTCATTTTAATTTAATTGATTACCATTGAACCCGTCGAGGCTTTTACAATCACATTATAAGTTTTTGCTTAATTTTAATAATAACTAAGGTGCAAAATTTGGAGGGGAGGCAGGGAGGAATTTCCCCATTAACAATTTTTTCTCTATGCACCTCCCCCCACCCTCCACCAATCTGCAGTGATTTTACACCCTGATAAGAACGTATGAAAATTTGTTACACCTTAAATATATTATCGTGTGCTTGTATATTATTCTGGATCATAGCTTTATCATTATTCATTAGATATGTACAAGTCGGTGGTGAAGCGTGGTCTTGATAGAGGCAAGCAAGGCAGCGCTTAGATTATCGCTTCCAAAAATGTGTCAGGCACGTATCTAGAAATATTTTTTTCGGGGGAGGGGGTATCCGAACCAAGTGTCTCATAAGTAGTAGTAATAATATAAATATTTAAATTAGTATGTTTATGTAATTTATAAGTCTCATATTTATAATAATATGTAAATTAATTAATAATTAATATTGTACTTTTATTATTACATGAATGTGTAAAAAAAGGTAGAAAAATAATAGAGATATAACAGCTCCTATTCATCGCAAATTTTGTAGCTATATAAACAACAGCTCTGGCAAGTGATGTCAAGAAGGTAAAAAAAATATATATTTATTGAATAACAAAACCAATTGTCACAGATTTCCTAGAAAAGGATGGACATTTAAATAATAAGAATGCATGTCCTCCTCTCTCAACAACCATGTTTCCATTTATTCAAAATTTTTGTTAAGTTATTGATATAATAAAATACTTGTACTATTAAAAATATTCATTTTAGTTTTGGTAAATTCACAACACACATACAAAAAGATAACACTCACTTCAACCGTGCGTTATTTATTAACTACAAATGGAGGATCATTCCGAAAGGGTCTGAAACTAACAGAAAGTGATACTAACCTCGTTGCATTGCTTGTATTACTATATCTTCACCAGTGGGGTCACCGACACTGCGACGCTCAAGTCCTTGCTAACCAACTAACTCTCTAGCCTTCTTGAACCCGAAGGTTCATGACTGCAGTAACATACGCCTTCCATCTGTCCCTATTCTGAGCCAGATCTATATACTCTTTTCTATCCCTGCCAATTTCCTTTTCTCAACATTATCCCTCTATCTTCGTATGTATCTTCCTACTGGTCTCTTACCATCAGGTATCCCAACAAGAATCCTGTAAACTTTTCTTTCCTCTCCCATTCGTGCCACATGGCCTGCCGACCTAAGTCTTCTTGATTTATTAATTCTAATAATATCTGGACATGAATACAAATTTTGTAACCTTCTCCACTCACCTGTCTCCTCATCCTTTTTTGGCCCAAATATTTTCAATTTATGTTCCTCTTTCAATGTAAGGGACCAAGTTTCGCATACATATAATAGTACAGGCAGTGTTACTGTTTTGTATATTTTAACTTTTAGTTTCTTAGATATTAAACGAGAAGACAAAAGTTTATGAAGAGAAAGGTAACATGCATTTCGTGAATTAAGCCTGCTTTTTATTTTATCTTTAATATAATTTTCATTTGTTAGGATTACTTGGATTTGGAAACAGGTTCAAACGAGTTGTTAGCCTATCAATAATTAGATTTTGATTATTACCTAACATTTGGTTTCAGCCTGTAAGCATATATTTAGTTTTTTCTTCGCTAATTTCCAAACCTAATTCCTTAACTGCTTTGAAAAATATTTGAGCATTATTCTTATTTGTATTTACATCATCCCCCAGTAAGTCTACATCATCTGCATATGCTAACAGCTGAGCCACGTCCTTGCTAATTATGGATATAAATAAATTAAATATAGCAATTTTGGCGGGAAAAAATATTTTCTTTTTGACAGTTGTTAGAAGAGCAGTACATTTAAAGTACACTGATTGAGGGTCAGACCGTCCTTTACATAAACTAAACTAAACTAGGCATGTTCGGACAGGTCTACAAAAATTCAGGTCAGCATACTCAAAACACCAGGCCAGCATACTCAGGAATATAGCCTTGCTCTTTGTGTATGACAGTACGAGGAACGTATGCCCTTTCTGCGAATATTTAAGTAACTATCAGTATGGACGTGAATCAACTTGAGGTATAGACTTCCGAGGAAAATTCGTGCACTCCTCAGGTTTAAAAGCGATCTCCCACATAGCCATATGTCTATGACTAGTGGAAAACATTATGGGTTCTATTTCAGATGGGAGATCCAAAATTTAGGTGTTGATCATGTAATGTAAAGAAAATCTAGATTTGAGTTTCGTTTAAAGTCCACTGTCATGCACAGATTGACTAATTGGGACTGGACCTACACCACAGTTTAAAATGGTACTAGCTACTATGTGCCTGCCTCCACCAGTTATCTAACCCGGAACTCCTCGATTACAAAGCGCCGGCGTTACTACTACGTCACCACGGAGGCCACAAAGAAAATCTAGAAATAGTAACTACTAACCACTCTAGTGACAAAAGCTGAATTATCGGCGATTAATTAATTCTCAAAGGACCCTACTGATTTGAACAAAGACATACTTTTTTTTTATTTATAACATTTTTATTCGAACACGTCTTGAGTAGAACTAATTGGATACTACAATGATCGACAATGAAAATCTACATATATTTCGGAGATTTCCGAGAATGCATTTTATTTAGAAATGGAAGTTGCAGTAGCATAGTAAAGCGCCTTCTACACGATTAAAAAAATCACGAACAAGTCCTCGAATTGAACGCTAAAAGGAAATACCGTCAGAGAAAACGGCATTTTACTCATTGGATTCAAGGTTCGGTCAAATAATTTCTATTTAGGAATATTTCTAATCAGTGGTGGCAATTGGGTTCCAAAACTGCGGAGGCACAGGCTATATACTTCCCTTTGTAGATACGATTTAGCATAGTGCGGGTGCAAAAGTGACGAAAAGGGAGATGCAACTGCCCCCTCGCCCCCCTAATCGCCGCCACTGGTTCTAATTAACTTAATCCGAGCCTATCGACCAGTCAGAGCACATTCTATTGAAATCGATTATCAGAAAGCGACCTGTAGATCACGAATGTAGTTGTAATAGCGGCCGCGTGAGAGGTAAACAATGTATCACTTCACATTTTTAAAATACGATAACTATTCAACCAAGAGGAATAACGTTTCGTATAAATTGAATTTAGGTACAAATCAATGGCGTTTCTTAAATACATACTTTTTAGCGTTTACTCTACACGTATAGAAGAATATTTTAATATTTTCAATTGCAAACAAACTGCACTGATCCAGCCCCTGTTTTGCTGGAAGATCTCGCAGACAGTGATCGAGCTACATTATGGCGCCACCACCCTTTCCATATCGCTTGGCACACTTACCAGATACGCTTATGGTAGAGATCGGCTGCAAAGCACCATGATCGCTTGATTCACTGTTCGTTACGAAGTTGTAATTACACGTCTTAGAAAGTCAGGCGAATTTATGAAGGATATTTAAAAGTACATTCTTGAATGTTCTATTTCGCTTACATGGGAGTTGTTTAAGGTTCCCCACACAGCTATTTTTGTTCTTTGATTTTTGGGCTGTTTTCAGTACAAGTCGTCATAGCAATGAGAACAAGTGAAATATTCGTTCGAGACTGCAAGAATCAATTGTAACAGAATTGGTTCTTTTGGTACGAATCGTACAGTGGGATGAATAATTATTGCATAGCAAGTTGTCAATCAGCACGTTTATTCTCTCTCTTATTTTAACGCAATGAGATTTTCTGGAATTGAAACAAAATTTCAAACAAGCCACTGAAAAAAT
The DNA here is from genome assembly GCF_977018435.1 of Lepisma saccharinum. NCBI lineage: Eukaryota > Metazoa > Arthropoda > Insecta > Zygentoma > Lepismatidae > Lepisma > Lepisma saccharinum. The sequence continues at coordinate 91,719,330 of NC_139231.1, read as the reverse complement.
CCAGTCTTAAATAAACATATGATTTAACAGAAAATATAATGAAAATAATCGTGGGCAATTTGCCGAGCAATACTTGTGCATTCCGCTGTACAAGCGCTAAGAGCTAGTTCCGAATGAGCCAGCTGCTCCCTGGCGCCAAAATGTCGGAAATAGTCTCAAGCAGACCCTCAGTCAGCACACGTATAACTAATTCGCTTTCTGATGAACTCCCACTTATATACAAGACCAGTGGCGTGGTCAGCGATGGAAGGTTCGGGCAATATATATTTTGTTAAATTTGGGAAGAAATTGTCGATTTTTACAATATATTTAGTAACAATGTTCTTGCTCGCTTCACATTCTAAACATTTGTTTCCAAGGTTATAGTCATTACTTTCAAATTGACACTCAGTTTCCCAAGAAATATATTTAGTAAAAAATTCTTCCTGGAAGTGCGCAGTGCGAACCGTTCTATAACAGTCACATCAATCTCATTCTTCCTTAGAAAGAACAAGGGTCTTAAATTAAGTTTCTCAGTTTCAAGAAAATGTTGCTCACTCCACTCGCAATGCGCTATACATGTCTCATTTACATTTTTCTTTCGCTTTGCTCGAAACATGTACAATTGTTTTATGACGGTCATGATCACCTTTTCCTCTTAAAAAATATTTCTGATATGAATAAGTCTTTGCTAAGGTGAGATGTAAAGGGGCTACCAATACTATTCTCGACCCGAGCATATGAATCTATCCAACTTTCATTTCTGTTACTATCATATTAAAACCAAAAGTAAAAACGTTTTAGACGTTCTTGTATAATAACAAAATTGTCATGGAATACTAATTCCACTAATGATGATGAACTTTAAGTGGCTTTTCTCTGTATTATTTGCTTTGCCTCACATAGGAATCATAACAAATACCCGCATATCCCTGAAAGTGGTTTTTGCCCAAGGCTGATAAATTTCTGCGGAAGCCCTTGTACTTGCTTTTAAGTTAATGTTGTTGTAATGATTGTGGTTCCTATATATTCCGTTCTTCTCAGTTCTTGCGCATATTACTGTGTGCTAACGGCAACTCAAATTCTAAACGTAAAATAATAGTTACTTTGAATAAATTTGTAATAAGTAAGAACAAGCTATAGAGCTTCAAATTTTGAGTAGATTCTTGACTTGCAATACTGGATTTGGAAAGTAAGAACTTGTCCTCTATTGCCACGGAGTCTAGAGGCTATTACAAACTTGTTAATGAGTTCCTGATGTTTAGAAAATTTGAGTTTTCAGTTTTTTCAGTGAAATACAGATGCTCTACATGGTCATGAAAAGGTATACTCTATATTTCACCAGCATTTTGAACACCAGAGCCTATGAAAGGGTTCTTCGTTGAGTGCTTTGAGTCCCATCGCCGCCTGTTTCAGACTTTCTCAATAAGGGCCAGATCGCCCTTATTAAGTTTCTCCGAATTGTATTCACTCTGCTGCATCAACACCCAAATTTTGGAACTCTGACTTGAGTTCGAAGCCGAGACCGCTGATAGTACGCGGGTACTTGCAAACTACCACCCCGTAGACTTCTTGACGCGAAGCGGTGCTCATTACTCAGCCAAAGGAGGGAAGGGGAGACATAATCTAAGCTGGTAAAATATTGGTAAAACATCGAGCTAGTTGTTGCAATGTTACCATTGTTAACCTTATAATCATAGTCCCATCTCTTTATTTTTGACTAGAGAGGTGAGAAATCCCTCCCAACCTGGTAATTTCCATTACAATTGCTGGGGTGTAAAGGGTGGTTCTTCCACGTAGTACGCCCCATTGTCAACCTCACTTCCACGTAGTACACCCTGGACTGTAGACTAACGAGGCTCTGGCGACTGGCCTCATGGCCAGTATAATTCTGTGTCTTGTCCTGTGTTTTGTCCTTATGTGTGCTGAGTGCCCATTTACAGCCTCAACTTTTAACCAGTCAGAAAATTTTAAGATTTTACTTGTGCAAAGTTGGAGTTATTTGTAACGGGGAAATGCTGGACCCCGTATAATGTGACGGGTGCAAGGTAGCCTAGGTGCTGACGCACCCAAAATTTTACAATAAAAAAAAACATTACAATAGCTGGAGTGACAGTGTGTACCTTGGAAGTGTCAATCCTATAGTGCGCGTCAAATCTCCTGCATATGGCGATAGCCAATAGCAGCGCACTGCAGCGGTGCCATGTCGAAATCTCACACGGAAAGAGACAGCGTGGTCGAGCGAAACGCCTTGTCACGGAGAGCACGGAACATTAGATAATATAACATATAATAAACATAATGGGAGAAAAGAACATACCTGATTAGGGACTGCATAATTCTTTCAATATTCTCAAGGTGGAAGTTGTAGAGCCTTTGTAAGATATTTTGTCCCGTAAAGAGTACGTTATCTTTTTGGTAGTAGAAAATTCGCCACGATCGTAAATTTCAAAGACTGTTCTACGAACTACGTCTTTTTTCAAAGTCATCTAAATTTGTCGTTCTTTTCGGTATATTAATGTGGTTTCTAGTCTAGGTTATTGAAACATTGGAGCAGGCCCCGATCCACATTGTTTTGCCCCCGAACATATCCGAGAAACGGTAGCTTGATTCACACCACACGCTTGAGCTGTTAGGTCCTGGCACTTCTTAAAGTCAATTTTACTTCTTTGTTCGTCACTCGAACACTTTTTTTTTTTAAAAAAAATGTACACCTGAAAAATCACCTGTCGTGCCTGGCTTCGTACAACACTGTATTTTTCCCTCTTCTCTCGCCATCACTACCACTTGGTTTACTCAACGACATGCTGCACACACCCACTAAACACATGAAGAAAAAAAACGAACAATGACGGTATCCTCTTCGTCAACTTCTTCTGCCATCACTGGGAACGAACGTGCCCTGTTCCCTTAGCTAATCGGAAAGTTTCAGAATGCAACAGGAACGAAGGGAGAGCAAAAAGGATACAATGCAAATACGTTTATAATAAAATTGCTTCTACAGAGGGAACGGTATAAGCTACAATCACGCTTGTTTTTCGTACATACTCGCAAATTCATTATCTTTCCATCTGTTGAACTACTGACACTTGAAATAATCTATTTATATCCGAGTGCCAGGTACACGATTTAGTAGCGAGGTGAAACAGCTTCTGAACTACGCAACGCTGCACGTCCGTGATTCGCTGGTGCTGTTCAGTCGTTCAAGGTCATATGCAGGAGATTTGACGCGCACTCTAGTACTGCCTGATAATGAGTTGTAGATACCAGGTTTCACAATACAGGCCACATCGAAGATAAAGAAAATAACGGAGGTACCGTTCCGATATATCGATATTTCTTCGTTGCCAATACTTCTGGTTCTGCTAATTCCATTCGTATTACCAGCAGATCTAATAAGTATCACGTTTCTTATACGTTATATATTTATTTTGCAATCAGACAACGGCTTGTACTTCTACCCTGAGGTTTTCGTAACAATACCTTCCCCCACACAAACACAATTACACATATGCATTTAATATACAGATTGGCCCAAAAGTTCGCACCATAGGCGTATGACAATAAATGTGAAATATTTGCAATTTCTTCTTGCAGGTAACTACTGAACAGCGGGTATAAGAGCGACCACAAGGAAATAACCTTCGGCGAAAATTCTCCCCGCGCATTCCCCTCCATCGTTTCAACTCAGCATGCTCCACTCTGCCCCTCCACGAGGGAGTACGGTGCACAGGAGTCGCGAGTCTGCCCAGGCCTTTTTCCTTGTGGATCCACAAGCCATTCTGCTACAGTCCATACCAGCTAACTGTAGACCAGGCGAACGAGAACAAGTCTCTGCGCAAGTAGTGACACGAGACGGCTCCACCAATGTGCAGTGAGAGAAACTGGATTGTGTAATCGGCAACGGGAATTTTCCCGATTTCCTCCAGCGTTGCAAACTTTTGAAAAGGATAATACCGAATGCACATGGCAAACGGACCGTATTTTTGTCTCCAGGTCCATCCGATTGGTTCAAGAATTTCTTATGGAAATATTAGGGATAAAACTGCACGAGCAAATTTTCACAAGCCCTGCATTTAGCGTACGGACTAAGGTCTGGACCGTACGTCCGTACATGTACGCTCAGGACTGTACGGTTGGCAACGCTGCGCTTTCACTACTCGATTTTCCTCCTCCTCCTCTGCCGATATGCGCGGCCCTGCTCTACAGTTAGCTGGTATGGACTTTATGTGGATTGAAGGCTACTCCTACAGAGAGGGGGGGGGGGGGCAGGGGGCACCCGAATCGAGACAAACAGCGCCTGCGTGCCGTGCTATTTCGCAGACTTGGTTACCCATAGAGTCAGGGTGCAAAATCACTGAAGACTGGTGGAGTAGAGGATAATCTAAATCTACATACACACACACATATGTATTATACATATATTATATATATATATATAATTATAAATTTATAATGTTATTAGCCGGTCCCTGTGGCGTCGCGCTACGACGCCAAGGGCCCTGGGTTCGAATATTGGCCTGGGCATGAATGTTTGAAAGTGTCCATTCATCAATTTCATCATATTATAGCTCATTCCCATTTTCGCAAATTAGCCAAAAGTGGCACAAAAAGCGATGTAAAATAAAGCAAATCAATCAATCAATCAATTATAATGTTATTAAATATAAAAGTCAATTACTAGATAGTTAAAATACATTATTAAATGCATGTAAAGTACCTTTATATGCATTTGTTATTTATAAAGTAGCAAACTAATTCCTGTATTAACTAGTTAAAGATGTCAATATAAATTACGAAATGCTTTATTTTTAAGTTATTGTTTAGTTTTTGCTTTCTATTAATATAAATCAATTAGATTTCATAGTTATATTTCTCTTGCATTCTTATTTTACTTTCATTGTCCGTATGTACGTAGTTATTACTGTTAATAGTCCCTTGAAAGAGAGAGAGAGAGCATTCAACACTCACTACTTTCTGTGTGTTTTTGATATCGTCTTTAGCAAAGTATATTTGAAGTCAACACTAATTGATTATCTTTTATTGTTACAACAAAAACTCTCTCCTTGCAATTGGAGGGGGGGATTTTTGAAGTGAAGATAGTTTGTTGGGGGGAAATCCCCCTCCCCGAGATTTCGCAACCTGCATACAGTTGTGTTTTGACAATGGTGGCCAAGACATTGAACAAATATTGTGATCCAGCCTAAAGTGTGGGACATTTGGGTCACGGTATATATATATATATTGAAGTGTGACTCGGGTTATACCTCATCAATATATATATATATATACATATATATATATATATATATATATATATATATATATATATATATATATATATATATTGTTGACTTTCTTGTTTTATAAAGGTGAAGTTTTGACCACCCCATAGCCCCATTGGACACGTCACGTCATTCACATCAATACAAGCCGGACCACGTGGCACCACATTGCGCTACGACGCCAGGGGTCGCGGGTTCGAATCCTGGCTTGGTCATGGATGTTTGTGAGTGTCCATTCATCAATTTCATCACATCATCACCAATCCCCATCTTCGCAAATTAGTGACACAAAAGGCGAAGCAAATAAATAAATCAAGCAATCAATCAAACATCAATACAATTACAAGGGTTGATTCTAGGTTTTATTTGTGGTCAGATGAACTAATCGGGACTGAACCTTCATCGTATAATCCGTCCTAGAATGTACCACCACCAGGAAACGAACTTAGAGCCCTTTGATTATAAGGGAATGACATTAGCAGATTTTCCGTCGTCGCTTTATAATCAAGGGATCCAGGGTTCGATACCTGCTGAAGGGACATAGTATTTCACATAAAACTGTAGGTCAAGTACCAATTAAGCTCTACGCATAAAAGTGGACTTAAAACTCAATCAATCAATTATTAGTAGAAGTGTGAAATGAAAGAAGTTCTATTGTATTTATATGAACAATGATTACAGAAAGAAATAGACTGATATTCTTTTAACTATGTGGGGAAATCGGCTCCATCATTCTTTGTTCATTTAATATGATGCTATCAATACTTTCCATAATACTTAACCATCCTTTTGGGAGGGGTCCTCCCGCTAAATTCGCCAATAGCGCTGTCTAGTTGGCTGCACTTTTTGACTCGATGTGACTCTCTCTGCACCGTAGCGTCTAGTTGCTTGCACGGTGTAACACCGTGTCGTTTAGTTCGTTGATTTCGAGTCAAGTAGTGTAATTGATGTTTGCACCGTCTGCACTACCTTCCGGACCAGTGCAAGGGTGGTGTATGGTCACCTGGTGCGTGCTAACTAATAAAATGACCGTTGAAAGCAGCAAATAGGCATTTGTTGAATATTCTGAACTCGAACTCCGCTTTCCGTCTAGTTGGTTGAACGTCATTTCCTTGCACCACCCTTGACACTGGATACACCTGCACTGCACCGAGTGTTAAAAAGTGCAGCGAACTATACAGGGCTAATGTATAGGTGGGTTTCACGTGACGTCAGAATGCGCACTTCCGTCATGTTTATGGCAAATGTTATTTGTTGTTTGCAAAGAATCCACCATTTAACATTCGTTACATCTGCACCAACTGTATGTTTGTTTTAAATCACGAGTGATTGCATTCGTATCTTCGGCGAAGTTTTGGGTACCTGTTGTTTTTTGGCGGTTTTCTTCCGTTTGGTGTTGCAAGAGGACCTTGTCTCTCTTCAGTTGTGAGACTCTGGACAGGCCAAGGGGGAAACAAAGATGTCGGTGGAAAGAGCAGATAGTGGAGAGTGTTAGTAGAAGACAATATTGGAACACAGTGGAAAGAGAGGAGGGGTGGAAGAGCAAGAAAAAATGGAGATGCTTGACTTCTACGTCGACCCAGCCAGAGGCAAGAAACGGCGAAGGGTGATGATGAATACCACCCCTTGCCATTTTGCTGTTGTAGAATAATTATAATAATAAATTCCTTCAAGAACTACCCAAAATGGGAAAGCGCGCACACAAATAATAAAGCACTTGACCCCGTCGGAAGCCTGTTCACGAACTTTTGCTTGGACATTCCCCCACCCTTCCCTCTTCCCAACACGTGTTTGCTGCAAGTGGCAACCGTCTGACGGCTGTTATTTTTAGCTCCCTAAATCGCGGTAAACACAAGAAAGGAAAACGTCTCTTTTTCGATGCTCCGAATTGCAAAATAATGTGTAGATTATCAAAACTTTACATTTCCTTAGGTTTTTGTATATTTATTATTTTCTCTTCGAATGTAACGACTTTTCTTTATGACAGAAATACTCTAGTTTCGGGGTAAAAGTAAAAGCCCATAACAGTCCATCAACCTGCCCTAACTGACATTCGCCAGAATCCACAGTATGTTGGTGTTTTAAGTCCACTTTATGCACAGTAAGGTTAGTCGGGACTGGACCTACGGTTTAAAGTGGGATCCGAACCACTGTACCTCCAAAGGGTATCGAACTCGGGACCCCTTGATTACAAGGCGACGACGCTACCACTGCGCCATCGGGGAGGCCCTGAGAATCCACAGTCAAACTGCTAAACAATAGGAGGGAGCAGGGCGAGGGGAGAAAGATGTTATCGGTTTCATGAGCGGTGGTTCCATGGATCATGGCTCAATCGCCCATCTACTAGCTCACTGCATGTTGTGACAAAGAATACAGACGTCCCATAATACAAGGATGGTCAAATCCAATCAATGGTGCCCATACCCCCCCCCCCCCCTCCCAAAGCCCTGGACACATCCCCCAAAGTCGTTCATGAAAATTCCCCCCTAACAGAATTAATCATCATAACCTCACTTTCATGTTTGCTAACATAAAACGTACAAAACTGCACAGATCGTACTACTATTGTTAGTGTACTGAACCTTTTTCTTAACAGTTTGTCTGTATTAATGCGAAAATCACGTGTACACCCCCCCCCCAAGTCTTCCGAACCGATTCTACACATATAAGAGGTGGTGTTTCATTTCTACCCTATCGCCGCAATCACCCACACGTAGGTAGCAAAAATGTACATAATAACCTTAACCCCCCATTTTTGTGTGAAGATATATATGGTAGAACTACAACATTTTGTCCCCTAAAAGTTCCCATGACGCAGGCGCATCATGAATCCCCCCTGTGGGCACCGCTTGTCAAATCACCTTGTCTTTGGCATTGAATTTATTTGTTTTTATTTGATTTATTTTATTTTACTTCGCGTTTTGTGCCCCTTGGCTAATTTGCGAAGATGGGGATGAATGACGAAATTGATTAATAGACATTCACAAACAACAATGCCCGAGCGGGATTCGAACCCAGGACACTTGGCGTCGTAGCGCGAATTGATGTCACACAGCCACAGGTTCCGGCACCTCTTTGGCACTGAACTCGCTTCAGAAGTTATGCATAACATTTAACCTGATAATTGAAGAACAAACGTAATTAAGTAACAGGAGACTGTATATACATAGATACCAAGTTGAAGAAGTGAGGATAGAAGCTGAGATATTTTAAAGTGACTAGATCCTTGTCAGTGAAGTAATCCAGAAGAACCAATTATTTCCTTATCTATGCAGATAACGGCCGTGTCGAGATTCATTTTTTTAAAAAATAGTTTTATGTCTCGTTTCTATCGCTAGACTGATCACAAAGATAACAATGAGTAGAATGGTTGATGGACGATAGCAAATAAATAGAGACGAGCACAAATATATAAATGAATGTCACCATTAGAGAGAGTACTTTATGTTGGTTACTGTTAATGTAAGCCTTGTGTACAAGAGAAAATAAACTGTCCTTGACCCCCTAGTTTTGGCACCCTATCGCCGCTACTGGTTATACAAATTGCAACGTTAAAATGTAGAACAGAATGTGGCATGCGACATGTTTATGGACAGCCACGTAACAGATTCACTATAATATGAAAAGACACTACCGTCTCCTGCACGTTGCACCGTTCCGTGGAGGCACATGATTGATTGATATATTTGGTTTATTATACTTCGCTTTTCTTCCTCATTTGGCTAATCACGAAGATGTGAATGAGTGATTATGTGATGAAATTGATGCAGGGACAATCGCATATTGGACTGTTTGCTACATCCTAAGTCGCCTTTTTAGCTAGTGTTGACGAATATCAACGATGAGGTAGAATGGAAATTAGGTAAAAGTGATGAAGGGACGAACACAAACACATGGACACATAAAACAAGCCCACACGATGGTTTGAGGCGCCAGAGATTCGTTGGCCTGCAAGACACAGTTTCCAGGGTTTAATCCGCAGGAGAGAGGTTGTTGACATTTGAGTCTGTTCGAAGAAGTCAATTTTACAGCCCAAGCAAGATGTGAAAAATAAATTAATTATTACGATTACCTACTTGATAGATTCCTTGTGTTCAAATCGCTTTCTTCAAAAGGTAAGAAGAAAATCTGGAATGGAACATGGGGTGGGGGAGGGGTGCATATTAAAACTCTATCGATGTCTTGTATTTATACTGCCCTCTTAATTTATCATACAGTTTCTGCCTTTCCCGTCGAATATTTCTGGCGTCCCCTCTGTCTCATGAACCCTGCACTTGCTAAAAGTAAGTTCCAAACGACCGAGTTGCCCGTTGGCGCCAAAATGCCTGGAATCGTTTGAAGCAAACCTTCAGTGAGCACACAAGCAACAACTTCCCTTCCTTGCGAATTGCCACAATCTAATATACAAGACCAGTGGCGTGACGAACCCGGAACCGCTTACACCAGAGGCTACGCGGGAATCTCTTCATAATAATCAGTATAATAATGATAAAATAAATTAATGTGTAACTTGGGAGCAGTCACTTCAGTACAGAAACCGGGTCAAGTTTAAGGCTACCAGACGTCCCAATTTTTTCGGGACAGTCCCTTTTTTTCAGTCCGTGTCCCGACTTTTTTCTGACCTCATTCGGGACGTCGAAATGTCCCGATTTCTTGTCATACCATTTTTTCTTCAATTTTCTAGTGTTTACTCAGTCACAATAAACATACGAACGCACATTTTCCACAAAACATTGTTGATTGCGAAAAATAAAGGAAAAGATACCATGTTGTCATGCATGTTAGTCAGGCGGAGGGGTAGAGAGAGGTTGAGCGTATGCAGTTATGTTTGTTAATAGCGGTGCACGACTGTGTGGGTAATTGTTGTCGGATGGAAAACAACGGCGCAAGTTGAACACAACTGTGTGCTGTGTTAAAAAAAATATCTAATAAAATTTGGAATTAAACTACACGAACAATTTGTAAGAAATATTGCTCTCTAAATTTTTAATTTACATTTCCATATTAATATCTTTATACTACTGTAATCTGTTTTCTTCATTTCCAATAATGTGCTTTTGTTCTTGTTCCATTACATATTGTGCGTAATAACATTTGTTTATTTTGAGTAATTAATAACATATGTATCATTTACGATTTATGTGTACGTGCACGCGCATTAGGTCATGCATTGTGACATAGGAATAGAGTATAGTAAAAACGTCCCGATTTCAAGTTCTGAAAATATGGTAGCTTTAGTCAAGTTCCTCTGTTGCCCATCATAAAAACCGGGATTCTTAGGAAACATCAAGGACTATTCGGTCCAACTGTTACTTCTCCCTATTTTTTTATTTTTAGTGGATGGGCCACGTTAGTGTAGAACGTGATAATTTCTATAACTGTTTCAGAATGTACCTTCTGTTCAAAATTAGTCCCAAATTATTTTTAGAATGAATTCATACATACGTTCATTAAAGTGCTCAAACCTATAAAGCAGTCTTTATTTGTTAAAAGCATTAACTTTAGTTGCACATCCAGGATGATGCTCTCTAATGCTAATATCCCCTTCTCCAAGAGATACCCTATAACACTCTCGCACTTTCACCACAGACAATTTATCTAGCTTATCTGCACTTTTACACTTTTGTTCCGTCTTCCGTCTAAAAAAGGTCGGATTAGATATTAGATGGTCACCCTGGGTTGGCTTAATGTTTATTGCACGCTTTCTTAAATTACGTTTTATAGGTTCGCACTGTAGTATGATTTTTTTTTTCGTTCATTTAATGCATCGTTCATCATCCGTGTTTATTGATACGATTAACCTACAAAGATGAAAGTTACCCTTTGGGCATTGAACGGTGGCTGGAGGCACAAGGTGATTTTGGAGGCTTGGCCTCCACGCATTTTAAGTCTCAGCCATAGTTGTGATCAACACCACGCTCCGTTCCCTTTTATTCCTCAGGTTCAACCTCAGACATCTATTAAGACATCTTAAGCAGGGAATCAAATTCGTCTCCCGCATGTCAGTCAGAAACAGGCGGCCACGGGGTGGGACAACTGGGGCAGCTGCTCGAGGACCAGCGCTCAGGAGCTCCGCGCCAGATAAAAATATTTCATTGTGTACGGTTTATTACGAGTTAAGGACGCTGGTGCTTGCAACAAAGCAACTAATCTGATTTTTCCTCTCTTCACGGATGGTTTTGCCAAACTTAAAAATATCCAAAGTTACTGAAATTATGTTGCAAACAGGTTACTAGATTTTTTTAAAAAAAAGTTAATATGAACTATTCGTTTAATTAATAAATTATATTCTGATGTGAAAACATTAATGTTTGTTTTAAACAATGTAAAATCACGACAGCACCGAAATTCATCGAAAAATGAAGGAAAGAACTCTGATAGAGAATGTTATTTGATATGATTAAAAATTGCAAGTTTGCATGGTAAAATAATAGTTTGATTCCGAACCAGTTTTGAAAATTATACAATGAACGTCGCAGGAGACAACGGTGCATCGGAAATGAAAATAAATACTAGTTTAGAAAGTTTTATCAGTCTCCCATTTTATTTTTTATGCTTCAACCTGTTTATTTCTGTTGGGTAAAAATACGAATAAATTAATCGTTTTTTAATTGATTACACTTCAGACTAACAAACAAAATGTTTTTGTTTTTTTTTTAACCTAAGAAAATATTTGATTATAGACACCGCGTATATTGTATACTCCAGGTACCTAGGTACACCCACCTAGGGCCGGGTCTGTTCAGAAGCGCAGCCGAGGGGAGCACTGATGCTCTTGAATGATATATAAAAGTGCTTATTTCAGAATAAAGAACTTTCCTCATAAACAAGAACGTCAAATACAGGGAGAGATCGCAAACGAACGGAATCAATGCTAAATAATAGCAATCGTTGCCCCCTTTTGAAATAACGCATCCTCTAACATAATTTCTGGACGCTCTCCAATTCAGAAGCATTGCAATTAAGAAAAAAAGTAAATTAAAAATTGATCACCATAATTAGAGGCAAAGCAGAAGAGTGATCATCCTTGAAATATTTTGATTTCGATCAGTCAAGTATGTGGTTTATAAACATGCCTCTACTTATCAACGTTTAAAATAAAAATCCTCTTATTACATGAATGTGTGAGTTTTCTTGGTTCTCTCCTACCGCGCATTTCTGTCATTCGTTTCTTTGCAACGGAAAGGGAGGAGGGGGAAGGCGACGTTCGGGATCGAGATTAGAACCCGAGATCACGTGATAAACAGCCTGACATGCTTTATCAAGACGTCGGCTCGTTTCGCCCGGACGCACGGTGAAACCACAGACAAACGTGAGGTGCTGCTCATTACTCGGGCGAAAAGGGGATCAACCTAGTTGTTGCAATCAATGGAAGTATTATGATGACTTCATCTTTGCATATGGGCGGGAGAAATCCCTCCCCCCTCCTTCCCGAACCAGCCTAAGAATTCTCACTTCAAGCGCTGGAGAGTAACCTTAAACCTTGCAAGTGTTCGTCCCAGAATATAATACGTAGGGTTGCCTGGTAATGAGGTTTAGATACCGGGCTTCAGTATATTGAAATACCGGTTACATCGAAGATACCGAAGATGCAGAAAATACCGGAAAATTACGAAGGTACCGTAACGATATATCGATATTTCGGTGTTGGCAATACCTGAGATTTTCAAGTAATCAATATCTCCACCATCTTTAAAAAGTATCATATCATTCATATTTATTTTCAAATCACTTATACTGTATATATGTACACATGTGTAGGGCTTGTGTCTGTGCGGTGCTTCTTTCCGAAGAAATTATTCAAGTAATCTTTCTGAATTAGTAAGCAACGCAAAAGGAAAATCCAAAGAAAGTTAGGCAAATGCGAAAGGGAAATTAATACTTACTCTCATGATGCTTTTTCGGTGGCTTGAATTTTAAATTGAACGCACTGTGTATTGTACGTGGCTTTTCTTCCTGTTTTGTTAATTCCGACGATTTTACATTTAGGTACTCCTAAGCAATACTGTTGTGTATTCACACGTGAAACTGCTATCATCCTTCCTATTTATATGTTTTTACTTTATCAGTGACTCACTGGCAATCGCCAGAATGCACAGTCAGAGAGCTAGGCAAAATAAGGGCGAAAGAAAATGTTATCCAACTGCGTCTCGGTTTAGTAAGTGGGTGGATCGGTTCCGAAAGACTCAATCGCCCTTCTGAGTCTCCTACCTGCCCCAAGGGAACGAGTAGTGGTTAGTTATTTAAATGGCTTGCATTGGTTTATTGAACGAATAAATTGGTCGCTGCATAAAACGGACATTGCTTTACGTTGATTAGAATAAAAAAGTTTCAAAGTATTTTATCATGTATACTTGCTTGAAATTAGCAATACTTTTGTACAAACGACATGCTTCTTGCGTCTTTTATTATGTTGGCTAAAGAAGAGAAGCCGACAGTAGTTCCACAGACAAGGGTTGTGATAGTTCGATAGCCTTGGCTGAAAGAGAATTTTAAAACACAAATTGTTCTAGTATGAAAGTGTTTTGTGATCATTTTATAAATGTTACAGTTCTGCTGTATAAAGTAAAAAAGAAAATAATAATAATAACACCCTTTGTTGGCTTCTTTCATTTTCCACAGTGGTATTTCAGAACGCCACAAGCTATAGCGAATCCCGTGCAACTCGCTACGTGGCTTCCCTTGCTGGTTTTATAGTTTCAGCAGCGGAGTAAATCGTGGCGCCAGGAAGTCTCATCCCGCAGTCGGAAAAGCTAGAGATGTAAAATTGCGTTTGCATTAGCTGCGAGTCACTACGTACTTCGTTCATTTGTCATCGTTGCTAGAATCTGTCCATCAAACATGGTCCACCACCCGCATAAATTGGATATAATTGAAATCAATATATGCAAATTACAAAAGAAAAAAATCAATGAGTGGAAAGGGGGGCAATTTGATTTGATCGTTGATGTTATCAAGGAAGCTATAAAAAGGTGGTCAAACCACTTTTGTCTGTGGTTTAACTTTATTTCGAGTTCACGTTTGCTACATAGGCTAATCGGGAAGGACCTACAGTTTAAAGTGAGATTCGAGCCACTGAGCAATGTGCACCCAGAAGAGATGGAAGTTCGATCTCGGAACCCCTTGATTACAAAGTGACAGAGTTGCATTCAATTACCTTTGAAACGAAACGCAGAATGTGGTTGTTACATGATCATACTGATTCTCCTTCTTTTTGCTTGGCGTACATAGTGTGAAATCACTGAAGATTGGCTGAGGGAAAAAATATCTTAATCTACACACAAGTGCGCGCGAATATGTGTGTGTATATAATATATATATATATATATATATAATATAAAATTAAATATGGAGTTACTAATTATTAAATTAAAAATGCATTATTAAATATTTGACTTATTTTTATAAATATCAGATCTGTACAAAGTAGCGAACTGATTACTTTACTAACTGTTTAAAGAGTCAATAAATTTAAAAATTGTTGAAATTGTTTTATTATTTAACAATTATATAACTGTTGAAAGATTTATTTATTGATTGAATTGGTTTAGTTTACTTACCTTTTGTGCCACTTTTGGCTAATCGCAAAAATGGGGATGAGTTATGATTAGACGGATTTTTAGGTTCTAAAAGTGTGCTTTTAGATTCCTAAAATAGGCTCTAAAATCCTAAAATATGTTCGAAAAACCTTAAAATAGGTTCTAAAAATCCTAAAAATATTAAGTTACTCACGAAAAATCCTGAAATAGGTTCAAAAAAATTTTAAATTGTTCAAAATTCTTGAAAATGTTGATTAGGTATAGTCATCTATATCCTGAAATACGCACTATCTTGCATAACATTATGTGTGTTGCCTAACCCTACGGCAATGGCAGAACTTACCATTGGAAATTGGCTATTAAAATCCGCTCTTTACCGTATAGTTAGGCAACAGCCTTTTTACATGTTATTCACAGTCAAACTCCGCAATTTTGTTTGTGAGGATCATCTTATATGCTGAAAATAATCTTTCAACAAAAACATAGTCAATGGTGCAAACTTCAATGCTGAAATGTTGGTGAATGCCACAAAGCACCGAAGTGACTCGAAAGTGAGCAAGGCGACACAGATCAGACCACTTTGGATTGTACAGGTAACAGTGGAACCAGACATTTTGCTTTGTTAAGAGCTTTGAAAAAATCACCATGGACTTGGAGGAAGGGAAATCGACAGAGAGTACATTTCAAACACGTTCGTCATTGAATTTTTTCGTGACGAAACAAAGCAAATGCTTCTGTGTGACATAAAAATTCTGTAAAATCCTTCAAAATATATAAAAACCTAAAAAAAGGCTTGATTTAGGCACAAAAACTTAAAATAGGTTCTAACAAGCAAAATATTTTTTTTCGTAACTATAAAACTTCATCAGTTGTTGCGCTTTTTAATCAAACGTTGACATAACTTATTATTTCTTACATACCTGTAAAGAAAAAATTGGTTAAACACCTGAAATCCGAGATCTAATTATAACTTAAAAATTGCATTCATTTGATTTAGAGTACGAGGTCATTCTGTTACGAAATTTATCTAATTTTGTCTGGTGTCGCCCGTGTCACATATTGGTGATAAATGCTGAGGATTTCTGTTTTTTTCCTTAGTTGACTTCTATTCAATGACAGCTTAAAGAAAGCTAAGCATTTGTTTATCGCAGACGAAAATTGTCCATATAACAATGCAGAATGTGAAAAATTCACAACAAAATTATATGCGAGGTAATTTCGTACTTAGTAAGTCACTCGTACATACGTATTTAATTTTTGCCACAGATTTGGGGAGTCTACAGACCAGCACCCCCGGTACGATCTCGGCCCCAAAGAAAGAAGGGAATCAGACAAAAAAAGCAACAAAAAAAACAACTAGAGAGTAAAAAGTAAATTTATCGCTTGAAAATATGTCCATTCTATTCAATTACTATTGTCTTTAGTTCGTAGACAGAATAATCTTTAAAGAAACCAACTTCTTTTAAACTTTTTTTTCGATGACTTCACAAACGAGGAGACAGGATAGGGTAGTTGTTGAACAGTCGATCTTGTTTCTCTGATATCGGTATCTAAGGTTGCCAGACACTCATCTTTTATGCTTAACTTCGCTGCTTTTAAATAACGTAATTTTTTCAACATTAAAACATAAAGTTGGTTTACACAGTTTAAATTGAAAATAAAAAAAATGCTGTACGTGTCGTGAAGTAGTGCTGAGAGAACACGGAAGTGAGCTTTCTTGCTTCTCTCTCTTCCCACACGACCTACATGTGTTTCTGAGGTAGTGGCAACGATGCCCACTAATCCCCTCCCAGACAAGCGAAGGGAGAAAACCAGTACGTGTTGTTATTAGATGTTATCTGTAGAAGCACTTTTCTCGCTCTTCTTGTGTAACTTAGGTTAAATACAGAAATCCTGTGTTGTGCGTGCAATCGAAGGCATATGTAATAATAGACAAATTGCTTATCATTATCATTGGCGTAGCATGGGCATTTCGGGTTGGAAAGCCAAGTCCAAAGGAAGGGTCGGCCCTTAATAATTTACTTATGGAATTAGTAGCTACAGGTATTTTATTTGCATGAAGTCAGCTGGGTTTTCAATAAAACATCATCCATGCATGTTTTAGCTAGAAAATTAGATGCCTCACTACGCCAAAAATGTTTTGAACTCTGGTGTTTTACACTTTTCTTATACCTTTCGGCATGACGCAAGTCATTAAGAAACCTACCTGAATCACAAGCGCCTCTGAACAACAGTAGATGTTATTGTTGTGGGTGATCCAACTACTGATTGATTTGGTTTATTTTACTTCGCTTTTCTACCACTTTTAGTTAATCGCGAATATGAATATGAGTGATGATATTGATGAAGTGACACTCACAAAGAACACCCTTGCTCACGCCGGGATTTGAACCAGGGTCCTCTGTCGTCTTGGTGCGCTATGCAAAACACTCTGACACGGAGGTGTGGCGGATGATCCAACTATCGTACACTCTACTAACGTAACAGTGCCGATTAGTAATTCAGACTACTGTTTATTGCATCTTGAGAATGCTGATAAACATTTTAAAATAATTTTGTCCAGAGACCATTCGATGTTAAGAGTTTTCAAATGAATACTAAACATTCCCACTGACACAATATTAAGCGGTTAGATACTAACGAAATAATAATAATAAAAAAGAATAGTTTTTGCGGGTTAAGTGGTAGAGCAGTCACATGCTGAACTTATATCACGAGAGCTTCACCAACTTATTTGACAAAAACTGTTGATCTATTAGTTTTTAATGCACATCTCTGTTCATGCGATAAATTATGCAATGCAGTGGTCATTAAGAAATGGTATATTTGAGTTTGGTAAAGTTGCGTCAGTCAATATTGCGTATTGTTGCATCAAACAGCACGAGCCCGATTAAACGAGTAGAAATTTTGCTTCTGTCATCTGCGACAGAAGAAAGGAAAGGTCACCTGAGCCCTAAAACCAATCTCTGCTCCGTAAGCTAGCGTCCAAGAGAGCATTGCCCGCATGCTGTAGAGATTCAACCTCCAGATAGGCAGCTGGGAATATAGTCATTTACGCCAAACCTGACAGGCGTCCGGCCAGGAAAGGCATTGAAAAAATGCTAGAACGACTGTTGTTAGTGGAGCGCTGCAAGCGGACCGCGAAAAATAGTTATTATAATGCTATGACGGTCAAACATATATGAAATTAGTCAAGTTTTACTTTATATTGTATTTTCATAATTCACGCATTTTTGAAATTTTAAATCACGGTACGAAGGGCGTATGGGCGTACTATAACGCTACTACACTGATCATTATGTTAATTAATTATCTGCGCCGGACCCCGTGGCCGAGCTGTTAGCACATCGCGCTGCGACGCTAGGGGTCCCGGGTTCGAATCCCGCTCGGGCTTGGTTGTTTGTAAATGTCCATTCATCAATTTCATAATTTCATCCCTCAACCTCATCTTCGCAAATTAGCCAAGAGGCACAAAACGCGAAGTAAAATAAACCCAATCAATCAATCAATTATCTTCAAGGGTTGGACTGAATAAGAAAATAATGAAAAAACGATGAGCATTTTGCCTGCTATAATGTTTGCCGTTGACTGTATACAGCAAGAGGATGTTTTGCTGTGGTCTTCGAAAAGGAGCCTAGCTTTCAAATCCTGGTCGGCTATTACACGAGTGTTTGTGTGCGCAGTTCCATCATTCATCCCCAGTGTGAACAATATACTAAGGTTTCCAGTGTATTTCTGTTTTGGCTATTTTACACCGATTTTCTACCTATCGGGTTAATCGCGACGATGAGGATAAATGATGAACCGATGAAATTGTGATGGGACACACAAAATTATACATCCACGACTGACCAGGTACGAACCTGGACCTTCGTAGCGTGTTACGCCGTTTACTCCGCAACGGAAGCCGACCAAAGGTTTCAGATGACAAATGACAGAATGTAGACGCTCACTCACGATATCGCCAGCAACGGTTCAAAGTTGAGTCTTTTGAGTTTATTTCTTTTTATATTTTTTATAAGTCCATATTATTCACATAAAACCTAAACCCCTTGTTTCGGAATGAGTGTTTTATTTTTGTGTAGTGTATCGTGCAGTGCGTAACACTGTTGGCTTGTAATCAAGGGTTTCCAGATTCTGTCCCCTGTGGAAGCACATTGTGCATTGGTTCGGATTCCAATTTAAACTGTAGGTACAGTCTCGGTTAACCTATCTTTGCAAGGAGTAGACTTAAAGCAAAGTTTTAAATATTTTTTGCGATTTCGTGTCTTCATCATTTGTTCTCATCTTCGCAATCAATCAAAAGTATCAGAAAGGAGGCGTAAAATTAGAAACGTACGAATAAAACAAAAACGCTTTCAGCTACTTAAGTTGACCTGACTAGGTTTTCAGTCAACTCTGTCGTTAAACAAACTGGAGCCAGGGGTGTTCAGAGGAAGCGAAGACGGTTGGGACACGATGCTTAATGGGAATTTTTGGAGGGGACAACAGTACTTGAATTTTCATAATATAATAATTAACAAAACATTAAAAAATATTTTTATACTTTTTCTATCACTTCTATCTAACTTCACACAAAAATGTGTATGTGTGGTTCTTTTAAATCCACTTTATGCACAGATAGGATAATCGGAACTGGGCCTACAGTTTAAAGTGGGATCCGAACCACTGTACTATGTGCCGACGACACTATGTATAAAGCGACGACGTTGCCACTACGCCATCGGATAGGCCCCAGGTACGTGTGTGGTATGTTGGAGCAGAGAATTAGTTGGAAAAGTCAAACAAACAAATAACCAAGAGCACGGTTCAGTACGCTAAAAAAAGTGCAAAATATGCATTGTTTATTTTTTATGTTTCAAAACATGAAAGTGTCAGTACTTTCCTTTCGATAATATTTTAGTTTCAACTTCGGCAATGAATATTTCTAACAAGGGTGGAACCAGAAACTGCATGTTTTCTTTCTTCAGCGTTGGTTCTTTCACACCTGCAACCAGGCAAGGGACAGCCTGTTTCCTCCGGCCTATTTCTTTCAAGAACTTTTAAGAAATAGTCGGGCTGTTAGCATTTTATCCAGTGCCCACCACCCTATATTGGCTTACATTCGAACCACAGAATCCCTTATGAAATCTGTTTGTAATTTTTAATTTCCTCTTCTTGCCTTCTTTCGATTATTTTCGAATTAAACTTCCAATTTTACTTGGTTATTAGCTCTTACTAGTGTTGGGCGATATACCGTCTGGACGTTATAT
Source organism: Lepisma saccharinum (assembly GCF_977018435.1). Classification (NCBI taxonomy): domain Eukaryota; kingdom Metazoa; phylum Arthropoda; class Insecta; order Zygentoma; family Lepismatidae; genus Lepisma; species Lepisma saccharinum. The sequence goes on along the minus strand of NC_139231.1, from coordinate 91,699,275 downwards.
CGCGATATTGAAACTATATCGTCCAGGCGATATCAACTACACGATATATCGTCACGAAATTTGGCGATATATATCGCCGATATCACGATAGGGAGAAAATATCGTATTGTGTCGTCTGTGACGAAATTTTCTTGACGATATATCGCAATATCAAATTTCGGATATCATCCAACCCTAGCTCTTGCTCTGAAGTGGATTTCATTAAGTATATATATTTTTTCGAGGGCACTGCTTCTGCATTCGTGCTTGTTTTCACTTTCAAATATCATTCCCTCTTCGGTTGTTGCCACCTCGTCTTTCCTTCTTGTTGGCTACAAGTGCTCAATGCAGAGGTTGGAAGATTGCTGGCGCCGTTAGCTGCGGGGGAGGGGAGAGTAGATGCATCACCCCCCACAAGGTACGGAAAACGCAGAAAGTAGATGTATTTTATTGGGTTTCCTTGTATTATACCACGCCAGAATCAAAGTTAAAGCACATGCACGTGTGATTGGAAGTACGCTTAGTTCCACGCCTACGCGCATTTGCGTTTTATTAATGTAAGAAATGGTCGAACAATTTTGAATGTTCCCAGTTTTCGTTGTTCAACAGATGCCAAAGAATAATCATGCTAAACCGATTTTGCGAGTCAGTTTAAATACAGATATCTGAAAGATATGTGTAATCATCCTAATCAAATCATAGCCAGTATTAACTTAACGACTATTATTAATTATGCCTACTCATTTTATATAGGAGTGGCTGCGGTAGCTCAGTCGGTAACGCGTCTGATTACCATGCTAAAGGTCCCGGGTTCGATCCCCGGCCGGTTCAAGATTACCTCCCCTGCAGCCGCTTAAGGCCGGTCCACACCCTACATCTTATAGTACGTCTTGCTTGCGCAGTTCAAAACTGTACCTTTAAAGATGTTGCAGTTCACACGCTACGTCTTTTACCTACTCAGTTCCGTGCAGTCCATCATGTAGGAAGTGCTACTGTGGTCCATTTTCGCAATTTGCATTTTTTTCTCACGTGGTGAGCCTGATGACTGGCGAAATTACTTACGAATGGATATTGAAACATACAATCATTTACTGGAATTAGTAACCCCACATATCACGAAACAAAGCACTTGTATGAGAAAAACAATCTCACCATTGCGGCACGGGGGAGGCCCCTCTTAGTTGGAATACTTTCCAATGTTCAAAAATCAAAAGTTAACATAATAGCCTTTTTTGACGGTTCTCTAATGAGAAAGTTATTTATAATTCAGTTTGCTTAAAAATGCTTATATTATAAGTAAGAAATCAACAACAATGTACACGATACTTATATTTTCATTATTTTATGCCGCTCTTTTACCTCTTGGATTAATTGCGATGATATGTCCAATACCGATTAGCCTTACTGTGCACAACGTGGACTTAAAACACCTAATCAATATAGCAGACTCGTCATCCATGGAATTCGTAGACTCCCTCGAAGTTTCCTGATTGGTCAAAAATCCAAATAAATGAAAATACCATAACATTGGCTTATAAACAACGTTATCTCCAGCACCAGAACAAATTGATTTGTTCACCGTGACCAATTCTTTACGATAAACTCTCCTCATAGAATTGATTTTTCTTACTTCTGTGTCTCTGTTTGTTGCAGCGTCAATCTACTTGTATTCTTGTAATAAGCCGTCATAGGCCTGATTCTTGTCACGGTCACTGTAGTCCTTTGATTTTACCTGCCACAAACACGGAAAGCTCTTGTAGAGTTCAATGAACTCAGCTAAATACTCGCGTGAACACTGACGAAGATTGGTCTTCGTCGTAAAGGTCTAATTTATCAGGGAACAAAAGAAAACAAATTCTCGACCTCCGCTAATAGTGTTTCGACACTAGGGTAGAATGAGAACTGAGCGACAGGTGCACAAAAGACTGAGGGGAGCGTCCACACGCACAAATTGTTTCCACAGATGTCTGAGATTTGCGCAGACATCTATGCTCTTGGGCTCAGTCTTTGGTTGACAGTTTGGTTCACGACCTATTTAATTAAAATGTTTCATACATAAATATTTATATTTTGGTTATTTTATGTCGCTGGTGTATTTCGCGGTGTACTGGTGTACTTTCCTCTGAGATTTCGGCCAGTGTATGGGACCGGTGGCCACTAAACATCGTGAGGAAATTGGTTGAATGAACTCCCTCCTTGGCAGGTGGGAGTGAGGACGGTAGTCGGTAGGTAGGCCCGGTATCTCAATGGGCTGTTGCAGTGTACCTACATAAAAACGATTTACACCAACATTTAGCTTATTCGAGCGTTAATGTGGACCATCACAATTCGACCATAAGTTTTTATTTAGTTAATCTCAAAGAGAGCGGTTGTTTTGAAAACACAAAAAGCTGCACTTTTTTTTGTTCTCACGACGATAAGAAATCTAATACATACTCGGAAAAAAACCCGTTAGTTACTGTAGCTTACCCCAGAATTCATTAAGTTAAATTTGATGTAACTCGTATTTCTGTAGGTCTAATGGAAATTTCTAATTGTAGTGAAAACTCGAGTAGTCATAATTTTTAATCGGACAGTAGTGCGCCGGATTCTTTCTTTATTGTTTCCTTTATGACGTAGCGTTTGTGCGAGAGATCGTGATGATTAGATATAAAGACGTATCGCTGTTCAGGAACAGCACATGTTAACACCTTGTATTGATTGCTTCAATCAAAATTTTTGGGTGCGTCGGCACATCAGGCCATTTTGCACCCTTCAATGAATGCGGGGAAGATTCCCTTATCTAAAACCCTTACTTCAATTTAAAAAAAAAAGATAAAAAAAAGGAGTGTAAAAAGCCCCTCAAGAAAGGTTAAGAATACAGGTTGTAAATGAACCTGCATTAAACAAACACAACACATGAGAAAGGTAAGGATATTTAAAAACTACCACAGAAGCAGTGGAACAGACCTGCTCTTCTCAATTTTTTTTTTTTTAAAAAAATTGTCTAAAACATTGACATTGTCACCCAAAGAGGATGACAAATCCTTAGGGAGGTTAAATCCTTGTCTGATGTGACTAAAATCGGCACATTCGAGAAGAATGTGTCGAACGCTTAAAACAACGTTGCAAGTACGGCACAAAAGAGAGCCCAGTTCTTGCAGCAAACGTCGATGTGTTAGACGACTGTGTCCGATTCGGAGCCGTTTTAATATTACTTCTTCTCGCCGCTAGGGACGAAACGAGGAAGCAGCGATGGGCTTGATAGCTCGCAGCTTGTTTCCCCTTATCTCATCCCACTCGGCCTGCCACGTGTGAAGAACCGAACAACTAAAACATTCTGCAGGTCCCTAAATGGCCTTGTAAATGAATCGCCTGTTCTTTGTCTCTTTTTAACATTTTAAGTACAAGCTCCTTTTAACTCTTTCAGCAAAGTGCTAACTTGATATATAAATAGCAGGTGTAAATATACTAATTAGTTTCATAATTTAAATTAATACTATGAATATGGACGCTTATAACACGTACGCAAAGTTAGTTCAGAACTATTCAATAAAATAGGTTGGATCTTGGAGAAACGAGAAGAATTCAATTTATCGTTATTGTTATTATTGTTTTCTTTCACTTTCGGTCTCGGAATGGAGTCTTCATGCACGACAGTGTGTCCAAAGTCACCTGTATTCCTAAAATTGCGTACATTTTTCTGGCAGAGACAACATAGAAATCAGGTTAGATTATCATAAGGGGGGTGATGGACGGCGAGGTTCATGCAGTTTATGGACAGCACCAAACGTTGTCGTCTGCCAGGCCAGTGTTCTTTAAAAGTCATTTGTATATTATAAATAATTATTTTACGTCACTTTTTTGCCACTTTTGGCTTATCGCGACGATGAATGCTGATTATGTTGTATGGATGAAGAGACAAAAAAACAAAAAAAAGTCTAGGCTGACGGGACTCGAACCCGGAGCATACGGTGGCGAGCTCCTGCAGTCAACCAATCAGCGTACTCGCTCACAGACTACAACCTTTAGACAGAGAGTATGCTTTAGAAGTGGGTGGAATTAATCTTTTCATACCGTTCCGCTCAGGAAATTACGACAACAATTGATTGAAAATATAAACATATTTTAACTGGCGTTAAAAGTGATCTGTAAGAATATCCGTTTAACATTCATATTGGTTGAAGAATAGAATTTAATAGGTCGGTTGTTATAACTACAATTAAAACTTTGTTGAAGAGTTTGTTTCATGTTATAAGATTATAATTTATATTATTATGATAGTATTGGAGGCTAAGGCGTTAATTTTCAGCCGAAAATTTCCAATCGGTTGTTTGACGAATGGGCTAAAAAACAGAACACTGATCGGCACAGAACATGTTGACCATTCACATCTCTCCAGTAAAGCTCGGATCACCCTCCCCCCATGGTCCGGTCAAGGTTTGTTCAATCGCGCTCAGCTCGAGGTCCGGTCACGATCGGGTGGAAATAATATTTGACCGGAGCGTGAGGAGGAGGAGCTTGACTTTACGAAGCTCGGTCATTGATGTGAACGTCTGATAGGTTCAGCCCCGTTGCAAAGAATACGTGACCAAGTTTTGTGCGAGAAGATGAGCCGTCAGAAGGCAACGACCTATTGTAACAACTGACAAAAAGGCGAGTAATTATGAAATTGATTGATGGGGCCATTGAGCAATAAAATCCCACAATATTTTCCTCTCAGTTCTGTTTTTAAAACATTGGTCCAAATATATGATTTCAAGAACCTGACTAAAATAAATTTAAGAAAAAAAACTGACCGAAACAACCAAATTACAATTAGCAAATGAAAGAAAGTTAAATAGGGAACTAACCACAAGTACGATCCGTAAACACTAGTTGTAACTACATTTTTTCATCTCGTTGCATCAATTAAAATCCTTAAGTCAAGAAGCTAACCTATTGGCGGTCATATTTTCCCGTACAACCAAGTTGTCATTTTTGTGTGTGCAAAGGGAAGGGAGGTGGTGGTTGGTCGAACCTCTGCCAAGGGAAAAATCATTTTTGATAAGTGGCCCCGAATCAAGATTAACAACGAACTTGTTCTTCGTTTAAGGAAAACGATACAAAATTACTCCCTATTTTTTTTTAAAAAAAAAAAGTCGAGGAAAGCCACGTTCCACACGATGCGCGTAACAATCGGGTCCTTGAAGCTAGGCTTACAGCCTGCTGTATATTTGTCATGTGTTGTGTGGGAAACTTTCTAATAAAAGAGATGGTCAACAATGTCGATGTGAAACAATGAGCCCGAAATTTTTTATGTCGAACCTAGATCGACAAAGTAGTGTTACCATTGCTGACATTTACAGTTTTGCACATTGTACTTGCAAATAAACGTTTGCCGATTTCTAACCAAAAGTATAACATTATATTTATGATAACAGTCCTGTCAGAGTGGTTAGCAGAGCGTGCTACGCCACCAGGTTCGAATCCCGGCCTGGGCATGGATGTTCATTGTGATGTTCTTTCATCAATTTAATCGTATTACCATTCATTCTCATCCTCCAGATTAGTCAAAACTGGCATAAAAACGAAGTAAATCAACCAAGTCAATGAATCCCCGCTTTCACAATTACTTTTCTTCTTTGTCAATTTCTTCTAATTAACGCCAGTGCTGCAACAGCCAAGTCCGTTGTTGAAAATATCTTAATCATTGTAGTTAGCACAATAGACAGGCTTTTCATACAGAAAAATCCGTGTACTCTGTCTGGAGGAAACAAACACCAGACACGCGTTGATCGTATCTTGACGGAGCGAAGCGTGACCGCTAGTGTGGATACCCTCTGACTGTGAACGGAGCTTTAGGGAAGAATGAATGACCCGAGTGTTGCTTGAGCGCAGATGTGAATAAAGCCTAAACGCTACAGTTGCGCTATACGGGACGCGCTGTGCTTTCTGTGACGTCACCTGTGCTGTTTGGGTCTGTGATAACGACAAAGATTTTTCTGATTTGATTTATTTTATTTTCCTTCGCGTTTTGTACCTCTTGGCTAATTTGCGAAGATGGGGATGAGTGATGAAATGATGAAATTGATTAATGGACATTCACAAACAACCAAGCCCGAGCGGGAATCGAACCCGGGACCCTTGGCTTTGCAGCGCGATGTGCTAACCACTCGGCCAGAGAGTCCGGCAAGTGGTGTTGAATTTCCAAAAAAATGAAGAAAGAACAGTAAAAAAAATCAATAAATTATTATATGTGGGCCTATGAACCCCGCCCCCCGCACAGGGAAGTAAGTTTCTCGTACGGCACGGGTAAGAAAAGTACATCGGGAGACAAGTTTGGATGTTAGTACCTATCCAAGAGAAGAAAGACAATCTTATCATTGAAAAATGTGGAATATTTAGCTCGAACGAATGAATATGTGTAATATTTAATATGTATTATAGTTTTATTTTCCCCATACTATTAACATTCTTCATACAATCCGTGAATGATTTTTGAGTTGTTAAGTTCATTTATACAAAGATAGGTTTATCGGGACTGAACCTACATTTTTATTTGGGATCCGAACAAGTATGTGCCCTCCCACCTACCCCGGGTATCGAATCTGGGAGCTCTTGATTACAAGGCAACGACGTAACGTTTACCACTATCACTAATATTTCATTTATACGATTTTTCAATTTAATGTTGCTAACAAAATGTATTTTTTCGTTATTGATATTATCATTCTTCATAATACTCAGTCATTGTTATGTGCCCCTACGTGCGCCCCTATATCCCGCTAAATCCGCCAGTGTATCAGTCGACAGCACCTATCATTGCTCTGTGTTTCTCTTTAACCCCCTGGCTATGCCTGCCGTGGTTTGTCGACGAGTCTGCCCTCTTGCAGCTGGAACTAGAAGCTAAGACACGTGGTTGGGGACCGTTAGCTGATTTCCCTCTCCTTCCGTCCTTGTCGACCGTACACGCATGCGCACGAACCTCGGAAAGTAAGTGCATCTGACGCTGTGTATGGGAGCCCGCCATCTGCAACGAATTCTAACGACCATAACCGTCACATGTGTATCGCGAAATTGTCAAAAAAGCTACACTAGCGCCACATACCCCCCCGTCCCGACCCTCAAGTTTGTGTATCGTGGTTTGTGTGTAGCATATCCGAGGTAAAAATAACTTTTCGCTGGAAACAATTTTCTGGGCTATTTACAGGTCGTAGAGTCCAAAAAATTGGGAGAGCTTTCCGAGGTACCGTCATTTTTACCTCGGTTAATTTTTTTACCTCGGAACGTTGGTGTTTAATCTCATGGGGCACCTCGGAACAACGGATTTGCGAACTCACCCCCACACACACACACACACACACACACACACACACACAAATCATTATTCCGATTGTTTTTTTAAGCCCACTTTATGACCAAATAGGCTAATCGGGAATAAACCTACAGCTTAATGTGAGATCCGAACCACTGTGCAATGTTTATCAACCGGGTATCGAACACGGGACCCATCGATTGCAAGGCGACAATGATACCACTGCGCCATCGGCGACATCCCACAGCACGAACCAACTTGATTATTTAACGTAACAACGATGACGTCGGATGAATTCTGAGTAGATGAAATTGACGAAACAACATAGCAGAATCACTTACTCTAGGACTAAAAACAAGCGCATTATGTCGAAAGTTCAAGAGTTCATCCTTGATGAATCTAAATACTTAGTTTCCACATTCACAGCGGGGGCGTGGAGTGGAAGGAAACCTACACATGGGGAGTATTTTTATTATTATTAGTTTCATTATAATTATTATTAATTTATTGATTTATGTTACTGGGTTTTTCTTTACACTTTTGACTAATCTAAGAAGAAGCTAAAAGAAGATGAGAATGAAAGATGAGAAGATAAAATTGATGACAGGACAATCAAAAACGCATATGAACAGAACACAACAAAGCTGAAGAGAAGAGTATATGGTTGTGGGTGGACACACCAGAGCCTCGTGTCTGCAAGGGTGTATTACGTGGACAAGAGCTTGATATGTGGGACCCCTACAGAAAGGTCATACCTTACAAACCCGTAAGGGATCAGGTACTTTATATGGCAGGGAAAATGACTATCCCTTCTCAAGGCTTGAACACTTCTTTGATACTATTTGAATACCGTTTCGAAGGGCATGTCACCCACGTCTGGCAACAACAGCCCCTCAAAGACAGTCAACAGGGTGGAAACTATACCAGGCTAAAACCACTGGTCTACAGGTCTTGCATAGATTGTCGACTCATTATCGTAAACACTATTGTATTTTTACGGATATTCCCCTAAAAAATCTCTTGACATAGCCTTCAAGGGGGAGTTCCCCTTTCTCCAAGCCAGTTCCCCCTGTTTCGATGACCACGAAAGATTTGGAAACGGTACGGACAACGTCCACCGTCCCCGAGGAACCATATTTCTCTCGAAATACTTTCTTCCCTCCCCACATCAGATCACATCATCAGTGCAAACTTCCCCACCGCACACGCAACGCGATCTCTCATTCGCGCCATCGTTTATTCAGGCATCTCTGGAGACCAGGAGATATACGCGAATATTACTGTACCCTCCTCCAGATCACAATCACACATTCCTGTTTTTCTACCCTCTTCCAATCGACACACGAGCGCGCGCGTATTATCCGGTATGCAGAGGTGAGTGGATAACCTAATTTGTCTAGCGTGCTGGGACTTGGAGGGGGTCGTTTCGTGACACATTGTTAGTTTTAGATAACATTCTATAACGTGGCCTATCAGAATGATGGATTTGCTTTGCGGGTAAACATTTGTTTTTCTTACACGCGTCCAAAAGCGCACCGGCCCCTCAAGGTAGTGAGGTATAAATATATAAAGAGTGTTTAGTTTCCATCAAAGATCACAGACAGCACCGGAGGAATATGGATCGGTGATTGAACGTCATAAGAGGTTCAGAATTTTGACCATTTTTTGGTGAGATGGTTTGGATACTATTTTCATGAAGTCCCTTACAAGCATTTTCAATTAAAACAGTTTTCTACGATTTCTAGTAATATTAAAAATCGCGGGAACTAATTCAGATGAAACACATCTTATTTTAAATATGCGAAGCCAATAATTCCCCTATTTTTCTCTTTCTCCCCCCTCTCTCTCTTTCTCTCTCTCTCCCACACACACACACACACTGGAGGGAGATTGCGTGACAAGTTGAGTATTTCTCTACACTTTTCGGCCAATGTTATTCCCCAAGCCAACTCTCCCATGAAGTCCAAAGATTTTTAGGAGGAGTATCATTTGCAAAAAAAAACTATGTTTGCGAAAATAAATTCACAGTCTTAATAGGTCCTATAGACTAGAAGTTTCATCCTGCCACAGTTAAAAATATTCGAACATAAGTAGCATAAAATATCATCCAATCGTTTTTTGAAGATGAATGGTGATGCACTAGATTATGCACGTTAAACTGGCTTGTTGAATGCATACAAACCTTGTAGTAAGCGCGCAGTGGAAGATTTCCGCCTTAATGGTCTACTTATTAGCTATCGAGCAGCTATGCTACTGGAATGTACATATATAACACTGTTCCAGATTATGCGAGTTTATTTACATAATGTGCAAGCACAATTAGACTACATAAATAAATAAAGTTTGTTCGACGATCAACTCGAAGAATGAAAAACATGTCTTCTCACTTAGGCCAGTTTGATGGATATTCGTTTAACTAATTAATAATGAACCAAATCTGTCTTTTGACTGTCAAGTCACTTCTTCACGTAGTATAAAAGAGAAATATTATGAACAAAATATAATTGAGTGAGTGAGTGCAAGTTCGGAACTTAAAGCATTACGGAAAGTACTTATCCATCTCCTCCATGTCGTGGTTCCTCGGACACATTCACAAAGTGTCTACCTTGAGGAAAACAACTTCCTCTCTCTGGGTCAGAATCCAAAATGCGCTGCCTGAAGAGCTGCGAGGTTGCACCGAGGCTTCCTTATTACGTCATTGCGAAACCGATTCTATTGACATCTGGTGGCAAAATTAATAATGATTCCACCAATCTGGCACAAATGAAACAGAAATATAACAAAATAACGGCTCCGCGCGCACTACGGTCCATAAGATGAAGAAGCACACACAATGAGGCATCCGTGTTCTAATCGAGATTCTAATCGAGATAGCATTCTACGGTAACCATTTCACCACGCACATTGAGCCAGTGAAGAAGTTTGGCAACGCTTCTTATAAACCAACTTTATTCACAGAAAAGAATAATCGGGACTGAAGTGTAACCTGATTCATTCTGAGTCTAAGCCAGGACTTGAAACTGGGACCCCATATTGAACAGCATAAGTTATAGTAGTACCTTGTACCTGGAAAATCCAGAGTAGGTTCTGTCTCAATTACCCTACCCATGGAGAAAGTGGACTTTGGTGTTTATATATATATATATATATATATATATATATATATATATATATATATATACATATATATATATAAAAAATATGTCAGTATAGTGAAGCTGAATGACTATCGCTCTCGCCTTTGGAGAAAACTATCCCAGGTTCGATCACCGGTGGGAGTTCCAAAAATTTCAATGTCAATCAAGGATCATGAGAACAATTGGGGAGCTACTTGAAAAGAAGAAATAGTGGACTTCCGGTCTGGGAAGCCAGAAAACAGCGGCGATGGGACTCGTTATGCTGGCAACACGTCACCCAATGAAAGGACGCGTCTTGTCCGTCACAGGGCTATTACGTCATGGAGTTTAGTTTTAGTACACGAAAGATTGTTTCTGACTTATCAGTGTGGTAAGTCAACAAGTTTTCCTCTGTTGTCTCAGCAGCTGTTATTCTTGCAGTATTTATTCTTGCCGTGTGAAATACACTAACAGTAATTTCATCTAAAAGAAAGGGGGAAATTGCAGAGCAAGAGATTGAAAAAAAAATGGTCCAGACAGAAAAAAATCTTCACGCACGAACCACCGCGTCTGGATGCCGAATAAAGAGACGGAGAAGAACGTGCCCTTTGTTCTGAGAAAGGCGTCAGGGGAAACATCTTACTTAATGTGGGTTGTTGGCTGTCAAAACAGAGGCGAGGGCTCGGACAGGAAGAGAAACAAGGAAATTTTCTCCGAGAAGCAGAAAAAGATGCAGAGGAAGAGGCGAAACGATATCATTTTCAGGAAGAGATTGTAGATTTAGTTACTGTAAGCTGGAACTCCCTCTGTCGTTCTTGACTGGAAACGACACGGATGTAAGTTTAATTTGATCATATTAACAGCTGCCTATTTCAATCCTCATTATTCCTCACAGAGCTCGGTGGCGGAGAGATCAGCGTAAACAGCTACGAAGTCAGATATGCTAAGTTAGAACCTATGGTAATTTATTTCTTTGTCATTCTATTTTCTCCATGATATATTTCATCACTTCATTATTCATCCTCGTCGTCGCGCTTAAACAACTATTACGTAATTAGATCTACAAATTGCACTACATGCTGGATAGCGTGCACACAGAGACTGAAGAAAAGGTACTGCGACAGTTAATAATTTAACCTATTCTACATGAATAATATAACATTAATGCAGGCCTTCCCTATGGCGAAGTGGAAACATTGTTCTCCAGTTATCCAGGTTCCAACACCCGCAGAGTCTTATACTGGTTTGGATCTCGCTCTAAACTGTAGGTTCTATTTAGATTAGTTCGATTAGCCTATTTGTGCATAAATTGGACTTACAAGTCAAACATTAATGTAAGTTCCTTGATCTACGTTGACAGGTACCTCTCTACGAGCGCCACTTCCCTGTCATCTGTAAGTTAGGACTCTCCTATACGAACGCCACCTTCCCATATCATAACGTATAAAGTGAGATGTGCAAGAGATCACGTTCAAAGGAATGGTAAAAGAATTGAGTTGAACTAGAAATGGGTTTTATACTCTCCACGACTGGATCAATATTGACATTGTTAGGAAAAGGATCTTACTTGCCTCCTGTTTGGATTACGATTATTCCCACAGGTTATCCTTTCAATAATGGCAATTGTCACACATCTGACCTCCCTCTCAGATTTTACTCTACTCATTCCTCACTGTCCAAAAACTATCCCTCGGCTCCCACGTTCTCCCCACCATCCACACTCATCGACTGCCCCACTAACGTTTGCGTAATTTCTTATTAAGCATTCCTTTGTCTGCTTCCTGTTAGGTTAAAGATAACAGCAGACTTGTCACTTTTACCCCACGTCTTGGGTACGATACGATATTCAATATTCAGGATGCTCCTATACGACGTCCAGAATGTCATGTTGACAAGGTGAAACAATGTTAAACTTTTATTACTTGTTTTTCCCCTTTTTACAAGTTAACAAATGTCGTGATGTCGGCCTAAGTTGAAATAAATAAATATGTAAAATATCACAAGAGGTAGAGAGGCGACGTAAACAAACCGAAGTAGAACTGTCACGAGCCAGTGTAAAGTGCTGTGTAATCAAAAATGCCAGCAGTCTCCGGGTGACGAGAGGTTGCTGGAGGAATCTTGATGGAGAGAGTGTGGCGCGAAGTGTGTTGTGAGTGACAGTGTCAAGCCGGTCCGTTTAAAAGGTTTGGGCCAACCCACTGAGGACACCTTCGATGGAGCGAAACAGTGCCACGTCGTGACTCAGCCGAGAAACCATGAAGGAAGCCAGGTACAGTGGTGACACTTTGGGTTTATCATTATCAGTGTTTAGATATCTTACTGGCTCATGCGTGATCATCCTATCTCGCTTGTGCGGATTCTATTAAATATTAGTAAAGGGCAATGGGCGTAATTTATTCCATTCCCAATACACACATCCTCTTGCAGCCAAGTAGTTTAAGCAGTTTAAGCCGGCGAACGGCCTAAACGTAACAGAACGAACGAAGGAAAGAAATGAATGACGATACTTTCACAGTTGTATTTAGTGTTACGTCAGAACTTAACTACCTGTATTACCTGTTGGGTGGTTGAGTACATTACGTAGTAGACTTTGCATCTCGCCACCTATATTAATCAGTTGGAATCCCTACCTACGCATGGGTGTTCTTCGTGAGTGTCCGTTCATAAATCTCATCGTCACTTATGCCATCGTCGTCATTAGCTAAAAGCGGAAAAAAATCGACAGTAAAAAAGAAAATTATACATAAAAGGAAGAATGTAAGTTTTGAAAAATGTTCCGACAAAAATAAACTTAAGTACTTGAAAAATGAAAATAAAACAGTTTTTTACCTTGCCTTGTGAGTTCCCCTTCATAATCATCATCATCATCATCATCATCACCTAATCATCATTGTTATTATCAAGGTTAGACAAACCTGAAAAAAAAGCAGCGCTAAGTAAGTCTGTATCTTGGAGATATCGGAATCGCACACAGCCGGCCTTCGTGGAACATGATGCAACGCCGCCAGAGGTCCCGGGTTCGAATCCAGGTCTTAGTGGTGTTTGAGAGTGTCCATTCATCAATTTCATCATATCATTACTCATCTCCCATCTTCGCGATTAGCCAAAAAGTTTTTGATAGATTCATTGAGTTGGTGTTTAAGTCCACTTTATGCACAGTAACGCTAATCGGGACTGGAATTACAGTTTAAAGTGGGTCCCGAACCACTATGTTCCACCAACGGTCATCGAACCTGGGACCACTTGATTACAAGGCGACGACGCTACCACTACGCCACCGGGAAGCACGGCTAAAATGTGGCGGCAAAGCGAAGTAAAATAAACTAAATCAATCAATCGGACTAACGCAATCATATCTTCGTGCTTGTAATCAAATGTACAGAGCTGAATTTATCCACCCCAGTGGCGCAACCCCAGGGGTGGGCAGAGGGGCATTGCCCTCCCAACCTTAGTCGGAAATAAGTTCTAGGGGGGCAAGGGGGGGCAAACATTGAGGGCCAAGTGTACCTGCAGGGGGCAAATACCGCCCAGAACTTCAAATTTTATGCAAATCAAAATACTTTTCGTTAACTTTCCTTGATCTCTTCGCTCGCAACGACTGCTTTTCTTAGTCTTGTCAAGTTCAGAACCGTAGCTAGGGGCAGCGGGAGACGGCCCTGGGCGCCGAACGATCTACATGTAAAGAAGTTGTAAAATTGATTGATTGATTTGTGTTTTCATTTAAGTTTACTTTATGCACAAAAAGGCTAATTGAGACTGGGCCTATAGGTTAAAGAGGGTTCCGAACCCGGGACCCCTTGTCCACAAGGCGACGATGTTACCACTACACCATCGGAGAGGCACATGAAATTATTTGGGGCCTATTAAATTAATATTTATTTTAGCCTGCAAAGAAATTGGATCCAAAAATGTTCTTGCTCGCTGCAATGCGTTGTAAATCATCAGATAGAGAAATAAGACTTGCCTTAATTGATTTAGTTTTAAATGCATGAACAATTGTTTGGAGGAAAGGGAGCGTGCACATTTGAGAGACAATTTATGTAATTTTTGCTATTGGTTTATTGTCAGATGGATGAATTGGTTGTGTAAAGTATTTAAATAATATATGCTGTATATAATATATATTAAAGAAACTTTGAATACGCACACAATTTAGTGTCCACGTTACTCCACGTTCATATATGTAAAACATATATCGTGCATGAAAGTTATGTTAATGTAAAAAAGAATTATATTTGGAATGCACTTATCAAGCATTTTCTGTCTTTTAAAAATAGTTTATGTGCTTGTTTGCCGTTATTAATGTCAAATTGAACGTATCAAAAAAAAAAAATTCAAATCGTTGGTTCGAACACAAATCATTTAGCAAAAACCTCTACCTCCTTTTTGCGTAATTTTCAATGATAATAACGTTTTTGATACTACCACTACTAATAGTAATAATAATGTTGGTCCTGGGTTCGAATCCCGGCTTGGGAATGGATGCTTGTGAGTATCCATTCATCATTTCCATCATGCCATAACTCATCTCCATCTTAGCCAAAAGTGGCTCAAGAAGCGAAGCGAAATAGAGAAAATCAATAATAACAATAACAACAAAAATAATGTCATATTAACATTATTAGTAACATTATTATTATTATTATTATTATTATTATTGGTACGTTTATCCTGGTACTTGTCCCCCTCCAAAGAAAAAAAATCTTTGTTGCGCCTCTGTTCCACGCTGTCCTCCACACACGCACACACTGCCACAGTAAATTAGAGCTTAGAACCTTACATTAGTTAATGGATTTTATTGCATTAAGCATATTAAATAAATAACCTGACCGAACATGCAGTAATTTACCGAGTGTTGTTACCTGGCAGAAACTTCAGATGCTTCCCGTTGTTTTTAAAGAAGGCAAATCTTTCGCTCCATTATTTCTTCCAACCCCCCCCCCCCCCCCTAAACAACCGTCTTCTTCAGCGCTCTCTTTTCCTAACTTTCGCGACAGTGCCTGGAAGACAAACTTCTTTTGTCGAAGGGAAACGTATCAAGCACGAAGGGAACGTTCGGGAATCGATCCGAGTAATTGGCTCCGTTACGAGTGGCTGAGCGACGTCGATTGAAAATATTGGCGTAAAGCCCTTTTCGACAACTTCTCCGTTAAATCTCTGCCTCCCTGGGAAGGAATTCTGTTTCGTGTGCGAGAGGACCCAGTTAGAGAGATCTTTCGTCTCTCGCTGCGGATAATTAAATAGTGCATCCTGATGATGCGTATGCGATAATGAAACATTATTCAATAACATTGAGTTATTGACTAGGCGTTACGAATGTATTACTTTCACGTGAACTCTTTTCTTTGTACAATAACTTTTTTTTATTTTCAAGCACTTTAAGGCATCAAATGCTTTACCACCGTGGTATTATTTACCGATAATCCCTCCAGTCTTCGCCTTCCTACAGGTCTCTTACCATTAGGTTTCCGACCAAGTATCGTGTAAATCTTTGTTTCCGTCTCTCTAGGATATTTTAATTTGATTTTTGTTAATTACCGTCGCTTTTATGCCATTTTTGACTAATCGCGACGAGGATGAGTGGTGATGTGATGAAATCGATGAAGGGACACTCACAAAGAACACTCATGCCCAGGCCGAGATTGGAACACTTTCAATACACTCAAAAATAAAGGACAGATTCGGGGGAAATAGTGTATTAATTTTGAAATATTTCCACAAGTACTCTATCGAAATCATACATATACAGGGTGGAGCATTTTCGACTACACAGTTTGAGGTTGGCAACACTGCAATACAAATGCATTGGGAGGGCGGTTTCCTCCTACCTCGTGTACACTGGGACTTTGGATTTCAGTAGCAATGGAGCGTTGGCCTCTACAGCAACGTATGTTTTGTGTGGAGTAGTAAGTGTTGACGAAGTCAATTGTAGCGGTGCATCGTGCATTCCGCAGGGAGTATGGTGACGAACAATGCCGTGGACGAGTTCCTAACAGGAAAACAATCAATGAATGGTGGAAACAATAGCGTGAAGTTGGAAGTGTTCAAACTAAACCGCATGGGAGAAAAAGAAGAGTCAGAACACCAGAGAACATGGGTCATGCGTAGCTTCCAAGACCGTCTTGCACAATGTGTTGCCTGCCAGGGACGTCATTTTAAATGTGTTATTTTCAAGAAATAATTGTGTGAACATTGTTCATGTATACATTTTCTGTAATCCAAAGGTGCGATGCTGGTTCTAGAAATGAAAAATAAAAGTAAATGTAATCAGCAAATCCTCTGTCTTCATTATAAAATAGGTAGTCGAAAATGCTCCACCCTGTATATCAGCTTACATCATCCTGATAATAAACAATTAACATCTACTAGCAACTTGTAGTCAACAACCATTCTACTGAATAACAAACTTGGACCAAAACAAATTTGACGTCATGATATGAAAAAAGTAGTTGTTTTGCATGTAACATTTTAAACATCGCATTACTGGATCACATGGTGGAGTAATAAACTCCTTTCGTGTTATATTTGTCTGTACTGTTAAGTATAGTCTGTGCGTAACAGTATCCTGTACATAAGAGAAGCCTGTGTCACACATTCTCGATCTTGGGCATTTCATGGAAGAAATAAGATCAACAGTACGCTCCGTCTTTTGACACGGATGTTTGCAGGTACCAATTTATTTAGAGGCTGAGTGAACCACAGAGTCGATTTATGCAGGGAATCACCCACCATGGAAATCGAACCAGGGTCTAGTGTGGCACCCAAGACGACATACGACTTTGACCAAACGTGGCCCACCATCTTTTTTCAGGTCACGGATAGACTCTTGTTAGGCGCCAGAGAAGCCCTTTTTGGAGATCTCCTCTCATTTCGAAAACCGCTATGGAAAATTCTAGATAAACCCCTGGTTTCATTAACGCATGGCGCAAAGAAATCCAGTCTCTCTCGGCATCTCTGGGGCAAGGCGGTAAAGAAGGAGAGGAAATCGAGTGGACAGAACGAAACAGTACATGCTGCTGCGAAGGCTGGTAACTGCAGTCGCTCCCCCACCACGCAATCCCGTTCCCCTCTCACGTGTTCATTGGTGGAGCCGTTTCGCGTCACTATTTGCGCAGTGACTTGTTTCCGTACGCTTGCTCCAGAGATCGCCTGGACAGAGTATAGCTTATTTGAGACATGTTCTATTCAACAATATCAAGTAATCTCCCAAGAATCCTCTATGCGTAGCGGTAACGTTGCCGCCTTGATACCTGACGGAGGCACATATAGTGTCGGATTCCCATTAAAATGTAGGTCCAGTCTTCGTTAGCCTATTTGTGCATGACGTGGAGCAAACTTTCATATAATCTCGCAATACAAATTCTAATACTTTGGCAAGGACAGTTTAAGCAGAGATTCAACGAAAGAAACTATGACGTAGTAATGTAACTAGCTCCGCTTTCAACGCCCATGTTCGTCCTCCCAATCACAACTCCTCTCTTTGAGGTTCATCGAGTGCATGGTTGCTAGTGAACTTGCATCTTCGAGCGCCCTTCTAGTCTCCGGGTGTAGCTAATTTGATTTCGAGTTCATTTGGCTGCGCTGTTTGGGCTTTGTTCCGTTTGCTCAGGCGGAAAATGCCTGTCAGTGTCCCCTCAACACTTGGAGTGAGAAATTGTTTGATTGCTGTTTTAATTAGCCACCCAGAAAACGGTTTGGGTTCTAGATAATTACGGGAGGACATTTTGCTTGGAACACCAGCAAGAGTTTGATGATTCTCGCACAATTCTCACTGTGTGTATTTCAGCTATTCCCGCGATCGCAGCGCCAGATACAAACCGCGGAATATTTTTTTTGAAATACGCATGAGAAAGCTTCCAAAGTATACTTTTATCAATTTTGTACGACAGAGTTTCACATTGTTCCTCAGAAGGTTCTATGTTTTGTGTTTCGAAAGCTTAATCATTATGGAAAAGTGTCCGAAAATCCATTCAGATAGACTAAGAATAAACTTGTTTCTATATTAATGCAAGTTTTTATGGAAATGGTGTTAGTTGAAAGCAGCTGACAACTTACTTTGAAATTATAAAGAGGCTAAATTGTTGCTATTTTATGCGGTTTTAAGAAATCCGTTCCAATGTTATCAATAGGATGCACACCGAGGCACCAGTCGGTCGACTAGCAGCAAAGCCAATTCTGAAATGACGTCATAGTTGCAATTATTTACTTTAAAACTGGATGAAGGACTATTAAATCCGCGCGTTCGTTCAGCAGTAACGAGAAGCACGAATCGAACAATACGTGGCCTCGTGAACCTGTCAAGATCAGTTATTTTACTAACTATTGAAATTCTGCATGGTATCCAGCGGAAGACATGCCCCTTTGACAGAAATAAACCCTATTGCAGACATCCCTGTTCATTTTAAGCACATTTTAAAAACAATTAAGGCCCATTCATCTTGATCGTTGCTTCAAATCGCTCTCTGTTCAATTTATATGCAAGAATGCAGGCCTGTATATAGAAGAAAAAACAAATATCACGGAACAAGGAACGGACACTTGCCATAACTTGTTTAACGGGTTTAATTCGTGCAGCTTTCGGAACGAACCTTAGATTGTGAGTTATATTCAGGTGGAGACCCGGGTTCGTGTCTTTCCGTACTCAAAGCGGCTCCGGGCTCACCCAGCCTCAAGTCAACGGGAGCGGGGGGTAAAGGCTGCTTGAGCGTGGTGCTGATTACATCACCTCCAAAATAGCCGAGATCGATAATGTGTGAGGCTGACATCCCCTAAATGTGCCTTCATGACATGGTGCTATGTGCACGGGGAACTTTACCTTACACTAAATAGCCTGTCGTCTGCTGGTTGTTGTTGCTAGACGTATGATTGGTGGAGGCATGACAAGTGACCGTGCTGTTGCTCTGGTCATTCGAAACCACAACTAAATAATATAAATGGATCACTAATAATATAGAGGTCTCGCAGACTATGCGTCTGTAGTTAAGGGTAAATCTGAGATAACATAATCTTAACTATTTAAGAGAACAGATTAATCGATAAAGGTAGTAGTTTTTCCGAACTTTCCGCACAAAGTAACAAAGACACCGATCATGTGCACAAAATTATACCGCTATGTAAGAAGGAGGACTCTGCACGGTTTAATTAGATTCAAAACATATACTGTGTATTCTGTTTCACAATCGTTTCTTTTGCCATAGCTTTATCCAGGACAAAACAAAGACCACTGGACATATTCTCTATCCCTGGAAACTCTGGAGCAAGGCCTCGCATAACGGTACAGAAGGGGAGAAATCCTATCGACAGAGCGAAGCAGTACATGCTGCAGCAAAGGCTGGGAAGTGCAACGCCTTTCCCCTCCACGTAATCCCATTTCCTCGCACCTGTTCATTGGTAGAGCCCTCTCCAGTCAGTACTTTCGCAGATACTTGCTTTTGTTCGCTCGATTCAGAGATTCCAGGGACAGAATCAGGGCCAGATTAACCTATGGGCAACTGGAACAATTGCCCTGGCTCCCCCACCAAAAGGAAGCTGTGAAGGGCCTCCACCAAAAACAATATTTTAACCAGCTGGCTATGCTTGTGAAAAATTACAAAAGAAGTTGTATTTTAGAAATAGAAAACTTCAATATTGTCGTATGTCTACAGTCTTCTGGATTATTGTAGCACAGCTCTCAGTAGATCTGTTTGTATGCCCCGTGGCAGGTTACGTTTGCAACAACTTTTCGGAAATACCCAAATGTGAGCGCAGATATAGACTGAGCGCCGTTCTCCAGTGGATTAATGCATAAAACCTGCTGCAAACTTAACTTGTCGCGGGGCTTAGATATCTGAAGCTCAGTATACTTTATACCATGGATTGATTTGGCTGTGGTGTGGAAATAAGGCACACTTACTCACACAATCAACTCTCAGGTACGAATAAGATAATAAATAATCATACGAAGTACATATCTTTCTTTCGTTAATAACAACGTATTAGAACTGTTAGATTTTCTAGGGAAAAAAATTGTGGAGATACTCTCTCGGTGCATCAGTGAACTACGGGACTCCTAGCTTTAAGCACCGCTCCTGTGAGCCGCGCTAACTTAAGCTAACGGACGGCGGAATGAGTTGATTGTTTCCTTTCGGCTTTCCGCCATTGAGTACTTTTCCCAACAGTGCGTGACTTACGTGTTATTGTTGAGTACTGACGTGTTCGTAACTAGACGGCTTACATCACGTACGTAGTATTGATGACTTTTAAGGTAAGTACAAACGTATGTTCTTTCATTGTTTAATGTTTTTACTAGAATATTAGGCAAAGCACATGGCGGTTTATATATATATGTGTCTATGTTCCCTCATAAGTCATAAGTTAAGACTCTGTGACGCACCCAAATATTTTTTATCAATAAGTTAAGACTTAGTTATCGGATTTATTTTAAAGAAATACCACAAAATGTTGGTACCGAGGGATGTGCTGCAGCACAACAGGCTCGGAAAGCCTTGTGCGAGCCGTTTGTTAAATTCATATTGTTGTTCTGACGCGGTAATTCAATTTGCATGTATGTGTGTATTTATTTATGTATAAGCACCGGTTAAACTAGGTTCCCACAAAGTAACAATCATACGACATGTATTCTGAATAGCTACATGGATATTTGTATGTGTTCTTTCGTTTCATTCATAATCATCTTTTCATTATCATCATCGCGATTAACTTCAAAAGGAAGAAAAGTGACGTTGAATAACGGAAATAACAAATAGTCGTAAAAAGTTGGCAATCCTGTTCCAGTTCCTCGTTTTGGTTCCCTTACTGTTGAATTGGTGGTTAACATATTAAGCTTATAAAGCTCCTAGTAAAAAAAAAAAAAATAGGGGCCCCACACAAAACATTTTGCCCAGGGGCATCCACAAACCGTGATACGGCCCTCGACAGAGTATAGTTTCACATTTTTGTTACCAAACGTTCCCGCGGAATATGCAATAGAGAATCCCTGTGTTTCGGTGGAAGGCTCTGTGCGACACACACGCACACACACACACACGACGACACTTCCAGAAAGCGGCAGGAAATGGCGAAGGGAGAAAGGGAAGGGAAACTCATTCGTATAATGGAATTTCCCGCGCGTCTTGCGTCGGACAACAAAACCCAGCGATCTGAAGCAGATCGGGTCACGTGACTTCAATGCTAAAATGGCACGGTCCGTCTGAGGGAGAGAGAGATCGTTGTCTTCGATGATCGAAACTGGCCAGAGTCCTCCTCTTTGCAATCCTGTTTGTTTTGTCTTAATCCCCTCCTTCTCTTTCTCTCCCCTTTTTCCCCCCTTGCTTCCTGTCTTGTGGCTTTTCGCGGGCTTTTCCTTTGTTCTAATCCCGCGGGCGCGTCCACTTTCCGGAAACAAAGACGTTCTTATTCTCCCCTCTTTTCCTTGCGTCTTGCTTGCTTAGGCTTGTTTTTGTTGGTTAAGAACATGCCTTTATTAGATCCTGAAAGTCCATTTCCTGATGACCAGTTGGTTAAGGTTGCACCAAGAACGACTCTCTGGAACCAAAACATAGAAGGCAAAACAGACTGTTTATTAGCACTAATTTGTATTTAGTCAACCATCATTCACTGATTGGTCTGTCTATCCTAGGCATGAGTATATTGTTTGCACTTGTAGGGGTGGCGAGCTCTCCGTGCTGTGCGAACTTATCTTCTGCATTGCACCTTAAGGCCAGAAAGCAGTAGAGAACGAATTGGGGTGTCCAGGAGTATCCCTTATCGCACAATGCGAGACCATCTTCCTGTTCTGACGTAAGACGCGAAAGGTCTGTATTTTTAGGTTCGGTCTGTTAGGTTTGTTTCTCTTAGCATAAATACAATGCAAATGTATTATTTGTGTTATGAGAACTGAACCTTAACAAGCCTAACCTAACAACTTAAGCATTTAGCCAAACAATGAAAGCATTCCGCGGTGATGTCCGTACGCAAGGTTTTGCGATAAGGGAGAGCCGGGATCCGCTTGCTTTGAGAGATAAAAAATACTGCTGGGAAGGTAACCTCTTTCTACGAAACCACTTCCTACTTCCTCTGCCATTATTACAATGACATTTTGCACTGTTCCTCACGACCTAAATCATGAGAGATTTCCTATTTCACAGACGAAGCCTCCTGCCTCGATCATTCCCTCATTTCTGCCCCTCTTACAACGCAACAGCACCACTTGCAGTCCACGTGTGCATAGGAGAGCTCTTGTTCACAAATACGGCAGGTTGAGTTCAAGCATTGTACTTCTTACGTCGTTACAGACAGTGCGATGCCACCCTGAAATATCGTGATATCGCCATACTGAAACGCTACAGGTATGTGTCCCGTATCACGCCTGTAAGAAGTGCTTTTGAAGCTACAACACATGTCCCCAACGGAGGTGCGTTCTACTGTATTTACCTTTAAGAACTATGAATGTTGATAATCCCATAACTACTACTAGGGGCGTTCAATACCCCTACATTTCTTACATTCCAATTTGGCCCCCTTTTTGTATATTGGACAAATTATGCTTCTCTGCCAGTCCTTAGGCATTTCTTCTCGATTCCTTACTTCTGTTATCAGTTGAAACAGTGTGTCTCCGAGTTTGATCCCTCCATTTTCCATAGCTCTGCTGGTATGTCATCTATTCCTGGAGCTTCATTGTTTCTTTGGGCTTTTAGGACTTTTTCAAATTCTTGCCTTATAGGGGGGTTTACTGGTTCTTCATTTTTCCTGGCAATTCTTTTCCTGCTAGTTTATTTGTGGGCATTCACTGACTGTTGAATTTAGTTGTCTAGAGAAATACTCTTTCAATCTATGTTTGATTGTTTCCTTATCTCCCAGAAGTAGCCCGTCCTTATCTTTACAACAGTTTGTTCTGGTTTTAAATCCTTCTTTGATTGATCTTACTTCTTTACATACCATATATATATTATTGGACTTAAATTGTTCTCCAATATTAATTATTTTATCTGTTATATACTTACTTTTCTTTTTCCGGCATATTGTGTGTACCTCTTTATTCCATCTGTCTAGTTCATGCTTTTTCCTTCTTGTTGAACGACTCAAATATGCATGGTATGCTTTATTTCTCAATTCAACGATTTCCTTGCAATCTTCATCAAACCATTCTTTTTTGTTCTTCCTAATGCCTGTTCCAAGAACTTCCTTAGTTACTGCCTTGACCTTATTCTTCATTGACTCCCACTTATCCTCTGTGTCTTCTGTAGGGTGATCTTCTTCGCTCTGTAGTTTGGCTGATAATGATGATCTGAATTGTTTATTAGTCTCTTCATCTTGAAGTTTATCAATGCTCAGTTACTTGTCAAACGGCTTGGCCTCCCCGAAACCGAATTGATCGAGGCAAGCAAGGTGATCATGTAATGTGGGATGTGGTAAAACGACTCCCAGATCAAGAACAAAATACGAATCGTAATTTTGAATTATTTTGTGTAGTGGTTGTTATGTGTTTGTGTGTCTTGTGCAGTAGTTGTGCTGTGTAGTGTGTTTAGGTTTGTCTTGCGTAGTAGCTGTGGTGTCTAGTGTGTTTGTGTTTGTCTTGTGTAGTAGTTGTGGTGTGCTTGTATGTGGGTGTGTCTTGTGTAGTAGGTGTGCTGTCTAGTGTGGTTGGGATTGTCTTGTGTAGTAGTTGTGCTGTCTAGTGTGTTTGTGTTTATCTTGTGTAGTAGTTATGCTATCTAATGTGTGTCTGTTTGTCTTGTGTAGTATCGGTGGTGTGTATGTATGTGTCTTGTGTTGTAGTTGTGCTGTCTAGTATGTTTGTGTATTAGTTGTGCTGTCTAGTATGTTTGCGTAGTAGTTGTGCTGTCTAGTATGTTTGTTTTGTCTTGCGTAGTAGTTGTGCTGTCTAATTTGTTTGTGTTTGTCTTGTGTAGTAGTTGTGGTGTGTAGTTTGTTTATGTTTATATTGTGTAGTAGTTGTGGTGTGTTTGTGTTTATATTGTGTTATAGTTGTGATGTGTTTGTGTGTGTGTGTCTTGTGTAGTAGTTGTGCTGTCTAATGTGTTTGTGTTCGTCTTGTGTAGTAATTGTGCTGTCTAATGTGTTTGTGTTTGTCTTATGTAGTAGTTCCTCCATTCATATTGGGGGTTAGGCGTAGAGCTGACAACTCTGCACTGTAAAAAAAATGTCAAGAAACAGCAATATAAGGCCATGGATGTTCCCAAGGTAAAATATTCCGGAGGTAAAATAGTCCCCCGTTCGGATCTCCGGGTGGGTACTACTTTGGGAGGTCCCTGGACTAAGGATAAGATCTACATTAGGAATAAGGATATTAAATTAGGCACTTGGAATGTTCTGAGCCTTTACCGGCCTGGGGCATTTCAGTGTACAGTTTGTTACGTTCCTAGCAACTTTCCTCACCCTTTACTCCTACAGTCGGGAGCATGGAGTCTCTAAGGGTCTACACTGAAACCTATCTTCAGGGTAGGTGCAGAACAAATCCAACCAACGTCGTGAAGTTTTAATGAAAAGTTTATTTACTGCTTGAGTGTTTACAGGCAGTGGTTAGGTAACTCGCAACTGGAACTTGGAGATTAATGGTTAATAGATAATTTCGAACTTTCTAGAAAGGTCAAACTAGGGTGGCCCAAACCTAGGTTTTACAGAAGAGCGGCATACACCTATTCACTTCTTCCTAGACTTGGAGTTATCACCCGAGATTGCCAATTTAGGTTTTTACAGAAGAGCGGCTTGCACCTATTCACTTCTTCCTAAATTGGAACTTATATCCCATTCAGCTAACCTAGGTTTTACAGAAGAGCGGCATACACCTATTCACTTCTTCCTAGATTAGACCGTTCCTATTTGGCCAGTCTAGGTCTTAAAGAAGAGCGGCTTGCACCTATTCACTTCTACCTAGACTGACACCAGAACAGACCTCCTTACGGACCAAATTCCTTCGTATTTATACCCAAAGTTCCAGCCTCGAACACCTGTCTTTGGGTAATTTCTTATTACAATACTCTAAATTACAACAGAAAGATATTTGAAAAATACATAGTTTGGCAATTAATAATTTACAAAGAAAGTTTACATATTCATTTGAGTTAACAATTATTTCTTTAACGTTGATAAAATCTTACATTTTGGAAATATACAAATTTAAATGTTCCGCCATTATTTAATTACAATTAGGTTAGTTCATCAAACATGGATAATCTTTGATTGGCAAATCTATATTTACATCATAATAAATGCTCGTTGTCTTAAGCGAGCTGTCTTCATTTGATAGTTACAGAAAGGTGAATACATTAGTTCAACAACGCCTTGATTGGCGCGTTCATATTTGCGTCACAACATGTAGTATCACGGACATTAACAATGACTTGAGGTAACACTATATAATTTTTTCTTTTTAACACGGCATTGCAAAGTTACAAAATAAGTAAGGTCGTAACAGGTTCCTCCCTCTGTAGTTTAAACGAAAATTTGAGAAACGAAAGTGAAACAAATTTTTCTTTCTCTAAACTCTTTGCCTTTCTTATACATTTTTTTATATATACACCAATTGCGTTTATTATTTCAAATTAAATGATTAGTTCAGTACAACTAATAATCATATTGTTTCCCAAATATTAATGCTTTATCAACATTTATAACACAACACTAGAAATTATATGGTTAGATTTCAATTAAGTACATGTCTTAAATACGATTTTATATTCAAATTTTAAACTGTTAAATCAACACATCATACAATTCTCAAACGATAATATTTGATCACAACTTTTTAAACGGCTTTCTTTTTTTTATTATATATATATATTTTTTTCAATTCAACACAACAGTTTTTAAAGAATTAACAAACAAATACAACATATCAAGGTTACACACATTTAGTTAAACAAGAATTTGTTGCTTGATTAATTATTTCCTGTAAAGGTGATGTTCAGTTATAAGCTATTTCAGTAATCACCATTTTTTCTTTAATTAGGTTTTCTTTAAAATAAACCGCATCCCGTTCCAACTAAACAATTTCTTCATTTCTCGCTTGGCACCATTCCGACTTAACTTTAGTTTCTTTGCCAAGAGTTGGAGGAAAATCTTCTTCTTCATTTTCACTTCCGGGCTTAGCTCCAGGAACCATCCTTGCCAATCAGGGACATCCTTTTTAGGAACCTTGTCTTCCTTCAGGGGACTGGTAACTAGCGGGGCAGGTTGATCGTTATAAAAATGGTCATTAATTAGTTCAGGGACGTTTACTAACTCCTTGCGCACTAGGGTTATCAAAGCTACAACAGGAAGGTCGTCCACTAGCTCATCACAGGTTAGTTTGTTAACGTTTTTGTCGTTCCCAACTTCCTTAGAGACTGCCTCAATACTAGAGGAAAATTTGTTTAGTATGTCTCTTAGTTCAGCCCTATGCTGCCTCTGCTCAGCGTCGATCTTCCTAAAGGTATCCTGTAGTCGTTCGTTTTCCTTTCGCCTAGTTTGGATCAATATTGAGGTAAAACTTTTGGTAAGATCCTCTAAATATTCCTCTAATCTTTCATTGTCAGAAGTCCAAGCGTTGGATTGTTGAAACCACTGTTTGTAGGACTTGTCGAACTCCTCCACAATTTGTTGTTCTGCTAAACTTAACTCTTTGGGTATCTGAATAGCAGAGCTCTGTCGTTCAGCCATGTTAGTTCTCTAACAATCTTGATACGTAATGCTTGACCGTTTATCATAATCTCGCTTTTTAAAGAATTTCGAGCCAGACCTAGACCTTTATGTAATAATTATTGATCTCTCTTTTTCTCAGTAGAAGCTTTTTAATTCAAGAGTTTCTCACTCTTCCTTATTATTTGACCTCTCTTATAAACGTTTACAATTTAAGCCATTTTTGCTAACGCTATGAGGACTCAGCCTCTTAAAATAACAATTTCTTCCTTTAAATTGTTAGAGCAATTTCTCTTCTATCCTCGAAGAGTAAGGGAATCAACCTTTTCCCCCTGGTAGCCCTTCCTTGGCTTACCAAGCAATAACGCTTACTCGGCTTATGGAAACATCCTCGGTTCCCTGTGATCAGTTTATAAGGTCTTTCTTTTCATTCAGGTTCTGCACTATTATTAAATTTCTGTTTTTCTAGGTTCCAGTCCTCCTCGGCTCGAGCTCCACTTCTCCAGCAATTCCTTTCTACGTTCGGCTGAACAATTAATTTTTTTAAGGTTGTGGAAATTCTCCTTTCCTAAAACTTCCTTCGTCCAGGTATCCCTTAGCAAAGCCACATTATTCCCTATTTCTATTATTTCATAGGGACCTAGGAAATATTCGAAAAATTTGGCGATTTCTTTGTTTGGTGCCGAACTCAGTTTACGATTTCTTTTTAATACTAAATCTCCGATGTTCAAAATATATTCGCTTTACTCGCCTTTCTTTTTCTGAATTCTTGGTTTATATGAGGCCAGGAACAATTTGGTTTCCCATTTGATATTTCCTTCGTCTCCTTTCAAAGTTGAGTATCTCAGGAGAATAGGCTTTCTGTCTTATTTCTTCTTCATTGGCCATCCAGGCATCAATGATTACTTGACTAATACAGTTTTCAAAGTTCGATGTATTTTTTCCCGTCAAGGTATCTCTTCCTAATAATTCTTCTTCCACCAGCAGTCCTTCTTTCATTAAATACAGTGTTTGGTTTTTTGTATCTAAATTTGCTTGATATTTCTCCAAAAATGGGTAGCCCATCAATAAGTCAGCATCTAAATTCCGACTTACATAGACCAAATCTTCAAATACACATCCCCCAATTTCAAAGTGAATTCTTCTACATCCTACTATTCTAGAACTTTCCTTTCCAGTAAAATCTCGTAGTTTCACTCCGGGACATTTCTGAAGTTTAAGTCCGGGTAACCTGTCCCGTAACTTAAGCCAAATTTTATATTTCATTATAGTGCATTCACTCCCTGTATCTATAGTGCACTTAATTTTTAATCCTAAAATTCAGGAGATAATTTCTGGTTTCTTGGACAACAATATTCCCTTATGTTCAGGTTCTTCTATTTTTTTCCATTCCTCATTTTCGATTTCTAATTCTAAATGCAATACTTCTAAAAAATCTTCGGTGAGGAAATTGTCGGTACTCTCATTTTTCTCCGATGCAGTTTTCCCTTCCGTTGTAAATGAGAGAGCTTCATTTACAACGAGGGTTGGTTTAAATTTTGATTTGGGAGCATTGAACCTTCCCAAGTTGGAGCGACAGGATTTAATTCAGTCGGGGCTTCTTCAGTTTGGCAGGAGATTTCCTTTGTATTAGAATTTCTATTGAAGTGGTTGTTGGGGAAACGGGATTGGTTCCGTGGTCGTCTATATGGTTGACTTCTATTGCCGTTGCTATAGAAATTCCGCCCTTCGTAACCCCTCTGGTTTCTATTATTGTTCCTATTAGGATTCTGAGGTGTTCTGGTCGCTCCTTCACTTTCGTTGTTAAACCTAGACGAGACTATATTAGTCTGCCTAACTCTGGGTTGAAACTGCCTTCTGTCTTCCATCTTGGGGTTATTTCCCTACTTATCTCCAGTTGTTCGGAAGCTTCATATCGACTAAGATAATTTGCTAGTTGTTCCATGGTTTTAGGATCTCGAGTCAATACTAGTTGTCGAACTTTCACCGGAAGTTGGCTGATTATCAAATGCAAGACTTCACCCTGATTTACTACTTCCACCAGATTGCAGTAGTTTCCATAGACTTCCCAGCAGTATTCTTCTAACGTTAATCCAAGGGACCTCTGAAATTTCTTATTCCTTAACAGCTGCATTTCTCGTTGTTTAGCCTCTAAGGAAGCATACTGCTTTCGAAATGCATAACAGAACTGATCAAAACTCTTCCACTTCCTTTCATTTGCTATAAACCAGGATTTGGCCTTTCCTGTCATTAAGGAAGGTAAAATTTTCAACCTGTAAAATTCTGAAACTTCCATTATATCTAGATAGGTCTTTAAACTTTCGATGTATCGTTCGGCCGAGACTGAATTTATTTCTCCAGAAAACTTCTCTAAGGCTTTTATATCTGCCAGTCTAAAATTCTGACACTTGGATTTCCTAACTCTGTTGTTAGTCTCTTCTTCCGAAAGGTGATTGAAGAATTCTTGTGACTTCTTCACTTTCTTTGAGCGTCGGCTTCTATTCAACTCCGAACCTTCGTCGGACGTAGCACTCGAGGATGAGAGGTTACTTATTTCAGTATACCTCCTCTTAGATACACAAGCGATAGGAGTGGCCAAATTGGCAGAGTGAATCCTCTGACTTTGGTCTACTGAATTAGCACTCAAAGGTAGACGTTCTAATTTCATGGCCAAAGAATCTATTTCACTAGAAGTTTTGTGAAATTGCCATTGTACTTCCTTTATTTCGTCTTCCATTTCCTTTCTTCTTTGCAGTTTTTCTTCCATCAAGCTCTTGGTAGTTTCAAGCCTTAAACTTTCAAATAAGCTTGTTAATTCCGTTTCTTTTGTTTTCCTCTGACTTTTTTCTTCATCTATTTCTTCCAATAAGGCTTTCTGGGTTGCTTCCATCTGATCTTTCACTTCTTGACTCATTACTTGTTTAAATTCTTCCATTTCGGCCCTCATTCCCTTTTGGCATTCTTCTACAGTTTTTTGTAAGTCATTCTTATTGATCTTACACTCTAATCTTACTTCCTCTATTAATTCTCTCATCTTTTTACTATCTTCTTCTCTTTCTTTTTGTCTCTTCTCTTCATCTTCTTGTCTTTCTCTCTGTCTCTTCTCTTCATCTTTCTGTCTTTTCTCTTCATCTTCTTGTCTTTCTTTCTGTCTCTTTTCTTCATCTTCTTGTTTTTCAATAAATCTATCATTTGGTTCGCAGATTCAGATTTGTTTTGACAACCTTGGCATTTAAAACTAGTTCTATCAACATCTTCATTCGTGGCATCAATATTCAAACAACTCAAGTGGAACAAACACTCGCATTCTTGACATTTGACAGTTCCTTCTTCGGACTTGGAGTCATCAGTGCAGCACTTAAAGGTCTAACTAACTAACTAACTAACTCTCTAGCCTTCTTAAACCCGAAGGTTCATGGCTGCAGCAACACAGGCCTTCCATCTGTCCCTATCTTGAGCAAGATCTATATACTCTTTTCCATCCCTACCGATTTCCTTTAGGTCCATCTCAACGTTGTCCCTCCATCTTCGTCTTGGCCTTCCTACAGGTCTCTTACCATCTGGTTTCCCAACAAGAATCCTGTAAACTCCTCTTTCCTCTCCCATTCGTGCCACATGGCCTGCCCACCTAAGTCTTCTTGATTTAATTATTCTAATAATATCTGGACATGAATACAAATTATGTACTTCTAAATTATGTAACCTTCTCCACTCACCTGTCTCCTCATCCCTTTTAGGTCCAAATATTTTCCTAAGAATCTTATTTTCAAATACTCTCAATTTATGTTCCTCTTTTAATGTAAGGGACCAAGTTTCACACCCGTATAATACTACAGGCAAAATTACTGTTTTGTATATTTTAACTTTTAGTTTCTTAGATATTAAACGAGAAGACAAAAGTTTATGAAGAGAGAAGTAACATGCATTTCCTGAATTAAGCCTACTTTTTATTTCCTCTTTAATATAATTTTTATTTTATTAATATTACTCCTAAGTATTTGAATTTGGAAACTGGTTCAAACGAGTTGTTATCAATAATTAGATTTTGATTATTACCTAACACTTGGTTTCGGCCTGTAAGCATATATTTAGTTTTCTCTTTGTTAACTTCCAAACCTATCTCTTTAGCAGTTTTGAAAAATATTTTAGCATTATTCTTAATCGTATTTATATCATCCCCCAGTAAGTCTACATTATCTGCATATGCTAACAACTGAGTCACACCATTTTATTTTAGTCCTTCTTTAGTTTCTTTTACCTTCCGAACAGCATATTCTAAGGCAAAATTAAAGAGCAATGGAGATAATGCATCTCCTTGTTTTAACCCATAATGAATTATAAATTTGTCAGACATATTATTACCCACACGAATTTTACTTTCTGTTTCACTGGTGCATATTTTTATCATACTAACAAGCTTCTTAGGTATTCCAAACTCTACTAATATATTATATAATTTATCTCTTTTGACCGAATCATATGCTTTTTTGAAATCAATGAATAGCTGATGGACATTCTGATTATATTCCCACTTTTTTTCAAGTGTCTGTCTGATGTGAAAAATTTGATCTGTAGTTGATCTGTTACGTTTAAATCCACATTGATAATCACATATAATTTCATTAGCATATGGGGTTAGTCTTGTTAAAAGAATGTTAGATAATATTTTATATGTTGTTGAGAGTAGAGAAATTCCACGGTAATTATTGCAGTTCATTTTATCACCTTTTTTAAACACAGGAACAATTATGGATTCTTTCCACTGTTGAGGGATTTCTTCTTTTTTCCATATTAAACAAATTAATTTATGAATTTGACATATTAATGAATTTCCACCATATTTAATTAACTCAGCTGGTATTAAATCAATGCCAGGTGCTTTGTTATTCTTAAGCCTTTTAATAGCATCTTTAACTTCAGTCAAGTTAGGTTCTGGAACTAAAGGTTCTGCTGTGTGGACTTCATTTACTTCTGATTTATCTCCTACATGGACATTTAAAAGGTCATTAAAGTAGTTCTTCCATCTATTTAGAATATCGCTTGGGTCAGCTAGAAAATCACCGTCTTTATCTTTTATCAAGTTTACTTTAGGTTGCCACCCCTTTCTAAATTCATTTACACCTTTATATAAATCTCTGATATTTTTATTTTTGCTGTTTGTTTCAATTTCGTTAATTTTGCTTTTCAAGTAATCTCTTTTTTTACTTCTAAATGTGCGGTTAACTTCTCGCTTTATTGTATTATAATTGCTTAGATTTGTGTCATCCGAGTTATTTAACCACCTAAGTCTAGCCTGATTTCTTATTTCTATTAGATTATGACATTCATTATCAAACCATGGCTTACTTTTTCTTGGTTTATGGTATCCTATAGTTTCTTTAGCTGCTGATTCTATTGCATTACGTATGTGCTCCCAATTCTTATTTACGTCTGTTTCATTTATATTTTCATCATCATTTAAATCCTTCAAAACATCAAATCTATTTGACAGTTTAATTTGGTAATCTTTCTTAATTCTTTCATCAGCAAACTTTCCTGTATCAAATTTTATAACTTTTAGATTTTGTTGCTTATGATTTATCACTGAGAGTCTTTCTCTTAATTTAGCAATTACTAAATAATGGTCACTGGCACAGTCAGCACCTCTATGTGTACGAACGTCCATTATACTAGTATGCCTTCTCTTATCAATGAGAATATGGTCTATCTGATTATGAGTTTTACCATCTGGAGAAGACCAGGTATATTTATGGATATCTTTATGTTTAAAAGTGGTACTTTTCACAATTAAATTCTTTGAGGTTGCAAAAGTAATCAATCTTATACCATTATCATTACTTAATTCATGAAGACTTTCTTTACCAATCGTGGGTTTAAATGTCTCTTCTTTGCCAACCTGTGCATTACAGTCACCTAACAGAATTTTCATATCATACTGAGAAAATATATCAAAGACCTGTTCTAACTCTGTATAAAAATCATCTTTAGTATTATCATCTTTATCTTCCGTTGGTGCATGTATGTTTATAAAAATAATTTTACACCACCTACCCTGTAAAACTGCATATGATATCCTATCATTAATAAATTCTATTGTTTTAAGAGCCGAGATAATTCTATTATTTATGAAAAAGCCTGTTCCAAAATTATGATTTTCAGTACCACCATAGAAAAAAGTATAATTTTTAGTTTTACAATTCCCTTCTCCTGGCCACCTAACTTCCTGGACAGCTACTACATCTAATTTATACTTCACTATCTCATTAACTGTACACTGAAATACCCCAGGCCGGTAAAGGCTCAGAACATTCCAGGTGCCTAATTTAATATCCTTATTCCTAACGTAGATCTTATCCTTAGTCCAGGGACCTCCCAAAGTAGTCCCCACCCGGAGATCCGAACGGGGGACTATTTTACCTCCGGAATATTTTACCTTGGGAACATCCATTGCCTTATATTTCTGTTTCTTGACATGTCTTTTTACAGTGCAGAGTTGTCAGCTCTACGCCTAACCCCCGATATGAATGGAGGAACTACTACACAAGACAAACACAAACATATTAGACAGCAGAATTACTACACAAGACGAACACAAACACATTAGACAGCATAACTACTACACAAGACACACACAAACACATCACAACTACTACACAAGACACACACAAACACATCACAACTATAACACAATATAAACACACACACACCACAACTACTACAGAATATAAAAAAAAACAAAAAAAAACACACACACACACACACGTGGAAGTGATCGAACCCGTTGTTTGGTGGTTTAAACTACTGAAGCAAAGGAAAAAGCTATTGAATGAATCTTCATGTCTTTATCCCTTGATTTTTATTCTCCAAGAATATGTCCCAGCCGCTGTTAATCCAACGCTACAAATTAGTGACGTAAAATCGGTAACAATTTGAGTGGACCGTCACTACAAAGGTCAACCAAAAGATCTTGCATTTGTGTATTTCTTATTAGCACTTAAACATGGCACTTAAAGGTCGCCATGTTTAATTTTCTTTGTTCCCCCCTTAAATACCTTTTAGACATGACTAAATACTAATATTTGAGTTTTCACACTTTTAAAATGTAAGTCCTTTTTCTTGAAGAATATTTTCCAAACTAATGAAGTCTTTAAGTTATTGCTTCTTATAGTAATCTTCTACTCGTCGTTGGTCATCTTCTTCAACTGCAGCGGTCAGGATTCTTCAGCTTCTACAGCGCTACTGCAACTTCGCTTCTAACGAGGACCTCTTCCGTAATAGTCGTCTGGCTGGATTCTTCAATTGTCGAGCCTCTACGTTGTATGCCCAGTATCCAACGCCGGTGGTTGAAGTTCTAAACTGTCGTGACCATCACGATGGGCGCCAAAAAGGATCTGTTACGTTCCTAGCAACTTTCTTCACCCTTGACTCCTACAGTCGGGAGCATGGAGTCTCTAAGGGTCTACACTGAAACCTATCTTCAGGGTAGGTGCAGAACAAATCCAACCAACGTCGTGAAGTTTTAATGAAAAGTTTATTTACTGCTTGAGTGTTTACAGCCAGTGGTTAGGTAACTCGCAACTGGAACTTGGAGATTAATGGTTAATAGATAATTTCGAACTTTCTAGAAAGGTCAAACTAGGGTGGCCCAAACCTAGGTTTTACAGAAGAGCGGCATACACCTATTCACTTCTTCCTAGATTAGACCCAAGGTTATTACAAGTATAGGTTGGGCCAATCCGTTGTTTACTCGTAATGACGAAACGACGGTAAGAGGTGAATTTATCCATGAAATGAATTCCAAATCTATGCGCTAGTGTTGCACTATGCAGATAGGAAACCATGCCTTGAAACTGAACACACGAAATCGAGTACCCAAATGAGCATTTCCACCCATTTCCATTTTGTGCCTTCAGACAAATTGAAAAAAAATATAGATAGGTACTTATTGTTATGCGGGACAGAATATTTTTGATCGGAACGGGAATTTTTTTTAAATCCCGACATTCGGGACGGGAAATATTCGCAATTTCTCGACTAGTCGGGAAATCTCAAATTCTCATTTTCACCTTAAGTGATTTTCATCGCATTTCTGGAATGAAAACTAACAATTTCCGATAAGTTCCAGACACTTGCAATGTAGAAAACGTCAATAATTAATACCGTTTTAAAATGACCATTCGGTATTTCCCGACTGCTCGGGATCCAGAAATTTAGGGAAGTCATTTGCTGAAGTCGTGATAGGGACGGAATTTTTCTTTCCTATCCCGGTCCCGACTTTCCGAGGTACCGCACACCACTTATTATTATTATTTATTTTAGTTCAGCACAAGATACATCTTCCAAGTACGTTGAACATAATATATACGTTATATACGTTTTTCAAAAGGATTCTTCGGTCACCGAGCTTTGGATTCGTGTGGAAACGCTAACGTGAATCATGCTAATTCTAGAATCTGCAGTGCGCATTTCTGCCCAGAAGATTATGTACGTAATCTGAAAAGTCAACTTTTAGGTTTACATCGAAGCAAGAGCCTTAAGCAAGATACCTTCGACTCCTTATTATGAGCAGGAATGTAGGGAGTATAATCCTGGTAAATACTTCGCCTACCATTTCTTTGCCATTGGTGTACAATTCTCTCTCGCTTTTTCCCTACATATTCACATAAAGCAATAAAAATACAAACTGCTAACTTTCATTCCATTTTGGTTATTTATTAAACGGTACGTGTTTGTATTTATATTTGATAAATTTACTTTGCTCTTCCGGCCATTTAAGTCAATTGAGATTATGAAGAAGTGATAAAATAGATGAATGGCCAATCACAGTTCCCCTTACTTACAAGAGCGACCACAAGAAAAAGAACCTTCCTCTTCTTCCGTTCAACTCGGACTATAAGAGAGCATGCTCCACTCTCCCCCTCCCCTCCACACTGGAGTACGGTGCACAGGAGTCGCGAGTCTGCGCAGGTTTCTTTGCTTGTGGTTCCACTATAATAGTAATATAAAATTGTACACTCACCTCACTTAGTTCTCCGGCAGTTTGTTTCTTTATACATCATATTTGGAGAAGATACAATTCAATCTATAGTTGTACGTACAGTGGGATGGATCCATGAGTATTACCGTGCAAATTGTCCATTACTATTTTCATTAATTTTTATCTTACATCCTATGTGTTTTTAAGCGATGGATTTTTATGTATGCTGGTGCAGAAGTTGTCAACAGCTTGTTTTGAGTTTTGTTCCAATGATTAAAGCTCTTATTGGGTCAAATAAAGGGCACGAACATGGTGATGGACACTTTGCACTGTAATACTCATGGATCCCACTGTACACTGTATATAACACACCTTATTACTGACTTCCTTGACCCTGGATGTACAGGGTGAAGGAAAACAAAGAAATGAGCATAATTTTCTCTTCGGTGAAGATGTACCTAAACAAAAAAAAAAACTCAATAATGAATTCGACAATGTAAATTGATGAGATTTAGTAAATCATTTGATGAAGTGAACTAATTCTGAGTGGACTAATCGCAAAGGACATAATCAGCTCAGATCCTATTACTTCTTCATGGTATGTGACGTAAAGTTCCCGCCCAACCCTTTGACGGCGTTAGTGGTTATCGCATCTCCTTTTCCATAGCCGGTAGTACACATCCTCATCTAGACATTGTTCTTGTTCTGGTGTTTAATATCTGCATACTGCAACACTGTCGTTTTGTCATTTCACGTGACTTCACATTGAAGTGATGCATTCACTTGGCCGGT
The DNA here is from genome assembly GCF_977018435.1 of Lepisma saccharinum. Taxonomy (NCBI): domain Eukaryota; kingdom Metazoa; phylum Arthropoda; class Insecta; order Zygentoma; family Lepismatidae; genus Lepisma; species Lepisma saccharinum. The sequence continues at coordinate 91,662,518 of NC_139231.1, read as the reverse complement.
TACACGTCATCGCACGCAAAAACTTCAACCGTTACCATGGTTTTGGGCCAGGGCTGGATTAGACCGTTCCTATTTGGCCAGTCTAGGTCTTAAAGAAGAGCGGCTTGCACCTATTCACTTCTACCTAGACTGACACCAGAACAGACCTCCTTACGGACCAAATTCCTTCGTATTTATACCCAAAGTTCCAGCCTCGAACACCTGTCTTTGGGTAATTTCTTATTACAATACTCTAAATTACAACAGAAAGATATTTGAAAAATACATAGTTTGGCAATTAATAATTTACAAAGAAAGTTTACATATTCATTTGAGTTAACAATTATTTCTTTAACGTTGATAAAATCTTACATTTTGGAAATATACAAATTTAAATGTTCCGCCATTATTTAATTACAATTAGGTTAGTTCATCAAACATGGATAATCTTTGATTGGCAAATCTATATTTACATCATAATAAATGTTCGTTGTCTTAAGCGAGCTGTCTTCATTTGATAGTTACAGAAAGGTGAATACATTAGTTCAACAACGCCTTGATTGGCGCGTTCATATTTGCGTCACAACATGTAGTATCACGGACATTAACAATGACTTGAGGTAACACTATATCAATTTTTCTTTTTAACACGGCATTGCAAAGTTACAAAATAAGTAAGGTCGTAACAAGTTAATGAGATAGTTAAGTATAAATTAGATGTAGTTGCTGTCCAGGAAGTTAGGTGGCCAGGAGAAGGGAATTGTAAAACTAAAAATTATACTTTTTTCTATGGTGGTACTGAAAATCATAATTTTGGAACAGGCTTTTTCATAAATGATAGAATTATCTCGGCTCTTAAAACAGTAGAATTTATTAATGATAGGATATCATATGCAGTTTTACAGGGTAGGTGGTGTAAAATTATTTTTATAAACATACATGCACCAACGGAAGATAAAGATGATAATACTAAAGATGATTTTTATGCAGAGTTAGAACAGGTCTTTGATAAATTTTCTCAGTATGATATTAAAATTCTGTTAGGTGACTGTAATGCACAGATTGGCAAAGAAGAGACATTTAAACCCACGATTGGTAAAGAAAGTTTTCATCAATTAAGTAATGATAATGGTATAAGATTGATTACTTTTGCAACCTCAAAGAATTTAATTGTGAAAAGTACCACTTTTAAACATAAAGATATCCATAAATATACCTGGTCTTCTCCAGATGGTAAAACTCATAATCAGATAGATCATATTCTCATTGATAAGAGAAGGCATACTAGTATAATGGACGTTCGTACACATAGAGGTGCTGACTGTGCCAGTGACCATTATTTAGTAATTGCTAAATTAAGAGAAAGACTCTCAGTGATAAATCATAAGCAACAAAATCTAAAAGTTCTAAAATTTGATATAGGAAAGTTTACTGATGAAAGAATTAAGAAAGATTACCAAATTAAACTGTCAAATAGATTTGATGTTTTGCAGGATTTAAATGATGATGAAAATATAAATGAAACAGACGTAAATAAGAATTGGGAGCACATACGTAATGCAATAGAATCAGCAGCTAAAGAAACTATAGGATACCATAAACCGAGAAAAAGTAAGCCATGGTTTGATAATGAATGTCATAATCTAATAGAAATAAGAAATCAGCCTAGACTTAGGTGGTTAAATAACTCTGATGATACAAATCTAAACAATTATAATAGAATAAAGCGAGAAGTTAACCGCACGTTTAGATGTAAAAAAAGAGATTACTTGAAAAGCAAAATTAACGAAATTGAAACAAACAGCAAAAATAAAAATATCAGAGATTTATATAAAGGTGTAAATGAATTTAGAAAGGGGTGGCAACCTAAAGTAAACTCGATAAAAGATAAAGACGGTGATTTTCTAGCTGACCCAAGCAATATTCTAAATAGATGGAAGAACTACTTTAATGACCTTTTAAATGTCCATGTAGGAGATAAATCAGAAGTAAATGAAGTACACACAGAAGAACCTTTAGTTCCAGAACCTAACTTGACTGAAGTTAAAGATGCTATTAAAAGGCTAAAGAATAACAAAGCACCTGGCATTGATTTAATACCAGATGAGTAAATTAAATATGGTAGAAATTCATTAATATGTCAAATTCATAAATTAATTTGTTTAATATGGAACAAAGAAGAAATCCCTCAACAGTGGAAAGAATCCATAATTGTTCCTGTGTTTAAAAAAGGTGATAAAATGAACTGCAATAATTACCGTGGAATTTCTCTACTCTCAACAACATATAAAATATTATCTAACATTCTTTTAACAAGACTAACCCCATATGCTAATGAAATTATAAGTGATTATCAATGTGGATTTAAACGTAACAGATCAACTGCAGATCATATTTTTCACATCAGACAGACACTTGAAAAAAAGTGGGAATATAATCAAAATGTCCATCAGCTATTCATTGATTTCAAAAAAGCATATGATTCGGTCAAAAGAGATAAATTATATAATATATTAGTAGAGTTTGGAATACCTAAGAAGCTTGTTAGTATGATAAAAATATGCACCAGTGAAACAGAAAGTAAAATTCGTGTGGGTATTAATATGTCTGACAAATTTACAATTCATGATGGGTTAAAACAAGGAGATGCATTATCTCCATTGCTCTTTAATTTTGCCTTAGAATATGCTGTTCGGAAGGTAAAAAAAACTAAAGAAGGACTAAAATTAAATGGTGTGACTCAGTTGTTAGCATATGCAGTTGATGTAGACTTACTGGGGGATGATGTGAATACAATTAAGAATAATGCTAAAATATTTTTCAAAACTGCTAAAGAGATAGGTTTGGAAATTAACAAGGAAAAAACTAAATATGTGCTTACAGACCGAAACCAAGTGTTAGGTAATAATCAAAATCTAATTATTGATAACAACTCGTTTGAACCAGTTTCCAAATTCAAATACTTAGGAGTAATATTAACAAAAGAAAATTATATTAAAGAGGAAATAAAAAGTAGGCTTAATTCAGGAAATGCATCTTACTTCTCTCTTCATAAACTTTTGTCTTCTCGTTTAATATCTAAGAAACTAAAAGTTAAAATATACAAAACAGTAATTTTGTCTGTAGTATTATATGGATGTGAAACTTGGTCCATTACATTGAAAGAGGAACATAAATTGAGAGTATTTGAAAATAAGATCCTTAGGAAAATCTTTGGACCTAAAAGGGATGAGGAGACAGGTGAGTGGAGAAGGTTACATAATTTAGAACTACATAATTTGCATTCATGTCCAGATATTATTAGAATGATTAAATCAAGAAGACTTAGGTGGGCAGGCCATGTGGCACGAATGGGAGAGGAAAGAGGAGTTTACAGGATTCTTGTTGGGAAACCTGATGGTAAGAGACCTGTAGGAAGACCAAGACGAAGATGGAGGGACAACGTTGAGATGGACCTAAAGGAAATCGGTATGGATGGAAAAGAGTATATAGATCTTGCTCAAGATAGGGAAAGATGGAAGGCCTGTGTTGCTGCAGCCATGAACCTTCGGGTTTAAGAAAGCTAGGGAGTTAGTTAGTTGGTTAGGGGCGTTTAATATATAAGTTTCCCTGTGCTATAAAATATTGTATAAAGCAATGCCATTAAAAAGAAGCACATGGTTGACAAGCACCATCCTTCGTCTACAAGGAACAACAATCGATTCGTTATCACACGTGAAGGCGCATGCGCTCAAGAGGGAAAAGTAAATACGTGTTCTGAAAACGCGGGCTCTAGTCATAAGGAGTTCAGAAGCATTGCGTGTTGTGACAGGGGATGAGACATTTGTCCATCATTACACTCCCGAATTCAAGAGAACATCCATGGAGTGGAAGAACAGTCTCCTGTGAAGAAGAAGTTCAAGACGGATCGATCAGATGGGAAGCTGCTTGTGACCGTTTTCTGGGATGCTAAGGGCGTTCTGCTTATGGACTTTTTGAACGAGGAAGAACAATTAATACTGACCGTTATTGTCAAACATTGGATAAACTGAAAAACGCAATTCGACATACCCGACCAGGTCTCCTGTCAGCTGGTGTCATTCTTCTTGACGATAACGCTCGCCCCCACTCAGCAGTGCAAGCACAACACAAAATTGAAGAACTTCTGCCCCACCCTCCATACAGCCCCGATTTTGCGCCGAGTGATTTCCATCCTTTTCCGCTGTTAAAATCTAAATTGCAAGGTTACCGTTTCGAAACAGATGAAGAAGTGAAGCGGAATGTGAGAAAAGTGCTCAATAGCCAGAGCCCTGATTTTCTTGCAAAGGGTATGGACAAATTGGTGCAACGGTGGGACAAATGCCTGAATCTCTATGGGGATTATGTGGAGAAGTGAGGAAGGATCCTCCTACACATCTATGTATAGTTTTGAAATGTATCTTGTAAACAAAAGTTTTTACAGCATACGGAAACGTATATATTGAACCACCCACGTATGAACGGGTTTGTCATACCGCTGTTTTGATTTTGAACTGTGACATACATGTTTTCCTACTTGTATTTTCAATTTCGGAAGCGTTTGTCGTGTCTTGACATGAATATAAGAAGACTATTGTAGAACATTTTTCAATTAATAAGGTTTAGTTACAGAAACGTAACGTAATTCGTGGAAGTGGAAGAAAATCGATGAAAAATTACAACAATGGCTTCTTTATTTTATTGAAATTCAAAATTCTTAACATGTCTACAATTTTAAGTTGTCAGAAGAGACGTAGTTCAAATTAATATGAAATATTTTAGAACCTCCATGATGGCGCAGTGGTAGCGCCGTCATCTTGTAATCAAGGGGTCCCGGGTTCCATATCGGGTGGAGGAACATAGTGGTTCGGATCCCACTTTAAACTGTAGGACCAGTCCCAATTAGCCTTACTGTGTATAAAATGGACTTAATACACCAAATCAATCAATACGAAATATTTTGCTGAAATTGTGAATGAGTTATGAGCCATTTGAAACGCAACGAAACAAAAGCTGACGTAACAACTATGATACGTCTGACAGATCGCTCTCCGAAAATAAAAATCAGTAAGATTTGATCAAAGGTAAAACCTTGTGACCTTGACAGCGTGTAGCCAGCATCCTAAATTGAAAAGTATGGAGAAGGGTTCGCTTGTAGTTGGAGGAATGCGAGATAAAAAGTAAAAGATAAAAAATAAAAGAGAAATCCAGAGTAGCCTGAGAGACGGTCCATAGTAGTTAAGGGTTCAGCTTATATTGCATTCAACCTAAGCCTTCAGAATCACACACACAGGCTGTTAAAATTAGTAAAATCTGGACTGGTATCATTGACTCGCTTCACGTTTCAAACGCAAAAGCTTGATTCATCTTCAAAATCTTCTTTTTTATAGAAAGAGCAAGGCACAACATGATCATATTACAGTTTACGTCAGGACAGAAGCAAGAGACCCATCTCCATACCTTGTCCCCCTCTTCATCCCCTCCGTTATCGCCCTTTAGCGGAATTACCCCTCTCATTATAAGAAGAGAGTCGTTAGAAGGTTCCATCATCTCCCGGAGAATCCCTGACGGTTTAGTTAATGTGTCGTTGGCCAGGTGTCGCGTCGATCGGTCACGGTTTATTAAGCTTTGGAATGGATGGGAAGAGACAGGCGGAGAATGGGAGAGGAGGGCGGAAGGTGTTGTTTGCGAGGAGGAGTTAGTGGCCTGAGACGTAAAACGGTCATTTACATTCCCGGGAGACTGTGCCTGCGTTGACGGTGCGTGTGGTATATTGAGGTTTACGCACGAGGCGGCTATGGCGCCATTTCGTGAATAAAAGCGCGCGAAGAATTCGCGCCGAAATGAAAACCTTCTTTGTTTGTGCGGATTGTTTTTTTTAGATAAGCAACTAAATCATTCAGGCCATCAGTAGCGTACTTAAAACGTCATCAAATATTTACATCAGTTTATCAATAGGCACATTAAATCCAACACAAAATGCGAAACTGTATACATCCCCAACTTTTTCATGACATTACTTCCCCCGTTACATTAATTTGAAGCATGTGTGATATGGCAGCACATGAAGGTAGAAAATTAATCGTGATTTTAAGTTGCAAGGTGTCGTCTGACTTCTGCAAAGTAGACCAGGCTTTGATCTAGGTTGTGCCTTAAATGTCCATGCTGATAGCTCTTCCTTGTCCTACTCATCTTCATGATATAAAGTTATTTAGAGATTAAAGACAGACAAACGGAGTCTTCTACTTGTGATACTACAGCCGACGCGGTGAATTTACTATAAGCTTTAATATATCTCGTGTTTACCATGAATGCTCTTCCGTGGTAAGAGAGTGGAAGAAAGGAAGATGGAAAGGAAAAGAATCAGAAAAAGAATGGAGGAAAAAGGGAACGAAAAGAAAAGGGGAGAGAGACAAAGGAAAATTTGAGAGAAGACAGGAAAAGAGAGCGAAAAGGAAAGCAGAAAGAGAGGAAGAAATTAAGGTAAAAAGCAAGAACAAAGAATGAAAAAGGGGACTGCAGAAAAGAGAGAGAAACAAGGAGAGTAAAAATAAAATAAGAAAAGATAGAAAGAGAGAGAGGAAGAGTTGGAAACAGAAAACAAGAGAAAAGGAGAAAAGAGAGAGAGAGAGAGGGGGGTGAGTTTTTCGAAGTTTGTTCTAAGACTACATTGTGCTCATACGATCTAATCTCTTCTGAACCTACTCTGTTTAGAGTGAGATTCAAATCACTGTATGTGGGCCTCCCAGATGGCGCAGTGGTAGCGTCGTCGCCTTGTAATCAAGGGGTCCCGGGTTCAATACCCGATGGAGGCACAAGTGGTTCGGATCCCACTTTAAACTGTAGGTCCAGTCCCGATTAGCCTTACTGTGCATAAAGTGGACTTAAAACACCAACTCAAATCACTGTGCAATATGCTTCCACCAGGGGCCGAATCTGGTATATCTTGATTAGACAGAGAAGATAACTTTATCTTCTAAGAGATCCGTAAAGGCACTTTGGTCCAAAGAAGAGCTTCCATACTCATTGAAAGCAAACTATTATCGATTTCTTTTCCGAGGAAGACGATACGAAATGTGTGTGTGTAGGTATATCCAAGAGCAAATATTTTCTGGCATCCCAATTCAAGCACACACACACACACACACACTATCTTTAGCTACCTGAGACCTATGCTAATTATCTAATGGGTTCCCTACTACATCCGCAGATTACAAAACTCCAAACCGATATAACACTTTGACTCCATCGTGGCACTATGAGCAAATAACGAAGTTTCAATATAATCGCGATAAACACTGGCTCAATAAACTTCTTAATCCTGGCAATTTGCTAATAGAGTCTTCTAGCTTCTGGCGCCCTCAAATCGTGCCCCAATAACCCAATTTCAATGGCTCAATAACTTCGGCTTATTATTTTCTAAATAACGCCAGTTAGAAAACCCCCCCATAAAAGGAACACTTGTAGGTCTGTGCCTTGGATTTACCTAAGAGCACCCTGTGTCAACCGAGGGCCTTTTATGTCGGCCCGTTGTCGGTTCGAATACTCAAATTAACGCATGAAGCTTTTAGGCAAAGCTGCTTTCGCTTGATTTACGGGACATCGAATGCTACCATTTGTTTCGGTTTCAATGCGTATCCTGCCAAGTAGGCTACCAGCACGAACAGCTATCTTTAAAACCTGCTATTGAAAACGAAGCGGAAGTTTCCAAGTGCTATAAAGTCTCAAGAACCGAACAAGAGATGGCGTTGGTGTGTGTGTGTGGTTTTGAAAGATTCACTTTGCTCGCTTTCCTCAAGAATATTTCACCGAACTTTAATGGTTGCGTATTTTATAATACGTCGTTAGCATCTTTTATGGTCGTGTCGTAAGGTCGCGCTTAGCTGTGTTCAGCTCGAGAAAATGACCCTTAGCAGGGAAGGGCCAAGACATAATAAATTTCTTGGAAGCAGATAACACCAACCCAACGATCCCCTGCCATGCCCTATCAAGAAATCCGGTATTAAGGACGATAAAATCTTTGAATAGCTTCCTCGGGGTTGTTTTGCAGGGCTGCTCCCCGGACTATGAAGTAAACTGTGGCATTGTATGCAACGGCGATTTCTTTAACAGTTTTTACACTGTCTTATGGATTTTTGAGCGTTGATCACGTGATTAAGAGTTTCTTTTACTATTTAATATATCCATACTGCACAAATTTTGAAGGGATATCCACAATATTCAGATCAAATCCATGGAAATCCATTAGATATCCAGCTCAACCAATTCTAGGTATCCAATACCTAGTCCAAGCCTGTGTAGAATTAGCTATCAAAAACTTCTCAATTGTTAACATCCAATACGTTGCCAGATCTTGTTCAAAAATAGATATCTAAAACTTATCCAATTCTGGATATCTAATATCAAGCTATATCTTGTCCAAAACTGGATATCTAGAACGCATTCAATTGTAGATATATTGTTCACTTGATGTTCAAAACATGTTCAAATGTGATCCAGAAACGCCCATAAAATATCTCATTCTGGATATCCCCCAGATATCACGTTGGCTGACAAATAGATAGGCGGGGGACATCTCATGGATGTCTATTAGATATTCCTGGACAATCTTGCACGGTCACGAAATGTTCAGAATTAGACGATTCTCGCCTCTACGACCAGGCAGCAAATTTACAAAATCTACATGGAAATCGCAACAATGGGCGTGGCTAATGGCATCAGCCAGTAGTACCACGATTCTTGATTGATTGATTGAATTGTTGCTTTAAGTCCATTTTATGCACAGAAAGGCAGTTTAAAGTGGGATCCGAACCACTATGTCCCTCCACCGGGTATCGAACCCGAGACCCCTAGATTACAAGGCGAAGGCGGTATCACTGCGCCATCGGGGAGGCCTAGCGCGATTCTTGTATGGTGCAACGGTCAATCAGTTAAGTCGCGTGCTGCATGCCCTGTGAAGGAAATAAAAGGTCAAGAAGCGTATTTACAAAACCCACATGGAAATCGCAACTTTGGGAGTGGGTCATGGCGACAGTCAATAGTAGTTCTTTTATTACATAGCGGAATGCTCCACCAGGTGATTCCTTCATACATGCAACGTGCCACAGGGCTGTGAGAGAAAATGTTCCTAGCGAGGTGGTTAAGATGTGTTATGAATCTTGTCTTTCTTCCGCTTGAAGGGCTTTCAAGATAGTTAGGGTATTTGATTTGGTGTGTTCATTAGTTCGTTTCTTTGTCACATTAGGTATGTTATGTTTGTTGTTGCTAGTTATTTTAGTTTTGTTGAGGGTATTATATGTGTTACTGGTAATGTTACGTTCTTTCAGATTAATGTGTTCCGTTTTATGCCGTCGGTTCAACTTTTGCGTCACATAAGGAAGGTGCTACAATTGGCTGCTTCTATTTGGCACGCCCTCCTGTTGCGATTTCCTTATAGTTTTTGTAAATTCGCCTCTGGGCATGATGAGTGTTCCGAATTCGATGAAGAGTCTGGGCATCATTATTCCTTTGTGAGTGTCCCTTTCTTAATGTCATCTAGTCACTATTCACTATCATCGTCGCTATTAACCAAAAGTGGAAGGAAAGCGACGTAAGAGAAATAAGCAAATACGGAATCTTAGGATGGGTATGAAGAAGAGATTAGATGTAGATACTAGGGTTTAGCATCGCGTTGCTAATGCCTGCCCCTTTCTCGTAATTGTCTCGGACTGAAAATGTCCGTCTCATTCTCGTCTCGATTTTTAAGTTCATGCAAACCTGTTCGATGGCATAATGAGGATCCGTTTGTTTTTATAGATCTTGTCCTTCCCGAGATAAAGATAGTTGACACGACGGATGCGCGGCGACCATCTTTTGCTGGTGAGTACACTCATATACTAACCACTTTCACTTACTGCTAATCTTTTAGATGTAGGTGTTTTCATTTTATGTTGGGATTGTAATTGGCGGGGACATAAGTATCTCTACAACTTATCGGGCCTCCCCGATGGCTCAGTGGTAGCGTCGACGCATTGTATACAAGGAGTAAACGGGTTTGATACCCGGTGTAGGCACAAGTGGTTCGGAGTGGACTTAAAACACCAACTCAACTCAACTCTACAACTTATATTGAGTCCCGACATGAGAGATAAAACTGTGGGCAGATCTGAATTCAGAACGCTTCAATTGACGGTGACCACATATTCTTGTTCAAGAAGTCCCAAAAGTATCGAAACGCATGACAGTGTAACGGTAGTGACGCAGAAACTTGATAAACGTAAGAAGTGACGAAAATAACACTGATCCGCCAAGGGTATATAATTCATGTGGATTTTGAAATACTTTGGTAAAAGGAGCTATGATTTGTTCAATTTCCGCTATTTGACACCGCATCATCAGGTTTATCGGAATGGTCAGATGACGTTCCGAAAAGTGCTGCTGTTAGAGCAAGGACCTTCTATGTAAAGACAATTTTGTTCAGACTGACTGACAGACATTTTTTTGTTAGACTGACAGGCGTATCAAATGGTAGCTAAACGCAACAGAAATTAACAACATTGCCGTCCATCTGGCGGTGAAAGGCATCAGTCGATCTAAAGTGGCCTGTCCATATCTTGGAAATTAACAGCCGTAAAAAATTTAGAATTGGTATTTATATTTTTGTTATAAGCGCCATTTTCTACTTTTGGTAAACTTCAACGATAAGAATGAGTAATTATTATATGAAATTAATGATTTGATACTCACAAAGAACACCCATTTCCAAACCAGGACTCAAACACGCGATGGTGCCGACATCGAAAGTCCATTAAAAATTGCCTTCAATTAAAGACCTATCAAATACTAATTTAAGGTGATGTGAATTAGATTATTTTTCCAGCCGGTGTGTATATGGCAATGATTGTTCTATGTTTCGAGTTCGCAAATATGCCACTACTAGAAACGAGGATCTTTTGGAGTGGGGTTGTCTGTTGAAAACTCAACATTCTTGCTCAGCAAGTAAGATCTACGCATATAACAAGTGTTTCGTGTTTCAGCTGTAGCAAAATGCACTTGTAATTTGCATAATACCCACTTGGAAACCATATCGAACGAGATAAAAAAACGTTCACTTCCATGATAGTCCATGTTACGTACACACGAAACAGAAAAGAAAACCGATTCAGTTTCCCTGACGCTGTGTTTCTCGGCAGGTAACTTATGTGTAATTTAGGGCAATTAGCAATTTTCTCATCATGCTTTCACCTCTAGCTTGAAATGAACTTTGCATGAACGCTGAGAGGAATCGTGTTTTCATAATAAACAGCAACTTGGCACGAAGCAAAGGCCTACATCTTCGCAAGACACATATTCCACAGTCTAGAATAAACATTCTGCTTCTCTTCTCTTCTTGCCATTGATATACGTTGAAAATTCTAGTTGGGTGCAAAAGGTTATTATGCTATGGACTGCCTATGCAGAAATACGGTGCCTTAACCGTACCAAGTCTATTTACTGAAATTCACTGAAGAGAAATAATTTCGCTCAATTGTAACTTAGTCAGCAAAAGATGTATGAACCACACACATAAGCAGAATTTATTATTCGTACGTCATCTCTTGGATTCTCGTTACTTTAAGTCGCTTTTCACCCAGTTTAGGCCCAAAGGCGAAGATGAGAATAGTGATGATTAGATTAAAATCATGAGTGATCAATCACAAGGAACACCCATGTCCCGAGTGGGACTCGAACCCGTGAACTGCAGTGGCCAGATCGAAAGTAAACAATTTAACGTGCTCGCTAGTGTGCGGCATATTGAAACGTGCTGACTGATTTCTCTCGGAAGCAATACCAAACCGGGCATCCAATATTTCTACCAGTTGTGAAAACTTCATCCAACCTGCATTTACAGTACATATCGGAAATTACAAAATTCGAATCTGGACATCTCGCTCTTAGAATGTCTGTGATTTTTTGTTCCGTAAGCTCCGAAATTGCACAGAGATTTGAAAATGACAAATTCACAAAAATCTTGTATTCGATACATCTTCTTCTATATTAGACAGGGAAATTAGGATGACATGAAATGAATGCTTAAAACATGATTCCATTCCTAGATTTCACCACAAGGATGTCCATAACAATTTATTTTGGTAATTCAATGACAAGTTGGAGGAAATTTTACTGCGCCAAAGCAAAGTAATTGACTATATTCATCCACTTTGTATGTGAGGTTCTCGAATTGACATAATTGCAAACAGAGCAGGATGTGATTGATTTATTGATTGCTTTGGTTTATTTTACTTCGCTTTTCTGCCACTTTTTGCTAATCGCTAAGACGAGGATGAGTGATGATATGATGAAATTGTGCACACTCACAAGGAACACCCATGCAGAGTTCCGAACCCGAGACCCCTGGCGTTCTAGCACGATGTACTGACCAATCCGCCTCTGAGCTCGGTGGGAACAATCCTCCTTAACATTACTAGAACAAAACCACCCAATGAAAGCCTACTGGATGTGAAATTAAAGTGTTTGAATACGTGTCCAGTTGACAATTAGAACCTGATATTTACGTAGATGTGGCAATTAGTCTGTAAAGAAATGACCAATGATAATAAGACAACTACTCAATTTGTATTTGTTTCCAAAGCAACAATTAGTTATGACTATAACAGTAGTTGTACGAAAGTGTCCTTTCATTGATTGCAAACCTAGTACCGTTTCGACAGCGAAGAAAGAGCATTCCCTCTATCAAACAGAGGAAAGCTTTTCGCTTTATCGCACCGAATTGCGCCTTTGAAGTGAAAGCAAACTGCCGCGCCTCTGTACCACCCGGTGATAGCGATCTTGTTTTGTTTCTGTTCGGTTTGGTTAGCGGTTGAAGGGCTTGCATTAATTTTTCGGGGCGGGGAGGTTTGTTCAGAGGAAGTCTACACTATACAGTGTTTATCCAGCGGATCTATTTGCTAGGTTGAAAGCGCGGGAGGGAGGAGAGTGGATTCGGTGGAGAAACAGATAAAAGAACGTGTGGTGTAAAAAAATAGAGAGGGGGAAGAAATCAAATCAGCAAATGGTTAGAGAGGAGATGGACGTCAAGCCGTCAGACGACGGCAGCAACGGTTGAAGCGTCTGACACTATTTTATCCCCGCCATGAACTTTTTTTTGCCGACTATTTGTCCGAGATTAATTGTTAAGATAAGGAGCGGACGGGTTCCGAAATAATGGACGTTTGTTTAATTTTTATCAGCTGGGAAAATTTTTGCAAGTTATAGATCACGGGAAAAGGAGGGGGGCGGTTTTCGGGATATGGTAGTTCTTGGTTCGTAGTAGGAATGGCATGACGTTTTGGGTGTGTAATCTAGTGCAGATCGGCTTAAGGCACGAATGCAAATGCTTTTCTAAAATCAGAGCGGTAGCTAAAAGTTTCCGAGCCTAGACTAGAATTTGGGACTCCCTTTATGTTTGGGATAAATATTATTCTCGTAATTGTAATTTATTTTAGGGTAAGAATTGGCAAACCAGTAAAAGTGCACTTACATTCTTGCTGTGTCCGTCTGTCTGTCCATGCTGACTATCAGTGTATAATAAACTACCAGAACTATAAATGTGATTTTTGGTGGACTGGTAACTGAATTCAACATAAATTAACTGGCTGCGAAAGGCAACACTCGACCCGAAGTGATCTTTCTATATCTCGATAAAATTAGTAGATGTAAAATTGTCTACAATCAAAGACCTACCAAATACTAAATTAGATTGATGTAAATTATATCGACCCGTCTCTCTATGACAGTAATATAATCGAATGTCAATAATTAGATTTTTTTATGTTGCGATGTCTATTTTCTTAATACACCTGTCCATTTTACCAATCCCCCTGGAATACTAACCAAACGGTGTATTACGCTTTCCTACTATTTCTGTCAGTTACTTAAAAACTATATAGTTTATTTACTACCTTTTAAAAGGTAGTTTCTTTTATCAACATGATTGCGTGTAATCTGAACCAAGAAAATTTATCTCTAAGTAGTAATGAAACTTGCAAACTGTTACTTATAAAACTATCCAGATAACGCCTTCAACTTTACTGCATTTAACATTATCCATTCTTTTTCACCCAACATTTAAGAGTAGTTTCAGTGTACAGTCACGCGTAATAAAAATGGGACATTTACATCCTCACATACTAGCGTTCCTGCAAGGTGTTATGTGTGTTGCCTAACGTCCGTCACACAGAAAGGCGAGTATTTTAGTATTTTGGTGTCTCGTTTTAATGAAGATGAATGTACGTTCATAAAGGATAGTACGATGGTGCACGCCTTCTCAAGCAGAACAGCGGAGAATATTTTTCATGACTACAGCGAGAACGAATCTATTTAATTTTCTAGGAATTTCATCTTACGTTTCACAATAAAAGAACATGACTGCGTTTTCCATTATATTTCGAAACGGACACTTTTTTAGAAGCCCACCCGTCTGCTTTCTGGTAAACTCTTTTACTCCAGAGGATGAGAAAATGCCAAATGAAATTTCCAGGATTTTTAATTCTCCAGAGGCCTCGCAAACAGTTATATTTCAAATTAAATTTTCTTTCCCTTATTGCTCTGACCTTAGCCAGCCGTCATGTATGAATTGATTGAAAGGGTCAATGCTCGTAGACTGGAAATGCCTACTGAACAGTGTGTCCCAGAATGGGACGTTAAATTCATCTATTCTCCAATAATCTTCATTTGAACGTTTAATATGCCTCCAGCTTTCTACTGAATGGATAAGACGAGTTGGAGCTACGTTGACAGAGGTACCATGGGATGCTTTAAGGGTACTAATCAGAATTTGGCTTATCCATATTCTGATTTCACTTTGTTATTTAGCGTCGCTTTTATGCCATTTTGGCTAATCGCGACGATGAGGATGAGTGACGACATGATAAAATTTTGAAGGCACACTCACAAAGAACACCCATGCCTAGGCTGGGATTCTAACCAGGGATCCTTGGCGTCGTAGCAGGCTGCGTTACCCACTCCGCCACAGAGGTTCGCTTTATCCATATTCTGAAGCATTAGACTATTATAATTGTAATTAAGTGTTCATGATATATTACGCCTGTTTTTTCAACCTACGAAACAAGAAATTCCAGAAGAATACCCAAAACTACGAAATCGAGCTACTACGTACACTCCATCTAAGATATCTCTGGAGCAAGCGAACGTGAACAAGTACTCTGCACAAGTTTAACTCGAGAGGACTAGACGTCTGGCGTCGTAGCGAGCAGTGCTAACCAATCCAACACGGAAATCGACTCTATCGAAATTTTTACATTGAACGGCAGGCAGACATATCGATAATTACATTAAATATTCCATTACACAAAAACTTGTTACTTCCTTTGAATTCAATAAAAATTTCATATGTGTAGCTGTTCTATTTTGTGAGTTATCACGAGGCAGTTCGAAATGTCTGATTCTTGACTCAAAGACAAGGGAATGAATGGTCCAATCGAGAATACTTTTACTGAAGTAAGTTGACATTTGTCTACTGGTGTACGAATTAACATACTCGTTTCTTTGAAGGAATCGGATATCAAACGTTTAAAATATATCGATCGATGAATTACGATTGTTTGGTACGCTTAGACGGTCGTACCGATCGAGATTATCTGTGTCGTAATAACAATTAGGTAGATCTTTCAGAGCACGTTATTTTACCTTTGCATCCCTGGTGGTTCGTGAGTAACAAATTGGTATCGATCGGGTCAAACTGCCAAGGCAGATTCATATGACTGACTCTTTCACAATAATATCCTTAACAGCATGTGTTCCAATAGATATAAACGCAAAACAACACTAGACGATGAGTTTACAGTACGCATGAAGAAAAAGAGGTTGGATATAAACTTATATACACTACTTGCATACTCTACAACAGATTTTAAAACACTTGTGAACGAGAACTTATGGCTTTTTACATATTAATCCAATTTTAAGTGAAATTGGTAATAAGATTCTCCTTATTCACTAATTAGAAATCAAAAGGATTGGGCATATCATATATGTCGGTTTCTAATCGGTTTGGGGTGCATTTTCGCCTACCTTGACCGTCAAAATCTGTGTAGTTATAACTATTGTGACAGTAACAGTTTTGGATAATTTCGTTTCTTGATAGTTTATGGATATATTAAGCAGCAAATGTACAATAAGAAGGGAAAGTACGTAGAACACAGGAAAATGTTTATTGTAGACAAATTAAGACGCGGGAATTGTTTACCTCGTCCCTTATCCATTATAATGTTCCTTTATGTTCTGTAAAACCATTAATATATGAACGATACGTACCCCGTCAACTCTTTGCTATGTCAGTGGATTTTGTTGCTATGGCCCTCTAAGAGGAAAAAGTCATCGTGTACACAAGCGCAAAAGGCGGGAAAGTTAATCAACACTCGGAACTATTTAATGCCAGCAACTGCTCGAAGGCGCCGTAGCATTCTGGGACCACTTGAAATCCTCCCAAGACAGAGGAGAAGAAGAGGAAGAAAATTTTCTCGGGAGTCCTTCCCACTCGGGAGCTGCCAGCGAGGAGAAAAGGGAATTAAATTGGTTGGAGGAAAAGGCGGGAAGGCAAAGGCTGTTGTCTGTCTTGTAGTGTGAAGCACCGCAACCAACATTCCCTTTTACCTCGCCCACCCGTGCTGTCCTCCTCAGAGCTCTCAACATTCTACCGAACACATCCTCCCCCCACCACCTCCCCCGCCCACCCCTGGCTGCCAGTCCGGGACTCCTTCTTGTGATTAGTTCTCTAATAGGAGCTTATTAACCTGGGCGCCTCGGCAATCTGCGGAATTAAGTGAGGGCCTGAGTTTAATCACTCTCCGGTTAACGGAAATTACGGGAACTGCAAAATGGATTGGCTTTGAGAACGTACAGGGACCGTCTCGGGGCGAAATTATTTTATTGGCGGGACAATGAAGTCTGGTATCAACTATTCCTGACACCGTTGTGGCAGCGAGTGAGATGCGTTTGATAGAATCTCCGTCACGTCTAAGTAACTTTTCCTCCACATTTCTCATGATTACCTTATCTAAATGTTCCTACTTGAGGACACTGAGTGATTGTCACGTGGTACTTTGAATTCTGCAGTTTCAGAGGCCAGGACACTGAACGGAAAGAGACCGCGAATAAAATGATAATTAGCTTTATCGCTTACTTCGACGTGCTGTCACTCACAAAGACACGTAATTCGTTCTTGGTTAAGTGTGGCGCGTGCTCACCTTCTAGGACCCAAAGTAGAATATACTCACGTAAGCTCATCGTAGGATCCAGAATTTTATGTAATTACATATTTTTCACTTTGTATGGAGCCAAGCAAAAATGACAAACATCGGTGAATTACGATTTTTAGAACGATCGTACATAAATTTTAAGCTTTATATTTTGCAGTACATTACATATTGTCCGATAAGAGTACATATATTACACGAAATACGATTTACTTATTCCCTGTTAGACTTCCTGATCTTGTCCCTAATGTGGTCACCCAGATGGAGGTACATTGTGGTTCGGATCTCCAGTTCCAATTGCCCGATGTGTATAAATCAGAGACATCATTTTATACACATTTTTTGAACAAATTGTGTATTTAAATTTCGAATCTTGCGTCGTCGGACACTTTTGGCATTCGGGATATTCATGTGACGTATATTGAAGGTTTAGCGGCAACTGTACACAAGACGATAGTTCTGAAGTTGATCTTTTCAATCAAGGTTATCCGAGGATGAAAAAAAATATTTTTTTTAGCTTTCATAACATATTTGTAGAAGATCAAGAACCTTCACAGTACGTCATCTAATCGAGTTCTCAGGCGGACCCACCTGTCAAGACTCCACCTTGTCTAGAGTCATTTGTATCACGTTTCGATTACTTTTTAAGTTTATTTATGTGAAGAAACTGTAGATGACGTCATTAGTTTGAAATATACTGAAACCTTCCTTAGATAACTGTACTTTTTTCAGTAAGTAGTTAGATTTTTCTTTTTGAAAAAATGGCACAATATTTGATTAAGTTTTCTTCTGGTAGCCTGTTTATCTCAATAGAAATGCTTATACATGTAGATAAATAAATGTTTTTTGTGCCATCTCTACTTATACAAAAGTCAGATGTAAAGCTTCATCTCTATTAGTTCCAGTCTAGTACTATATATATCTGTGCCACTAACTTTGAATGAATGGGCTATCAAATGTAAAGTGAAAATTCAATTCTGACTCCGGATGTAACAAACGGAGTCAGAAATCCTCTTGCATGCAAGAACTTTACGTGAGCTATTAATTATTTATGAATTTATGAAAAGTTAAGCCACTGTACACGCAATGCACTTTGTCTTATTGCACTGGGTGTTTCTGAAAGTGCAATAAAGACATAGATTTGTGATTCTATTTCATTACAACCGGACGTTAAAGCTTTATTAAATACTTATGAAATATGTTCACAAAAGACACTCATGGGTACTTCTCGCAAAAACATTACATGCATGTTCTGTGGACCTGAGAGAAAAAATGCTGCAAACTAAGGAGAAAATCGGAGAATGTGATGGGGACTCTCCGTGATTTGGCATTGCTACCTTTGCACTAGAATTTGTTCTACATTCTTCACAGTTTAAAAGAAACACTGAAAGAAATACTACTTTTCTCTAACAGATGTCAAAACTCTACAAAACGAAACATATATTTTAATCTCTGACCTGCACCTCCTTACTGTGGAAGTTTATTGCACTTCTTGTATATATTAATGTCTCATTACATTTACATTGATTCTGATTTATCTATTGATATCTAATTGTATCTATGTAATTACTTTAAATAATCCCTGTTTTGTACATCCACCAAGAGCTCTTCTCTGTTATATTTTTAGTTAACATCTTCTAGCATAGAATAAATATTAGAAAATTGACTTTGTTTCTTTTAAATCATGTTGCACAGTTACTGTAGGTTAGGTTATAAATATAATATTATAATAACATAACAAATGTATAAAATATAATAAAATTCTTATTCTTATCTTTGCCATCCAAGCGAGCATGTCCCGTTCTAATTCTAGCTATCAATGTTATAGCTTCACTTGGTAATTTTATCTTATGGAACCATAATGCAAGTACACAAACATTTCCTTGGAAACAAAAACCTACAGATTAATTCATAACCGTTTTATGAAAATAGGAAATTATTCACGCATTAGAATATGGCATTTTAGTAGTGTATACAGAGTGGGCCACAAAAAAGTGATCCCAGATTAAAACAAAGAGCAAGTGGATAATGTATAACTACTACTTTGTTATTGCCATGATTACATTTATTAAAATAATAGTTTTTCTATGAAGGTTTGGAAACATACGTGTCCTATGAGCTGGAAATCGTCTCTGTTTAAATTAACAATAAACAGTGCCATGGAATGGGTACTGTGGATTCGTCTAACTTACTCGCGGCACACCAAGTATTTTCACCATAGCAGTTTACATGTCCAAGAACTCACTTACGTGGAGGCGTAACAGCACGGAACGACCTCCTGCGGTAGACAACTATGCTCTATCTAACATACACTTTCTATATCAGCTTTCAAACTTGATACTGTCTGTACACGTGTGTGAATCGGCCCTGTTACGTAATATTTTCATACTTGGTTAAACAGTAGAGATCATGATGCTACGAACGGTACAGTATGGGAGTAATTCAGAACATGTTTTACGAATAAAGCCTGGAACAACACCAAAACAGCAGTACGTGCGAGAGAACCATACGAAACTCTTTTGTCGTTCACCCGCGGAGGTTTTACTAGCTCATTATCATTCACGCGCGTCTCTTTCGAACCTTATTCTACATTTTAGCCACGCAACCGCTCTTGAAAAAGAAGATCTGTATTTTTTTTAACCGTTCCACGAGATTACCAACACCTACATCCCTTTGTTTTCTATTGTTTAAATTCAACGTGAGGTCCTCAGGTGCCCAGTAGGAGAAAACTCACTGATTTCTCATGAGTAGAAAAGCTGCGGATTGTCTACAACTAGTCCCTGGAGACCGCGAGGACCTCTCAGCCTCCTGTGGGATTCCGAGAGGACGGTTTTCAATTTACTTAAAACCACCCTTGCGGAGAGCATTGGACAATGGAGCCTGGGGAGAAAGTGCTCTCCCTTAAATACCCCCACCCCTCATCTTCGCTGATCTCTTGTTTTCGAGTCACTCCGAAACGGAGGCTTTAATCAGCCACCTTGCTGGCAATGTGCTTAAATCCTTACACCACGTGCGATGTAGAGCAAAGGTGCACTGCAAATTAAGATATGTACAGGGTGTCCAAAAAGGTTATCCGAAAGTATTAAGTAATACGTATTTCAGTTATCTTTTTGGACCACTTTTACTTGTATTTTAAGCCTAGATCTTGTTAAGTTAAACAACACTAACGTACATCTTGTTTACTCATTGTAGAGACAGGATATCATTTCCGTTGTTATGGAATCTTTAAAGCACGCCTTAAAGTTCATATGATTTTCAGTACATTCCTTTAGGCAGACAAGTCAGATGATGATAAAAATACAAATGCAATACACATTTGTTGAAGAATGTTTTGTCAATATAGGTTGCAAGTTGTAGTAATTTCAGCTTTTTTTCCAACAAGACTCTGACAAAGGCTCTAATCTCCTGATTGTAGCCTTATATAACGGATAGCTCCATTATTCACAAAATTCAGGGCCATTAAAGCTAATTTATATCCCTAGTCATTTGGGAAGGTGGATTTCTTTCCATGAGGGTTTGTGAAAGACTTAGGTGTTTGATCTGTCCCTCCCTGCTACCGTAGCGAACTTAAGAGAAAGCATAAATAAAACCATCACATATAGTCGATCTGGAGATGCTGGATAAAGTATGAGATGAATGTGGCAATTGCTTTGAGATAACGTCCGGACCCCATATAGTCTATGAATAAGGTATTTTTTAATTTAAATATTACTAATTTTATGCTTTACTTTTGATATTAAGTATGCTTTTCGATTTTCACGTCGCTCTTCTACAATATTTGGGCTAATCGCATGGGCTGAGTATGGATCGTGATTAGACGGAAAACTCAGGAGTGGATTCGAACCTGGGGAAGATGGCTGAGAGATCATCAAACAAAAACCCAACGCACTCGACCACAAATGTAGGCATTGGTATTATTATTTGTAGGGTATTCTGGGGTATTTGGGGTATTTTAAAGAACATATTGGTCCCGGATTTCCGAAAGAAAGGTATACAAACAACAATTTCTTGTTTTATCTTTACAAGTGTGTCGTTTTAATATACAACTAATATTTTCTCAATGCGCGCGACATGCAAATAATAATAATAATATTGTATGAAGATTAAAGTCGCATAGAGACCCACACATCTCATATATGCAACGTGACCATTGTGAACCTATACTGCATGAATGTGGCTATGACGCGGTGCTTGACACCTACACGTAGGCAAAACTATTCAAAGTTGAACTGCCCACCGCGTCTATACACCTACAGGTCAATTGCTTGTTGACCTGTATCTGTATGTCATTTACGATCCGATGAACCGCTTTCACGCTCGATTACCACTTTTGCATATGTTCCTTCTTGCACCAGGACACGATGCATGCGATCTGAACTCACTCAAGCCATAGCAAGTTGGTCCGGCATTCAATTCTCATTAGATTTCGTTTAACCCAGGATGAAACATATGTAAGTGGCTCCACTGGTCATATTTTGTTTTGTTTAGTACTACTTGAATAGAATTTGAGTGACGTAGTTTGAAGTTCACAAGCCTTAGTAGAGCATAATTATGTTAAAACTAATTTACTGGCATTCTGAACTTGAATACTTTGTAATCTGAATGGATCCATCGCAAGTCATGACGCGAAATCTGTGTTAGATGACTCGTAGCTCATAGATTGATTGATTGAATTGTTGTTTTAAGTCCACTTTATGCACAGTAAGGCTAATCGGGACTGGACCTACAGTTTAAAGTGGGATCCGAACCACTGTGCCATGTGCCTCCACCGGGTATCGAACCCGAGACCCCTTGAGTACAAGGCAACAACGCTACCACTGCGCCATCGGGGAGGCCCCTCGTAGCTCATAGACTCTAACGTATTTGCCCTTTACAAATACAGTCGACTTATTTACACGCATAGGTTCATTAATACAGGTATCCAGCCTTTGGTGCGAGCGGTCTCGGGTTCGATTCCCGGCGAGATCCTACAAAATTGTGGTGGAATGCTCTAAAAGAAATTCTCAATAGGAAAAAGTTGTTTTTCTCGAGAACGAATTTTCGGGAAGATCCTTCTGGCGCAGATCAAACATCTTATGGCGTTTCAAGCGATCATGGAGATTGAAAAATGTTCCGTTCGATAACCATCCATTCGCCCGTGTCTAACCCCCTAACCCCAAACACTGAGAACGTCAGGGAGGCAGAAGTTACGAAATTCACCCTTATCTCTCCCTCCGCAACAAGAAATGCTTCATAGGCAAGTACGTATTCTTTTACCCCTAACACACATTATATGATACGTAAGGGTTAAATGGGACAACAAATTTATTCCTGTCCCCCAATGTCTCCATACTCATTGTTTGTGGTGTCGTGACTACCTCCCCCCGCCAAATTCTCTCGTGATGGAATCATATTCCAACAAAGAATAACAAAGGGTTTATTTTAGTCCGTTCTGACCTAACACGCATATACATGTGTTTACTGCCATCGCCATGTCACATTTGGCGTGTTTTCATTGTAAAATTCGATTGATGGTAATCCATTACGAGTTTAAAAGCAACTCATTTAATTTATTTACGCTTATTATTTTTTCCGAACAGACTCGGTATAAAAACAAGCTATTTTGATGAAAATAATTAACTTGTTTGTCATAGCTATCTGCATGTATAAATTTGCGTTTGCATACATGCGTTTGTATCTGCGTTTAAATTTGTTTTTTACAGTCGTATTACATTACCCTTTTTATCTATGAAGTTGGCGACATAAAAACAATATCTATGAGGAGGCGTTTTGCAAATAACACCTAGTATCTGCGTAACAAAGTTGCAGTTTATGTACAAGAATACAGTTCAGAATTAGGGAGTTTTCAGTACGAAGTGACAAACGATATTTGTCGCTTACGTTTCACCCTTTTCTCAACAGCATGTATCGTGCATGACCGACAATAAGAAAAGAACCTTCGTCAAAAAGTCTACGCGCACCTTTCCTTTCTTCCGTTCAGCTCAGACCATAAGGAACCATGCTCCACCCTGCCCTCCACTCCGCGCGGGAGTATGGTGCACAGGAGTAGCGGCTCTGCGCAGGTTTATTTAACTTATGGTTTCACTATAACTTCCGTCTCTTGGGTCGCGCATGCACAGTGAATAATTTTTATAGACTGGAGAGGACCTTGTCACTTGTTACTTCGGTCTGAAAGCTCCCTAAGGTCGGATGAATCTTTGACCTTCCCTTGTTTTCGAAAATTCCTATATTTTTAAAACACTACTATAACATTCGAATTCTGTCGGCTCGGTGGCCGAAACCATTAAATGGTCGACCTTCGATCTCGCCAAAAAGGTTCCTGCGTTCGAGTCCCAGAATGACCATGGGCGTACTTTGTGAGTGACTCTTCATCAATTTCATCTAATCATCACTCATCCCACTATCGCGATCAGCCAAAGGAGGCAGACAAGCGACGATAAACAACTGAAATAGAAATACGAATATCCGAAATTCTGAAAAATTACATAGATTTAAGCCTATTACAAATATGTGGACATCTGTGAAAGCAAACAGCACAAATATTCACTTGAGTACTCCAGAAAGTATTCTATATTTATCTACTTAGCATATTTTCTGGGCCATTCAAGTGAATATCCGTGTGATTTGCTTTCGCTGATGTCTATACGAATCTGCAATAGGCTTAAAGTACCACAAAACTCTCACGGATATACAAACAACATTGAGAGTGAATCACAGGAAGATTCACCCGAATGTTCAAGAAAGAATACTAAAGGGATGTGATTTTTCACAGTATTGATTAATGCAGTGATCTTTCGAAAGACTGGCGTCCAGCGTGGCTACAAGTTGATTTATATGTATGAATTCTCAAATTCGTATTCCTAGCTTTATGGTATAATATAACTTTAACTTGAATCCTTGTAAAGTGTTCTATGTATGATTGCATGACAAATATGGGCGTGAGAGAGAAATGGAAATAATATAATGCTGTGTAATTCTTGGAATAGAAACGATTGTAATTATAATGCATAATGCAGTAGTAAATAAACTGGAATAGAGATATTTGAAAACATTTACATATTTGTGGAAAAGGTGGGAAGGCATGTCTAATCGCCATTTGCAGAAGATGATGGTTTGAAATGAAATAAACAAAACGAATTTGTGAAAGAGAAAATTGAATACTTGTCGAATCCTGATTCGTTCGCCATTGATTAAGCTTCCAATCAATCCAATATTAAAATCAGTTTTAATTTAATTACGTCATCAAACGACCTCTTCCCTTTTGAGCACCAGAACCGACCACTTCCCCATGCATAGGAGATTGAATTTTTAATATCACAATTTCATGTGTGAGGCTTGCACACTATCCGATGCCGTTAAGCCTGTGGTTCCCAATAAGCACCTCGACGGAGTTTTTCAACTTTCAACTTCTCATTGCAAAGATGGCCAATCCTGCGTTTAGGCAATTAAAATTAAATGCGATGGGTGAATGTTCTAAGAATAGTCGAGGAAAGTTATGCAATTCTTACGCGATCTAAGAAACTTATTGAAACAGAAATTAAGCCAACTGTCCCTATAGTAAATAAATGTTAGGAATCCGATTTTAAAGAGTCTAACACTCTCTGACCTGTAGGTTTGCCGCCATCTTGAAAAGATGACGCGAAAAATTAACCTTAAAAAGTTAAAAATGTAGTATCTCGAAAACGGTGCATTGTACAGAAAAAGTGAAAATAAGCAAAATGAAAGAGCAGAACATTTGCTAAAGTACGGGTTTTGTTTGATAAAGCTACCGTAAATCTTAATTGAATTACAAAGCTTCAAACATGTTCTCTAATTTTCAGAATTAGCGTAAAAGTTGGTTTCCAACATAAATAACAGCAAATATGTAAAAAACTGCTTAACTTACTTCCTAAAGTCACGGGACCAAATTCATAGACCATGATTTCCTCTAGAGAATGTTTTTTGTTTCGTTCCTTTAGAGACATGGGTTGAGGTGATATGTAGTTTAATGCAGTCATGTGATTCCCTGTATTTTACGTGTTCCATTTCTAATGATATTGGTGAGAACTTATTTTTTTTTTTTGCAGTGTTTCGTTAATTTGCGTTTGTTACCTATATGTTGTTTTTGTTGTTTAAAAATGTATGCACACAGTATCGCCGATTAGGTGTCTAAGCTGAGGGAGAGGGGGGTGTAAGGACAGTTTACTTACTGCAATTAGAAAGTATCGTATTGAAAATGGAATTCGGGCAGATGATTTTGGGTCAAATCCACTGGAAGACAAGGCTTAGCATTAACAGACCATAGTGCTGGGGCAAAACGTATGTTGGGGAGAGAACTGCTCCCCATGACCCCCACCTCCACAATTAATCACCCACTATCAATCAATATATTAAACTAATATGATACGGTAAGGTACGGCCCTAAACCGAGTCACTTTGCCTAACTTAGAGTCCATTGCCTCTGGATATGACTTTTTCGGATTGATTCGATTTGTTTAGTTATTTTTTTTTTCAAGACTGGTAGACGCTTTAAAATCGGATTCCTCACATGTTTTTACTATAGGGGCAGTTGGTTTCATTTCGGTTGCAATTAGTTTACCAGCCGATGTTATCTTTCCTCGGCTAGAAGATTCTAATACATTTTCCCCTTCATAGTTACCATGTAAGCCAGTACACCCAAACATAAGAATTTCATGAAAATGGAAAATGTCAATGTTTTCGTAACCTACTCACCTACAACTTCGACGCAGAGCATATATACACATACAAATTGAGAGAGTGTGTGTGCGTGAGAGAGAGAGAGAGAGAGAGAGAGAGAGAGAGAGAGAGAGAGAGAGAGATTGAATTGGCAAAACCTCTTTCCTAGAGAAGGGTAAAAAAAATAGTTACCCAGTCCTCATGGCACCGTGCCTTGCAAGGCATATAGAGGATGTTGGACGGATTCACACATTCACGGTCTCCTATGTGCTGATTTATTAGAGGCTGAGTAAACCCCAGAATTGTTTTATTCGGTGACAATGTCTGAAAATTCCACACCTGAGACCACTCACCCTCTTCGGCCTGGCAATAAGACGCCCTACCGAGTAGACCGCAGCGGCTTCCCAGACACGTTTATATATATATATATATATATATATATATATATATATATATTCTTTCTTATTTGATTTATTTTACTTCGCTTCTTCTGCAACTTTTGGCTAATTTGGAAGATAGAGATGAGTGATGATGTGATGAATGATGACATCCATGACCAGGCCAGGATTCGAACCCGGGACCCGAGGCGTATGCTAACCACTCCGCTACGGGGACGTGTAAATGAGAAACAATCATATTTTTTCTAGCCAAAAAATCTGAAACATAACACAATACACTCAGATAGTCTAATGAGGCTTAAGGTACACTTTGAAGTCACATACCAAACACTGTGATGTGCATCCACTGCTAATCGAACCCGATTCCCCTTGATAAAAAAAGCGAGAGTGTTACCACTAACCATTAGTTCCACATAGTTCGGTTAAGGGCGGAACTGTCCAAGGGTGCTCAGCGTTGACTCTTTCTTCAGTCTCGCTTAGTGACATCTACATACCAGATTTGCAATTACAAGACAATTACTTAATGGCAACGGAAGCTACGTCATAATTGGCCCTACACTGAAACCAAGCGCGCCAATGCTACACACTGTATTCTCCATTAAATTCTCCCTCCCAAGTGTATAGCATATGGGCAACGCCAGGAATTAACATTTACCTGATCCTAGCTACGGCTGAATGTTGCTTCGCAACCGCGCAAATCCTTACTTATTAAAATTGTACGAGGTTGAATTGGCGGGAAAGTCAGATTGTTGATCAGGTTAATTGAAATTA
Source organism: Lepisma saccharinum (assembly GCF_977018435.1). Lineage (NCBI taxonomy): Eukaryota > Metazoa > Arthropoda > Insecta > Zygentoma > Lepismatidae > Lepisma > Lepisma saccharinum. Next base: position 91,635,463 of record NC_139231.1, on the reverse strand, counting down.
CGCGGTAATTACTCATTCCAGGTAATGTACGCATCATGATATATCCAACATAGACTATGGGGTTATGTAGGGTGACAGAATGTATCGCATGTCTTCGTAGTTAGTAGCTATGGAAACAGTCTTGGAAGGAATATTTTGACAACGAATGAGACGTAATGCAAGAAAACCGCGACGCAAACAGTCAATGTCTGCCAAGCGACATTTTTAGTTGGGAGGGTGTACCATCGTCGCTGTTATTCAGTTTTCGAGACCAGAGTCCGCAGCTATTGCTTTCACGTACCTCCCACTTGTGAGTCAACACAAATACTATGGAGATCGCACCAAGTATCGAATGTGGGACCTCTCGCACCAAAAAGGCGAGAGGGCTACCGAAGGTCCTTCGACCGTTACTATACCTCTCCTTACCTTTTTTATATGTTATCCTGTGCATATCCATTTACAACCTTGCACTTTGAACCTTTCTCGAGCGACTACTTACATTCATTTTTAACTTTCTGGTAGAGGATTTAGGTACGAAGATTTTTTCCTTGTATACTTTGAAGGGTGCAAAATGGCCATATCTGCTGATGAACCCAAGAAAAGAAAAATAAATATTCATTCATTTGTTCGTTTGGTGCCAACGTGCAGCGTTCGGCACTCCGGAACACGAAATTATACGATATGAGCCGAATACAATCGATCAATGATCTGTTGCTCTCACTCTCATCACCCAGTTGAAAGAGCTGCCATTATAGTTGGCTTGAAGCACCTCATAGAATAGTGCGTAGAGGCACTACTGAGGTATGTTAATAATGGTAATAAGATGTTCGACAAGTCATTGGCGTCGAAACAGTAAATGTGATGAAATTTTAGAAGAGTTAAGAAAGAATGTTCTTTTCACACATAGAACCAGCATGCGGAAAAATCTGACTAATATTAGGATAGCGCTCTGAAACCTCTCTCCTTCGTCCCAGAAGAGATGGAGGAAAGCGGAATCTAATGATCTCTCTTGTGGAGCTATCTGCATTTGTTTAGAAATCCCAAGCGTGGTATGCGAGTTGAGAAAACACACCCATATTGCGGGTTAAGACGTATTGTGCGTTATGAAGAATTTAAAGGAACTTCAGTCCTCCTTTGTATATGAATACAAAGGTATGATAGCGGTTCTACTATCAAGATGATGCATGTTGCATGTTGCTGATCATGGCGGTTTTACTTTTTTTGGAGTTTCAGCTTCGCAGCTTTGGCTCCTGGCTTCAATGATGATGTTGTAGTTGGCGGTCCTTATTAACATTGTTCTTCTGTTGACGCCGTGCAACTGTCGCAGGCGAGGTGTGGTAAAATGGCGGTTAGTAGGGAAGAGTCGTTGCTCTCCTTCATGACGGTCACCCATTCAATTGCTGCTCCATCATGACGCTGCTTGACAATGAATATCGCCGAAAAAGTCCAGTTCCTTACTTACATCTTGTGGGTTCTCCGAGCCGGTTGGGCGTGTCCCAGCAGTTGTATTTCTGGGTTGTGGTGGTGCGGCTGATTGGCCCAGAACTTAATTTTCTCGCGTATCATGAATTCGAATAGCTTTTCCTGGTAAAGATCTTCATGTATGTGCGCTGTTGATGTAAAGCGGTCAGCTCCATATATGATACGCAGGGCTCTGTTTTGGACCCGTTGTAATGCTTTTAGATGTTCTTTGGCACTGTGTAGCCACACTTCATAGGCGTAAGTAAGAAATGAGCGGATGACTTGCTTGAATACCCTGATCCGTATACTAATGGGTAGTAGAATCGGGCTTCGGAAGACAGGGAACAGTTGTCCGATACGCTGAGTGCCTGCGTTGGATTCTTTCAGGTGTTTTCCCAAAGTGAGGCCGTGGTCCAATGTGATGCCCAGATATTTAGCTGAATCTGCCTGAGGTACGTTACGTTGATGGAGTCTGAGTTGTGGGTTGAAGCGAGTCGTGTTCTTGGTGAAGACCATCACTGAACTTTTGTCTGGGTTAACCTTTATTCGCCACTTCGTCGTCCATCTTTCGTAGAGGCGAAGATATCTTTGTATTAAGATTTCACTGTAAATCCTGTTAACACTGGAGGTGAATATTGCCGTGTCGTCTGCAAATACTGCGAGGGTGACCGAAGGCGGTGCTGGCATGTCGGCAGTGTACAGGGCGTATAACAATGGTGAAATGCATGATCCCTGTGGAACACCTGCGGTGATCGGTTTCGGGCCTGAAGTGGTTTCGTTCAATCGAACGACGAATTCCCTGTTGTCCAAAAATAAACGGAGAAGGTTCAGTTGATGTACAGGAAAGCCGAGGCGATCAAGCTTGAAAAGAAGTCCCTCGTGTGAATGCCTTTTCGACATCGAGGAACACTCCCAGTGTTGTGGCCTTCCGGTTGAAATTTATGGTTGTCATATCGACGACCCTCATTACTTGGGTGACCATACTGTTGTTGGGTGGGAAGCAGTGCTGGAAATCAGGTAACAGCTGGGCTTTACGTTGCAAGCAGCTAAGTAGCTGCATCATCCTGCCAATCAAAATCCCGAAAGAAAGGCGCACCAATCACATGTTAATACGAAGCAAAACGAGTTCAGCCAATAAGAATGAATACTTGAGGCGGACCAATCGATGACCAGTTCCCGAATGGTTGCACCGCCATCTGGTATTATATTTATATTCGTTTAAGATGAGAATTGCGTTCATTTTTATCGAAGATGAATTACTCGGTAATGTTTGTTTGAATTGTAAAACCAAGAAAACTTCAATTCATAGTGAATATGCACACGAACTTTGATATACAGTACCTTGCTCCTCTTACACACGATTACTATTAACTAACTTTACTTTACGTGCAGATATTTTACAATGCTGATATTTACATTAAATGTTCTACATAGTCCCTAACGGTTTCATAAGTGGGCTATTCAGCTCTTGTGAGTTCCAATATAGCAATTAACACGTACATTTATCTATGCCTGGCAACCCTTGTACTCTCGGATAGCCTAAGAGTGAAATCAGTGTTGCCGCAATCAGCAAAGAAATCATTCAGTCAATAACTGCCAGTATTGCTGTTGTTGTGTTCAGAGTAGAGGGAACATGTTTAATCCTCTTGGTAAAGGTTCCAGAGGACGCAAATACCAGCATTATCGCATTGTCACGGTGGTGATGCCATACTGGGAACAGCGTTGGATGAATCACTGCTGACACTAATAGTATCGTTGATGGCGGGGTTTTGGTTAATGTTGCGGCGTACTAATGTGTGTCTGTAATGATCTATTCCAGCTTTAGAATGCGCCCACGGGAACGATTAGGCCACTATCTGCAAGTTGTAGATTGTTTGTGAAGTACGCGGATTCTCCATGGTTTAACAAAATAGCTCTGGAGCTCGCGCTAAAACCAGAAACTCCTCTCCCTCGATAGCGTAGTGGCCCTGTCATCAAGGGACTCCGGATTCGATCCACAGTAGAGGCAGTGTTTCGGAACCCACTGTAAACTGCAGGTGTATTACGGATTAGACTCTCTAAGCAAAATGTAGATATAAAACAAACTATTCCTAAGACCAAGAATTGCCGTCAGAATCTATGTACTTTTCGCGGAAGAGAAATGGAATTCTGAGCTTAAATTTTATTTTTTACTGTTGATTGATTTTATATATTTATTTAGATTTTCTGCCAGTTGAGAAGTCGCCAAGATTAGAATGAGCGATGAGATGATACAATTGATGAAGGGACACTCATAGAGATCATCCATGCCATGTCGGGATTCGAACCCAGGATACTCGACAACGGAGGTAGCAAATTTTCACTGTTCTGACTAACGTTGTCCAATTTGTATTATGGTGCCAGTTCGGTGATCGAACCCATTAAGTGGTCGTCTTTCTGTTTCGTCACCTAAATTCCCGGCTTAGAATCATGGCCTGGACCAGAGCGTGTCTTTACTGTGAGCGTCTCTTCATCAATTCCACCTCATTATCACTCATCCTCATCGTCGTAATTAGACAAAAGTGGGAGGAAAGCAACGATAAATAACAAAAGTACAGCTAAAGAACAACGATATCAGTGAGCGTCGAAGAACTGTTTAAAGCGAACCACTGTGACATGTGCCTCCACCGGGTATCGAACTCGGGATCCCTTGATTACAAGACGATATATTTCATGGAAGTAAGATGTAAAGGTATTCTGATAAACAGGGGTATTATATTTGTACTGTCAAACCTGTTTCTTAAGGAAACAGACAAATCTTTCGTGCAAGCAGTTTTTAGGTACCGGTTCAAAAAAAATCATTTTTCTGTTTCGGCGATATCAAAAATGCAGTTTATTCGTTTTAGACCATATTCAAATCTGGGTTACATAAAACATTGTGCCAAAAAAAGTGTCTCCATCCTAGGTAATGATTTTCCGTTATTTCCTTCAGTCGCTCCAGCATATTACCACTGCAGAGCGCAACGAGGGCCAGGCCACTCCCTCCCACTTCCTTGTCAATCTCTTTACATCATAAAATTCGTCTTAAAGTAGCAGGTACAAGGTACAAATTATCTATGTTGAGGTTGTACCACGAGGTCACCTCTCTGCCCTTGGAGATACTTGTTTGTTTGGTCGATGCCATTGCTTTATATTCAGTCGAAGACTTATTTACAAGCACACTGAACTTACCACAACTGACACCCTGTGCTGAAAACAACTTTGTATGGTGTATTTTTTCTTAATTTTTACCACTGCCCAGATTGTCTACTACAAAACCAAAACAAATGGTATGAATGTTGTTGTGATTTAATGATTCTATAAAAAATTGAAATTTTCTTCGGGCTGTACCAGTAGTTTACCTGAGACTGTAAAAATTGAAGAACAGGAGGATGAGGGGCGTAGAAGGAAACGTCCGTAGGGTCTGGTGAATGTTTCACCTTAGAATTTGCACAAAGTTACTGAGAAAACCTTCTACACGATAGCAGCCCATTTTCTTAGAAGGATATTCTTTCACCTGTGTGAACCCATAACAGCCTAAGAAAAAAAATGCATATAAATTTCTCCAAATTACACTTGCACAGCACTTGCAAAAAAACACAATTTAAAACCGGATTAGTATCCGTAAAATAATCGTTTGTTGTAAAAAAACACCGAGAATATTGTCATGGGCATTCTTAAACAGATGTTCTTGCATGTACCTAGGTACATGTATCTTCGTGGAAGATACACACGATATTGCAATATGGAGCATGCCACACAACATATCCTGAGCATTTGGCATTCTATGATCCATGGATTTGAGCAAGCTCTGTTAATTATATGTTAATTATAACCCAATTACTACGTAATACTACATTCTGTCAAAATTATGGAACACGAAACCCCACCTTGCTGATGCACTATAGTATTAGAGTAGTATATGCATGTACATACGTGTAGGGTATATGTGGGGAGAGGAGGGGGTGACGAAACGTATAGCGGAAATACATGCAATTTTTTGCTTCTTGGTCCATGGTCTAATCTAGGCTTCAGAAACCAAATGTCCAAGAATAAAAGTACGGATAAAGTTTCTCTTTTCAAATATTAACCATCAAGGTCGAAAATAATCGTGCGCTCTCTCTTACTCTCTCCCTCTCTCTCTCTCTCTCTCTCTCTCTCTCTCTCTCTGTCTACTACCGATGTGTGTGGGTAGCGAACATGTAAACAAACTTACCTATCTTGGTCCACCTTGAAGTTCCAACATCCTTATTGTTAGGTTAGGTTACGTTAGTTCATGTGTTCGCTAACCTCACGAAAAAAGAGTCGTTGTGTGCTATCCTCAAGTAATCAGTACAGGTATTGCAGGAACATTTGGTAGTCACAAGGACATATTTAATAATATAAGATTTTGTGATTGCCAGTGACAAGACAAAACACTGAACTACTGATATATCCTAAACCTGCTACAGTTCGTTCTAATAATACAAAAATTACCTTGCTCCAATTCAAGTTCCTGCCAATTAACTAACCAGTTCTATTTCAAGGTCTTTCTAACACACAGGGATTAGTTGAAGTTCGAACTCCTTCGAAGAAAGGCAACTAGTTCAATTTCCTTAGAACAAAGCGATCTAGTTTGACATCGTCCAACAAAAAGGATAATAGTATCAGTTTCTTTGAACACAAGAAATGGTACAAATTCCACATTTATTAGAACAAATAACTGGTTCAACTTTCTTACATCAAAGAGGAAATTTTCCTAGTACACATTTCATCTAAACACTTGCTCAAGATTAAGTTCCACCTGTAAAAAGAACGGGTTCTTACTCAGGTTATTTACAAATCAAATTAACTTATTCGGATTTGGTTTGTCAAAAAAGTTGAATTTTCGAAGTCAATCGACATTTTTTTAAACCTGTATGGCAAATAACGGAAAATTTAAGTCGGCTTTCTAGTTACGGTGGTATGGTAAATCCATTCTCTGTCCGGGATAGGAATGAAATCACTGTAAAGAAACTGAAATGACTTAAATTTGCTTATGCATTCGATAATTGTTAACTCGTTCATAGATATATTGAAAAATAGGTCCCCAAAATTTCATTATAGTAGTTTATTTACATGATATATCTTTATCGTTTACAGTATATTCCTCCGCGAAAACTTTCTGAAAAATCGTTGACATCGGAATTTACAAATAGCATCTCTCACAAGTCACGTGCATTTGTTTCGATAGACTTCATTCTTCCAGTAGATAAAGAATAAGCTAGACACTCGGTTTGCATTACACAAAAGCAATGTGTTATATTTGCTGCAATAGAAGGCAAGAATGAGTTTTAATGAACACTCTGGTCAAAATAGCAAATCCCTCGTAATGATATAAATCCAGATGAAAATATTGCCACTGTGTTACTTAAACTAATTAAATATACTACATACGTCATCCTTTCTTAAGAGATAAAAGCACCAGTCGAAACAAATCTCTTGTAAGTCGTAAATACTCTATTCGATGAAAGGAAACTTTATACAGGACGTAAAAGTTTCCCTTGCTCTTGTAAGGGACAGACGCCATAAAACCCCAACTTTTTTGCATTTTCTTGGAATGATGGTACAGATATACCAGAAAAAAGAAATTTCCACTTTAATATAAAGATGTGTACGAGGTATGATCCAAAGTATCCGGTCTGGATTTATTAATAAATTCCCAGGCGTTACAGATCAGCATTGAAAGTAATTCTCAGAGTCATATTGAGTGTCTGAAACATGTTTTTAACTCATCGTCTGAAATACCATGTTCTTTGAAAAAAATGCAGTTGGTTTATATACATCTATGTTATGACTTATACAGCAATACAGAAGTTACGAGAAAACTCATCAGACATGATATCAGACAAACTGTTAACGCTCGTAAAAATTCATAAGTTTGATCATTGTGGTAGAAAAGGAAGGGCATTATTGGTACGTTCATTGTGTAATAAATTTCACATCTGCTTATTACTAATTAACGGGTTTTCTATTTACGGATCGATGGAAACGTTTTCAATTCCAAGTTTCAAATCTTTCATTTCACTAATGGGCATAAAAGAAAATTCCAGGTCACTGAAACGAGGATGTTGACGTCTCGTAGGTATCTAAAATAACTGGGATGAGAGTCATAAATCCAATAGCCTAAATATCCTGAACACTCTGCAACTCAAACATATTTTCTGTTTTTGTGGTTGCATATGCAAGAGGCGCACAAAGTTTCGATAACTACGTAGTTTATTTTCAAGTGGACACGTGCTAAGAAGTGATGTGTCCGAAAGGTGGGAAATGGGTCGAACGAACCAAAAATTAGAGGATCAGATTATGTCATAAACTGGGAATCAGAGATGACCGACCATCTCACCCTCCCCAAAGCCAATGTCGCACTAGGTGCACAAGAAACTTGTGACTCTCCTGAGTGCACAAGAATCACGAATCTCGTGTACACATTAAATATTACACAAATAAATTTTGAATTATTAATACTTTAAATCCGTATTTACAGTTGCAGCTAGACATTTTTAGATAAAGTAATTTCTCTGAATTTCAGTATTTGCATGTATTTGATTATGCTTAGGTTATTTCAAAGGATCATATTTAACCTATTCTACAATTTGTGCGTAATTGTTATAAGAGACAATATTCAAATCACAGCTAAAGTACTGACGACCATAACTTATGAACACAACTTTTACGAGGCGTCTTTTATATCAAATCAATAATTTTAAAATAAAAATTCTAAAATCCGCACGTAATCGCATGTTCATATTACAGGTCTTTTCCACCGCAATATTCTGATCATAAAAAGATATGATTGGGCGATTATGTTTCATTACTAAAACCTGCGTTAATTTGCAACTACTGAAAGAGTGCGTGTGAAACGCAGTTTGTTACACCGATAATGTTCGTTAGTGGGTGGGAAATGGGTTGGAGGGTGCACAATCAGAGCAGAATGCCTGATTGATCACGAAACCAACGCCTAATTACAGGATAAACGGAAGAGTTAATTTTTACCTATGGCGGCTTCACTCAAGCGCTTAGCGAAAAAATCGCGGGTGATTGTCCGACGTGAGGGTGGGAGTACGTGGGGTGGTGCGGAGGGGTTGGTGTCGCGAAACCCAGCAACGCATTGGCGCTCTCTGCAACACCAACAATGTATCAAACGCCAAATAAAACACCAAGTGAACAGTAATGATTTGCAGGTATAGTCACGGTTCGCGGAGCCTAAACCCGTTCCCGCCTTTCTGGGTGGACACAAAGAGGAATTAACTACCATTGTTTGCCGCTGTTGCTTGGCGGTAGATAACAGACCCTGGGCGTTAAAGCTGTCCGGCTATTATAGAAAATTGGCGTCGGTGTGTGTATGTGTGTGTGTATCGGGAGGGATGGGAGGCGGTCAGCGTGCCAGAGCCGTGGTGTGACTGATTGTGGCGAACCGTTGCTTCAGCAGATTTACAGAGAGCGCTCCGGTTCGCAAATCCTCCAGAAGCTGCCAGCTTTCGAATTTACCCGTCGTCGCATCAGGTGTTTTTTTTTGCGGATCTATTGGCGCTAGTTTAGTCACAAGAGGGCTTCTTGTGCTACTCAGTTACAACAATTTATTTTAACCTGTCATCTGAATACTACACTACATTAGACTTTTTCTGAAGTGTCAATATTAACAATTCTAAATTGAAATGAAAATACCCAAAGTAATTCTTTGTAGGTGTTATCAGAAGGAATAATGTATATAATGATATAGTACGAGGGAGAATCAAATGAAAACCGCAAAAGTGCCATTAAAAATCTTTTTTTCTTTCTAGGCGTTTGGAAACTTGCAGACACAGTCCTTGACGTCTTTCCGAGCTAGTAGTACGAAGCAGTGCCGGTAGGTGGGGTTGGATGTGAGTAACAGCTGATTCAAGATGGCGGCACCACTACGCAGTTGCACCAAGCAGGAACAGCGTGGAGTTATTCGATTTTTATGGAGTGAAGGTGTGAAACCGGTTGATATTCATCGGAGAATGCAGACGAAGTATGGGGACGCCTGTCTGTCACAGCGGCAAGTCTACGATTGGTGCAAGAAATTCGCAGAAGGTACGACTATATTGACTGATGCTCCCCGTCCGGGTCAGGCTCAGCGAGTTGTGACAGAGGAGTCCATAGCCGCAGCAGATCGGCTTATTCAGGAAAACCGGCGTGTCACCCTGGCTGAAATGGCTTCCTTGCTGAATATGAGCTTCGGTTCAGTACAACACATAGTGCATGACGAACTCCGCTACAGAAAAGTGTCCGCCAGGTGGGTTCCTCGACAGCTGACGCAGGAACTGAAAGTCCGTCGGGTTGACGCATGTCAAGAGCTGCTGAGGCATTATGAAGAGGAGGGTGAGGATTTTCTAGCTCACATTGTCCCCCGGGATGAAAGTTGGGTGCACCATTTCCAACCGGAGACGAAACGTGCAAGCAAAGAATGGCGACATTCGTCTTCGCCGAAACCAAAGAAGTTTCGCAGCCAGCCCTCTGCAGGGAAAGTCATGTTGACTTTATTCTGGGATAAGAAAGGTCCTATTCTGGAACACTACATGCCCCCGCGTATGACAGTGACTAGTGCCACCTATACCGACCTTCTCAAGAACCATTTGAGGCCAGCGATACGCACAAAGCGAAGGGGATTGCTGAGTGCAGGTGTTTTGCTTCAACATGATAACGCCCGTCCTCATTCTGCTCGTTCAACCATGAAAACCATAGATGACCTACGCTTCAAGTGCCTACCACATCCGCCATACTCACCAGATTTGGCACCATCTGATTTCCACATCTTTGGTCCATTAAAGGAGCATCTTGGAGGGCAGAGGTTCAAGTCTGATGAAGACGTCCAATCGGCGGTGCACGAGTGGCTACACAGTCAACCAAAAGAATTTTTCTCACGCGGTATCGAAGCGCTACCTATCCGATGGCGTAAGTGTATTGAACTGGGAGGGGACTATATAGAAAAATAATGCACAATCAAACATTATCCCTGCATTAAAATAGTGGAAAAACATTAATTGCGGTTTTCATTTGATTCTCCCACGTATATAGCCAATTAACAAACTCAAATAAATCTATATAATCACAGGCATAGTAGAGAAAATAAGATCTGGAAGAACATGATTTAGCTACTACAAGATCAATAGAACGAATGCGAAGAAAAATTATTATAGACACAATAATCCTTAGAACGCTTTTGATCATATTTGATTTAGTCCCATATAACTGCTTGATTGAAGTATTACCACTCTTAATATATACACATTTCTAGAACATGTGAAATTCAAATAGAAATTGGCTAAGTGCTCTCTAGTTTGAATAACTATGATGAAACTATCAAGCCCCTGCGTTGAATATAGCAAACATGTGGTGCACAATCAGAGAAAATATGACCGGAATGAGCTTAAAGTATCACATCTTATACATGCAGATAGACTGAAATTCTTTGGAACTAAACCTTAATAAATATACAAGGAATTTAAACAGAAGATGTTTGAAATACGCAGGAATTAACCATAGCTGAACAAAAAGAATACGACCAAACTCTTACTGTAAAACAAATTCCAAAATATCATGAAAACTCATCCTAGTTTTAGAGATTTAGATACAACTCTACCCTATGCCATCTTTGGCATACACTTTTGGAACTGTGAGGTGGAAGAGTATTGACTGTCAGCGCAACTAAGGATAACCACATACAAAGAATTGCGATTCAAGATGTTTCTGAAAACAGTAGATCACATAGCGAAATATCACAACACCATCTCCTTTAGCTGTGTAACACTGGCAATGTGAAGGTTCAGTAATTTACGGAAAGGAAGAAATAATATGAATACAAACTCATGTTTTAAATAAATATTTAGAACCGAAAAGAGGCATATGTCTTACAAAAGTACATCATCCATTTGACATTAAATGTCAGTGTGAAGTGGATTTTCAACCACTGCAAAGTTAAAGGGGATATGAACACAAAAATGGTTTAACTTTTCAAAATGTGAAGTTCAAATTCTCCTCACAAAGAGAAGAATATAAAGCAAGTTTGCCAATTTGTAACAAGCAGTCCTGCCATAATTATCGCCCCATTTCTTGCTTGCCTTTCGCATGAGAAGAATAGCAGAAACGACTGATCTTCCCTCTGTGTACCAGTTCACTAAATGAAGTAATATCCTACCATGCCGCAATTGACATAGGACAAGGGGAACTTGTTTGAGGCTCATGTGCCTTCAACACGTCATACACAATTACACAAAAGGGCTTGGTATGTGAATGTGGTACATAATAACCATACGTTGGTCACTACGATGTCTTTTCTTCCATTGCTGTATCTAGACCAGTTCAAATGCAAGTTGAATCTGTCTACAGTTATACCGCATGTTCAAACATGTCGCACAATACACAACAAGATCGAGCATGTCATGGGTGCAATTACAGTATCCTGTTCTTCACGCTAAATATTTATTCTTGCGTGGATCAGTGCATCTCAATTATTTACAACAATGGCGTTGTTTACGTGGGAGTCCTGGACGCTCGGGGTCCCACAAACATATATTTCCAGGCTTCTTGCACAAACCCTCGCTACTCATTGGTAGTTCCAAGTAAATAGCTTTAGGTTTATGTCATACAAAGTTAGGAATTGTATGCTTTCTGAGTTGCAATATTTTGTAGTTGTGGGTTGTACTATCGCATTAGATGTCAATGGGATATATCAGTGACTGTAAAACTATATTTGAGCCACGTCTGTTAAGTCAGTTAACCCGAGATGAAAAAAACGACGCAAAATAACCGAAATGGAAAGAAAGAAGAAAGTTCTGCCCGTAGAATGCCCGACTACCACATTGGAGACCCGCATTCGATTCTCTAGTCCAACGTTAATTTCACATTGATCCTTTTGTTGATAACTTGGTGGTCCACTGGACAAACCCGCCAATAATGTCCTCGCTGTGGGACAGGTGTATCTCTTGGGAGTGTCCTTCCGTCGAATTCGTCCAAGCACCACTCATGCTCAGCGTCGCGATTTGTCAAAAGTGGTAGGAAAGTAACGCTTAGTAAGGAAAGTACATGGTACGCTGAGCCTCGCATTAATAGTAGGTACCTGGATGATATCCTATAGGATTGCCACAGCGAAGCAAGATGCTGATAACCTAATCTCCACCATGGACGAGATTGAGAATGTCTGAAGTCCTACCCCCACACCACTTTTGTGCTATTATGCACAATTGAGAGGTTAAGTTTTACTTTAATATTTAACTTGGTTTTTCAATTCTAATAAATAATAGTCAGAGAACAAGACGATAAGCACACACAATGATACACTTGCCTTCTGTCTGGGGAAAAATGTAGGATCGATAATTCTACACACTCCTCCACAAAAACAACTCAATATCTAATAAATCATTGTGGAATTAATTACGTCATCTTTATCGTGGTAAAATGACTTTTCAACCTTAGCGGAGATCAAGTGATGTAAATGGATGACCACCTTAGCAGTGAGCAAATCTATGGAAAAACTGATAAAATATCATACGTGTAGGGGCAGCGGGAGATAGTTGCAACAGGGGTAGGTTGCAACACTGTTAATATCTCCTCAACTTGAAGAGTTACGAGAACGAACTTGCCCTTCGCGCATGCGCATTTTGTGGAGGAAGAAACGTTTTAGATTTGTTGGTGCACGCGAGCTGGTAACAGTTACAGGTAATAAGAATTGTTTTTTTCAGACTAGGCGAGTAAAATTTGAATAATTTATTTTGAAGTGACTGGCGACTAGGACAAGTAACTGTCGTTGACTATGTTGCTATTAATGATACACATGTTCTTTCACCTGTAAAAGAATAACAGCCATGTTTACAATGAGATTCAGGTTGAAGACATTCTCGTCCTTTTGTTAAGTAAAGTGGGTGAGGGGTAAGTTGCAACAGGTGGAAGGGAGTGGGTACAGTGTATAGTGTGTGACGGGTGGGCACATTTCAAGAAATGTGCGAAAAAAGATGAGTTTTATGTTTGTCATCATTGTCTCTCAGATTAAAGAAAGTGTTTCATTTGTTTGTATACTCCTTTATCTAGCGTAAATTTGTAAACCACAAATATGCTTAATTTAGGTCCAGGATCACTTGCAAGTTTAAAATATTGTTACAATGTCAGCTAATGTTGAACAGTTTCTTACATAATATTCATATCGTTTTTGATATCATTTATTAAATAAACTAAGATTTACGTTCTTACTTTCATTTATGTTTCCAAGTGTTGTAAAATGCCCTCATACGGGGCAAGTTGCAACAAAAAGTAAGGTATTTGAAAATTTTAAATTTCCAATAAAAGTACATCGGTGTGGAGATTCTCAAATTTTCTGTGCAAGTGGAATGTATCCCGCCTTTCAACTACACAGTTTCGTGGACGTATGTTCAAAAGCAAAAATTATACAATTTTTTGAAGTTGAAAATTTTAAAAGTGTTGCAACTAGCCCCCGCTTCCCCTACAGATTATAGTGTGTATTTCCTATGAAACAATAATAAGTACACTAATATTAGTTCTGTATTAAACTTTACAGTTTTTAAAGATTCACTGAAGAATATAATAACCTTTTCTTCAACTATGCTTGTCAAATTCCTATAAAAATTAAGCCATACATCTTTCGATCAAAATAGAAGATCATAATCTCTAATGAACAATATCAACAACCATTTACATGGAAGAGAGATTGACATTCGAGTTCTTCCAAAACATGACACTGAACGAAGAAAGAACAGATAAACGACATATTATAACAAGGCCCTAGCCAACTCACTGATATCCTTAAACTGGAATGTCCATTCGCGTTGCAGCACTAGCGTTCCATCTCCATCCTTAACCTCAGCATGCTCAAATCAATTTCAACGATCCTACCTAATATAATCTCAACACAATGGATATAAAGTGGTACATTATGACACACATATACATTTTCATTTCTCGAAAATACAATCTGAATAAAACTTTTACGAAGACACAAAAGCTTTAACTTTACCATTTAACCATGGAAAAAATCTCCACTCCTTTCTTTACCATTGTATGTATTTCACAAACAACAATTTCATATGTAACATAGCATGAAAGAAGAATCACTGACACGGCACAAAGTAAACGTTCATATATTATTGAAGCGACATTCAGGATCGTGAAAAATGCAACAAAGGAGAGAGACGCATATGCATTTTAAAGCATGAATAAGCAAACACCTTCTCCATTTGCTCAACAAGCAATAGACCCAGCCAGAACTACCGAGAGCTATCACAGATAAAAGGATACCTTGAAAAAGGCTTGTTCTTCAATATGTAAGTTTTGTATTGTGTTGAAATTTTATATTTTTGTTTTTTAAAGCATTTCTGCTTCTCATGATAATAGTGACGATGATGATGAATAATAATCCAGTTCATTGGACTAAGAGGTACTCACACCCACTCTCAGGATAAGATTCGAACACAGAACACACGGGAAGCGATATCACGTGTCAACTACCTAACGCACACTGTCACCAAAGATGCGTACATTTGTTCTACAAAATTCAGCATAATACCAGAGCGTATAGAAGAGAAAGTGTGCGCACTTCGGTTTCTTCCCGTAAGCCAAGTGAATAGAGCGGTGCCCCACCGAAACAATGGCAGCACCTTCGCTTGCGACGAGAGTCTTCTGCTTGCAGTGCGGCCGAGCTTAATGTAGAGTTTTGTGTTTTGTTGTGCTAGAATAACATTGTGTACTTTTATTAATGACAACGTTGTTACGTTATTCAGTGTAGTGTCTTTAGATTTGTGATTGATCCGTTGTGACTACTTTGTGTTGTGTTCAAAGCAGTATTATTGTGTTTGAGACAGCAGCGAGCGAAAACTACAAGATGCCTACGTGTTTCGTACCCGGCTGTAGATCTGGATATGACCGCTGTTCTTCAGGTAGTAGACATTTTTTTATGCCACCTAAAGACAGTAACGGTTTCTCAAAATGGGAAAGTGCCATCCCTAGAAAAGATAAAAACTAAGTCATAATTGCTATGTGTGTGATATTCATTTTCCCACTGACTTTTTAGTGAAAGTGGATTCGTTCTAGTGGATGGCGAAACAGTAGAAATTCCACGACAAAGGTGGAAATTAAAACCAGAAGCAGTTCCTTGCGGACAGATGATGATGAAGTAAGTACTCGTCGCAATGTATCATTACGCTTATCAGTAGAGGATGCTAGTAATACAATAGCATTGCTAAAGAAATAACTTAAGAATCAGAAAAACAATTTAATTTGAACGCAGAATAAACTAAAGGTCGCACAGGCTAAAATAAATTTGCTTGAAAAAGGCTTTAAAGATGCTAAATTAAAGACAACGATCACACAGTCAAAACAGCAAAAATAAAAAATAAAAAATGTAATCTTAAAGAAATGCCAACTGAAAAGTAAGACAGGAATGAGATACAGTTCTGAGTTTATACTGGATTCTCTTCTTTTAAAAATAAAGTCCCCCAAGGGGTATATACACTGTTTGCATCACGATTTGCTATCTTTGCCTTCTGAAGCTCACTTAAGAAAATTTGTGAAGGGTCTTAAATGTCCTTATGGCGTAAATTCCCATGCCATCGACGCTATAACACATTTTTTTAGTGAAAAGAATAAGAATGAGCGTAGCGGAATGCTGATTTTTGATGAAGTTAAACTTAGGGAAGCAATTCAGTTTAACTCGAATTCTTTAAAAATAGACGGCTTTGTGGATTTTGGAAATCTTACTCCAGACGAAAGCAAGAATCAATTACCAAATCATGCTCTAGTTTTTATGTTTGTTCCTTTTCTGTATGATTGGATTCAACACATAGCAGTATATGCTAGCAGGAATGCCACCCCTGGTGACATTCTCACAAAAATACTTATCCAGGTTATCATACATTTGGAAAAAGCAGGGGTCACAATTATTGGTTTTACATCTGACGGTAGTCAATCAAACAAATGAATTTCCGGAAACAGAAACAATCTTAAGTGCTCTATACCCAATCCAGCTGACTCTAGTATAGAAAGCTTTAGGCATTTTCAGACTCACCACATATATTTAAATGCATAAGGAATAACTTCCATGATAAAGTGCAGGTGTACTATAATGGTGATATTGTTAATTATTCATTTTACAGAAAAGTGTATGAACATGATTCATCTACTGAATTTTCCGGTATGAAAGCTTGCTACAAAGTGACATCTGCACATTTGGATCCTAATTCATTCCAAGGAATGAATGTAAGACTCGCACTGCACTGTTCAGCAGATCTGGGGCTAATGGAATAAAATTTTATCGGAGTATTAATGCAGAGGGGTTAGAAGGCAGTGAAACAACGGAAAATTTCAGAAGAGAACTAAACTGCCTGGTTGACGCATTAAATTAATTCACTCCTGCACAGGCACTATATAAAGGATCAGAAGCACATACAACTTTAATAAAATGGTATGGTGTCCTTAGAGATAATCGAAATTCCTTCGCTTCAGAAAAAACGCTAGAGTCCTTAAGAGTGACTTTAGAAAGTACTTTAGAAGTGTCCGAATATTTGTGGAAGAATAATCACAAGTACGTTTTGACAGGAAAATTTAATCAAGATCCCCTAGAACGCTATTTTGGTATATTGCGGTCGTTCACTTGTTATGATCATCCCTCCAATGTGGATTTTCTGCACTTACATATGCTGCAATCAATTTACGTACCAGCAAAACTTGCTTTATTTTCGGGCGGAAACTGTGAATACAGGACTGAATCTCCTCTGACGTATTTTGTTAATCAAATGCGAACTCTGGCAAGAGCAACCAAAAATAAAAATATTTCGGTGAAGAAGAAAGCTGAAAATAAAATAAGGGAAAAAATTTCCATTGTTGAAGATGAAATTCAAATACCGGACTGGCAAAACAACATACCAAACTTAAGTGAACAAAGTGTTGGTAAAGAATACTTGGTGTATCATTTGGCAGGATACATAATGCGGTATATTTCCAAAGTGACGGATTGTAAACTGTGTACAACTTTTCTGCACGGGGAACCAACTAATGTACCTGTCTCACTTACGTTAATCCAAGACTATTATTCGGGCGACGGCTGTAAATACCTTACCTATGCATCGAAAAGTGTTTATGATGTGCTGTTACGAGTGGAAGAAGTTGTTGCAGAAAAATTATCATGTGCTAATAGTTTATGGGGTGATATATTTTTTGAGTGTTTGGACAATTTAAATATAATTGCTGTAAAAAATTCGCAATTAGGATGCTGTGAAGATCATGTGCTGCGTACTACCTAAACTCGTATTTCACTATCTGAAATGTCGACTTTTCTTCCGTACCAAGGAGATAAGAAAGAAATTAAGTACCTTCAAGACAGCAAAATCATCTCGGAGATTCTCCAAACTATCCAGCTGCTGAGATCTTCTCCAAACGTAAGTAACATGCATTTTTGTTTCTTATGTAGTTAGTTTTGTAAGCAACGCGAGCATCTTCCGCGCCGTCTCAAACGTCACCATTGCCATCTAGGCGGTGGACCACGGCAACTCAGGTAGTGCGCACACTATTCCTTCTATACGCTTTGATAATACGTAGCATATAAAATGTTAAACAATGAGACATATATTGTTGAATGGTTACTAAATATTACAAGGCAGATACAAGAAGGACATATTACAGAGGTACGATGTTCTTGTCGGTTGGAAATGCAGAATTAACAAACTCCGTAACTTACCTCATCCTTTGGAAAGCTACCAGTCTGGTTAGCCGGGTCAGAATTGACAGGTAATGGAATTCCTATGATCTGCATTCCAAACCGACCATAAGACACTGCCTCGGTAACATGCCCTTCTTGTATCCATCTTGTAATATTCACTAATCATCCAACCATATAAGGACATTAATGTTATACTGCAACTTTATCTTACTTGTTTCAACTAAATTTATCTTTAATAAATGAAATGAAATTTGTTTTTTGACATTTTGTAAAACCACTGAGCAAACAACATTAATTCAAAATTATATGGTCTCCTAGTGAATAAATACTGAAGTTTCAGAAAACACATTAATGTCTCCGTAGAATGTCTCACAATTATTCGTCATTGGTTATGATAAACGAAAGATGAGACTCTGTCAATTCAATACACACACACACACACACAAACTATCTAGTAAATGCAACTACTCTGCAAACATACCCTTCTGACAAGTGAAGACATTTCACGTTTCAATTACTGTAAGTACTAACCGTGTGACAGTGCAAACAAATCTCGTTACATTTCTCCTCAATTACTTAGAACGTTATAGCTTTCGGGAATTAATATTTGCACAATTCTTGTCTCGTAATATAAATATTTGCTTGATGTCTGAATTGCCAGAACCGTCTCACATTACCCACAGCTTGCATGTTGAATCTATACATATAAGATAACTTTTTCTTCTTGGATAAACATTGGGTAAGTGTGTTCCTCATAGTTCTAAGTCTGTTCTTAGAATAAACTAGACTGCATGAAGACTATTTTAATTAGCAACTCTAAAGGCGAACTGTATACAATTTGCATATACGTATTAATAGTTGAAGATCTAGAGTACCCAAGGGCGTATGCATACGTTTGTATGGGGGCTGCAATACGTCCTTGAACAAAACTATGAAAACTGCTGTTATGATGAGATGGCTCGTTATACGTCTTAGAATGATACATCTATAAATGTGAATAACGACGGTGAACAGAATTGATGAAGCAGATGATGAAACTAACACCATGGTATGTGCATGCCTTACCCAGCATTTGAACTCCGTTTTGGCTTTGTGTTTTGTCACCTCATATTCCTTCTACGAATGTGCGACGATTTCTTTCTGAAAGGGGAAATGACTATTTCGATTGTGTGCTTTGTGAATTTTGTGATGAAACGTCAATTGCCAATTTTGAATGACTTTTGTCGTCAAGTGACATTCGCCACTCTGGTGTGAGGTATGTGGTGAAGTGTCACCTGCTACCTTTGCATGAAGTTGTGTTAAAGTGTCATTTGCCAATTTGGTGAAAAAATTGTTGTGAAGTGTCATTCATCACATTGGAGATAAGTTTGTGCAGTGTCACTTGCCACTCTGGTGTGAAGTTTGTGGTGAAGTGTCACTTGCCATTTTGTTGTGAAGTTTGTGGTGAAGTGTCACTTTCCACCGTTGTGCATAATTTCCTAAACATCTATTCAGCTCTTACGATTCGTAAAATGTTATTAGGTAAGCAAAGTCAAACAGAATTGTCAATAAAAACCTACGCTAAAACATAAAGATAATGTAAATTCTAAAACTTAAAATATACAAAGTAAAATTTCTTTATTAAATCGTGCATCACTGTACCCAGAGGTGATGAAAGGCAAGTCAATACTGAAGCACATTAAGAGAGGGGAAAAAGTTGTGCTTTATCATGGCGTTTGAAAATACGTCTGGAGATATTTAAAAAAGAAGAATTTCAAAGCAAACTTTGAAATCATTTTTCGGGAAGGGTAAATAAGGGGAAAAGTTTGCTAAAGAATAACAAAAGAGGAACGAATGTATTGAGTGCATGGTTTCTTACCGAAGAAGAGAGTAAGGGAGAAAAAACTTTTACTTAAGTTTTTCGATCTTGATCAACAATTTTTTTTTCACTCAAGTATGAAAGTAAACCTTTCCCCCTCCTTCTATCAACTTGAGTTTTGTTTCCTTTTAACGTGTTCCTTTTTTAATTTCTCCCTTCTGTTCTACTCCTGGCGCAGAAAAGTTATTTAATTTCATCTTATTAACGGCTTCCTATGATGCAGAATATTTGCGTAAAAAAGGTGCAATTTTTTATCGTCTTGAAAAGAGACTCCTCTCAAATTTCGTAACACGCCAATGAAGCGGTTACAAGAGAAGTTTGGAGTTGAATAGAGCCCTTTCGCCGCCCTTTAAGGTCCTAGGGCTTTTTCCGAGATGAAGGTAGGAGCGAGGGTAAGAGGTAGCTAAGAGAATTGAGAGGTAAAAAGAGGAAAATACAATGAAAGCGAGCTTATAAGGTGATACCTTGGGAACACTCATGTCAATTAGGTTTTTCCCTGTTTAAAGTTCTTGAAACGGTTCAACAGCGCCCATGTAAATGCCAGTAAAACGACACACGTGGCACAGGGAGAACCGTTTTCACGAGATGGAAGATTTTGCAGCTGGGTTCAGTCCGTCCGTACGGCAACTGATTGCCACGCTGGTAGAACCAAGGTTCGAATCCCGGGATGAGTGATTTCAGGTGAGGGATTCTTCCCGTAATATCTATGCATAGAAGAGCTCTGGGAGTTAATCAGTCTATTATACTAAATGAATACCTGAGAGGGTAAAGGAGGCCGGAACGTGGTGCTGATCACATCACTCCCAAATATATTTTCACAGCATATTGATATGGGCAAGGGGATAGTATTACACTCTATTGGACGAATCGCTCCAAATCAATATATAAGTTTATGTTAAATGGATGGAGAGAAACATATATTACTTGTATCTACTGGTTTGCATAATGTCATACGAAAGGCGAATTTTAACAGAATAGCCCAGGGGTAAGAGGGTTTTTAAGAAATTTTATTATCAAAGTACTTTTTCTAATACTTGCCTCTTTATATTGTTAGTATATGAATATTTCTTGTCCACGGTAATGCTTGAATGTTAGTATTATGTATCCAACAAAATGGTGGACACTTCGAACATTTGCTTTAATTTGTAGGGATACCCACATTTCAGGGTTGCAAGGTGTATGTAATTTATTGCATATGTTCGAGAATAACCAACTTTCTCCTTTGTCGTCAAAAGTGCCTTAGTGTGATAGCCTGAGGTGAAACACGTCTGTTAGTGACACGTGACATCAACAGCGTTGCCAGTGTCTCTCGTAATATTGTGAAAACATTGATCTTTGGAACAGCCCATTTATTCCCTTGTGCAATGTATTTGAAACTTCGTCAAAGTTATTTTTCTGTCAAATTCAATAAATGGTCATCCAAATTGTTCGTTGGTTATGTGAAATGTTACAATAATTTACCTCAGTAAGTTCTGTGCATCAATACAAACGGTTTGCAAAAAATAATTTCCGCCTTTGGCAACACTTAGATTATTTGTTATTAAAACATGCATGTTCTTACCTATGTTTGTCTCTCTAACTTTTCCCAATATACAGGGCATTCTCTTGGCAGAAAGCGTTTCTTCTCATTCATTTTCGCTATTCGGTTATACGGTCGTAAACACCGGGTTGCGTGACTTTTTGGACACTCTGTATATGTAATTACCCACCAACAATATTTCATTGAAACTTTATTGCCTGTAGAGTCCTCGATAAAATACATTTTCTATTTTATATGTATGCATCGAAGCATTACAGATTCGCGGCTACCACTGTTATTTAATTCTTAGGCGGCAAAACATATAGTACCGTGTGGAAGTATTATCACATAACGTAATTTCTTGATATTTGTTTTTGTATTGGAGAAGGACTTCCAAGGCTTCGTCCATGGGGATTCATAATCAAGGGGCGGCTCATTAATTTATTCGTTATACAGTTTGTCCATAGCGTACTAAAATACTTTTTTTCTTTTTCCGACAGAAAATATGACCCTCAGTGGCAACCCTGATTATATAACCCATGTCTACATATATACAGAATATAAAATTCCGTCTTTCGAGGGGCAGTAGCGTGAAAACAATGCCTCAAAAAGCATAGGACTACCAAGAAAACGTGAACCTTATATGGTGTGAAATTGTGTCGGTGTTTTACAGCTACACACTGTATATATAGATGTAACGACGTACAAAGCCTGAGATCCCAAGTTCGACTGGTAAATACTACTGTGTTTTCTCGTCATTTATTTCATCGAAAGACATACTTTTAGAGACACATCGCTACAGTTGGCAACACGTCGGTGCTTGGGGTCCTCGTGTTCGAAAAAAAAAATTGGGCATTTTCTTCCCGCCGCATCCACGTCAAAGAAGGGGAGGGGAGCAATGACGTAGCCCGTGACGTAACCTTTGATCTTTTCCGCCCGCTGTATGTCGCGCTAAATGTCTGTGATATGCAGGAATCATTTCCCGTGACGGTTCCTTTTTTTCGGCTTCTCCGCGTGACAAAAGGGAAGATGAAACAGATTTCGTGAATTCTCACAGTGGCTCTGACCGCGCTACACCGCGTCTCTTTGCTATACGCGGAAGCACACGAGCAGAGTGTGATTCGAGAGAATGTTCCCCAGTTTGATGGTTGTTTGCTGTGACATACACAGACACACGTGTAAGGGCCGGATCAGAGATCTGTATATGTAGAGTCACTTGGTTTCTAAATGACCGCCTACATCCCTAAGTATACTAAAGTATCCTTAAATTGGATACAACTTAGAAAACATGAGTGTATTTTTGGTTGCCTATCTTGAAAGATGAATTTCATGTGATTCTGTTTTCGTTGTGAAAAAGTACAATATTTTACGATAATTATGCAATAATTGTCCCTATATTCCTTACCAAATATTTGTTTCGCAAAATTTCGGGAACAGTGGTTGTTTTTTTTTTTTTTTTGAACATGTACAGTCGACAGCAATGAAACTGAGACAAATATATCCTGAAATGCTTGCTTCCCTGAAATGAGTTAAGTGTGTTGCATAACTACACAGCGATTGTCGCACTTGATATTGAAAATTGCTATTGATGTCGCTCGTCGCCTTTTGTTAGGCAACACTTCATGCATTACAGGGACGTGAGTGTATCAGGATTGATATTGCCGGTGACTGTACTACTCTTTTACTGTACACAGACTTTCAATTAATCGTTAGTGACGACTGGTGTCACTACTGAAGGTTCCAGGTTCTAGTCTCGGCAAAGATGTTGCTGTTCCTCTCTGATTTTCCTCTTCATTAGTTTCATCTAATCACCATTCATCCTGATGATGAGAGGCGGCAGTGAAAGATGAAAACTGCTAATGCAATTTATCGTTGCCGACGACATGTGTAGTGTAGATATGTTTGTTCTACGCTGGGAGGAATCAGGCAACGTTGACGTCTACAGTGTTTCAAAGGCAACATATCCCGTTGCGGCAGCACTAACAGAGACGATTCCACGCAGGTAAAACAGCGCCAGCAAAAAATCAGGCAGCTCAGTGGTAGAGCAATGGCACCGTATGCCAGAGACCCGGGTTCGAGCCTAGATTTTTCGCTGTAAGTTGTACGTGGACATTTCTAGTGTATCAACTGTCCATCCTATTGCACACTTCCCCTAAACAGCACCCCATAGCATCTTCACATCTCACCACACTCACTATCCAGTTCCCACCTAGCCACACAATTCTTACACACACAGTATTCAACATCCAACTTCGCATCTCACCAAATGTTTCTTGAGCTTTGTTGATGGCGTTAACGCTGTAGCCTTGTAAACAAAGAGTCTGGGCTCAATCACCAGTGGAGGCACATATAGGTTCGGATCCCACTTACAAATGTAGCTCCAGTCCCGCTAGCGCAACATAAAGTGGACTTAAGAAAAAACTGTGACCATATATTTCTTCCGTGTACACCACAGAGCTCCAAATTTACGTTTCTCGTAACTACAGCTTCTTGCATCACATTACAAAATAACCAACTACTGTTACTGTACTGGCAATGTGCATTGAGTTTTCTTTAAAGTTACCAATTTCTTGAAGATAAATATCTACCCAATACATTCGGGAAAGCTACAGAAACTATAGTTTCGCTCGTACATATCTAAAATGTATATATGTTCTTATAATTAATCCTCTGTTATTACTCTGAGTCACGTTAGGAGCCCTGTATAATCCATTCATCCCGAATGATTACCTCATTATAGTCAAAGTTTCTTTTAAGTCGCACTTTAGGCAAATATTGGCTAATCTGGACTGGACTATAAGTTAAAGTGGGATCCGAAGCACTATGTGCCTCCACCGAGTATTGAACCCCTTGATTACAAGGCAATGACGTTGCTCCCACATCATCGGAGAAGTTGGAAATGTTGTGTTTATATGTATCAAAAGAGGCCCTGACTTGTAAATGTGCTTTAATCTTCCTTAATACGAGTATTACTCTGCAAATTTATGGTAAATAATTTATTTGGTCACAACATTTGTTCATGAACTGTAATATTGTGTTATGAAATTAATTAGGTGATTGACGTTTGATGATTCAAGACGATTGGAAATAGCTAACAGCCACGAGGAGTTCCCATTCACAATCACTGGCGTTCGTAGGGGGGCTACAGCCTCTCCCGAAATTTTGAGAAAATCAAATTTTTCAAATGACAGGCTCGGGAAAAAGTTGTAAATGCAAACTCACTTTTAAGTGGCCCCAATTAACATTTTTATCTTTGAACAACTTTAAAACAAAGGTTAAGATTGCAATTACTAAATCCCCAACTAGAACACAGGTATATAATATTCACTTTTAAAATATCAGCACCCTCTGAAAAGAAAATATTGCCTACGCTGGTGATTTCAACCACAATTATTTTATATATACAAGAAAGTTAGTATGTTCTCATGGGAAAAAAATATAATTTTCAAGGGATAAAAAAAAGGTTTTGTACTCATAATAAATGTAAGTCGTGAAAAGCGGCTTATTGTTATTAGAGTTACTTTCCTTGCAGACGACTGCAATTAAAATCAAGTACCTTCTCTCTCGACTCAATTCCCCATTCCTTTTTTCCATTACACAATTACTTCCTTGCGAAAAAATATCATTTCCCCGCACAGAAACAGAGGTGGTGTGTTAGAAAGACTGGAAGAAAGGTTTAATGGTCTACACATAGTAATTTGAAAATTTCCAACATGTGGAACTCTTGTTCTCTCCTCTGAAAATGTAAAAGATTCGTGCTTCTTTAGCCGGTCGTATCGAGAACAAGAATTCTGGTTATAATTAACTCCCTAGATGACGCCAATTCTTTCTAAGAGCTTTTCGGAGCCGTGCTTCATTTTACAGCGGCTCTGGGCATTAGAAACAAAAGCCCTCTCAAGAAAGTTATGTCTCCAGGGAGATGCTCTGTTTTTCATCTTTCCTTTCACTTTTTATACTTGCAAAAGTTAAGCGGGGGAAGCTATTATTCACAATCAAAAACTCGCCAAAATGCATAGTAGGAAAATTTTCACATGGGCTGGCGAGGTATGATGCTAATGCAAGCTGCTCTCACATTATACCTTCTACACGAGTGTTAAAGTTATACAAAAAATAATTCGCATTACAAACTATGCCTACCCGCAAAGAACGCGAAGTCCTGGATCGCTGGCTTCCGCAATCTAATGGTTCCACACGAAGGGAAAATTTAGTTTTAAATTTATAAGAAAAAATATCAAAATAGCACAACAGTTTCAAGACATCCGAATCATGTTGTCAATTTTTGTTATACCACAGCTTATGGTAAGCTACCTCCAACGGTTGTCATCGAATTTTTTATATTTCTTATATTTTTCGCAAAGTGTACAATTTGATAGTATTAACTTATTTTTTCTTTTCCCTCCTTATTTTCATTTCTTTCATAAATCCTATAATTTTTGAGAATTGTATATATTCTGTATTCTAAAAGAACTAATAAAAATAATAATAATAATAATTTATGAAGATTTGTGATCAGGAATTATTCTTCTGAGATGAAGGGAAAGTTTGTAGCAAAAAACGGAAATTCTGTATTAGGAAGGGGAAATTGTGCACACTGTTTGTGGCAACACTGCCACAACCAAGCCTGAGGTGTCACCCTGCATGCAGTGGATATTAGTTATTAGAATTTTAATTGCCAGGGACACAAACATGAACAAATATTATGAGGTTGTAGATAACAACGTTGTCAATATATTTTTCAGTTCTGAAAAGTTGAAAATAGATGATCTAAATAATCTAAGATTACTTCCGGTGGAAACGCTCTCGGAATTTACTAATCTTATGACCCTGTCATAGATAACAATCGTACAAAAAAATGAACGGGCGTTCCAGCAATAAAATAATGCCTTCATCTTGGAGTCAGACACGAGAAATGGAATGAATGATCAGACGTGATGGTTTCACTGGTGATCAGAATAGGTTCACCGGTAGAATTTTTATATTACAAACCCATAATAGGGATGCAGAATATCCTATTTACAGGCAGCGTAAAATTGCAGTTGATGTAGAATATCACTTATACTTTCCAGAGAAGTAACGTACTTTAGGCTTCTAGACCACATCTCAGTAGTGAAACTAAGAAGAGCCAGATAACATTTTTAAAAAAAGTGCAATAAACGTTGGAAGAGCTAGCACATCACTCTTCCACCTCAAACTTTCATTGAACATAGGCAGGCTTTCAATGTCTCTAAGCAGTAGCTACCTCGCAGATGTAATCGATCCCATTCTGGAAGGCAAAATAAATCGGATGCATCTTTCTCAATCAAAACAGACGCGTTTGCCTTCTGGAAATAAAATTCAGATTGAACAGCGAGTCGGGTTTCCTAGCATTGTTCTTTTACTGTGTCTGATTGTGGCTAGAACAGGGTGGTCCTTATTTTTCAAGTTTTGAAATGTTGTTGTCTGACCCTCCTATGTTGTTCTATGATGTAAAAAAATATGTTGTGAAAAGCTTCATGCAGATCAGACCATTTTTAGAGGTCCCTCAAATTTCCTGTTTTTTCCTAATTTTTATATTATTTTTCCAGGAATGGTGAAAACTGAACATGGCAGCAGCAGCTAATACTAGATGGGTCTCTACAATTTGGTTAATTGGCTCTGAAGAAAATGAACTGAAAGGATCCAAGTTACCTTCAAATAAACAAGTGTTAAGTGTATTTTTCTACCACCATAAAACCTTGAAAGAAACAATTCGTGAGAGCTGTAGGACCGTTGTGAAGCAAACTTCTGTGTTTTGGGAAAAGGCTTGTATTCCCATTCGTCATGAACAGGATTGTATCAAAAAAGCTGGAGAAGCTTCATGAAAAGTGGACTAAGCTGAAAAAAAATCTAATAGGAAAACAGCTGTGCAGCAAAGCAATGAGTCTATATTTTTAAGAGACCTTGACAACTCATTTGATATTGCTCATCAGGAAGCCTTGCAAATGATCAAGATCCCAGAGGACAAGGATTTTCTTCTTGCACAGAGAGAACCTGGTCACCGTGGTTGCTTTCGGCAAGTCGATAAAGTGTTGGCATTAAAAGAAACGAGAGCCGAACAACGGAAACGAAAAGAACAAGAGTTCCATAAGAAGTGCGAGAAGGAACATACGACGCAGACTGAAAGTTCTGCTCAAATTCCCTCCAGTGATGAGCACAGTGGAAGTAATACTGTTGTTTCGGAACAGGAGAAAGCAAAATCAGGCACTGAACAAGCAATGGCTACAGCTACACCTTCCACTTCCACTGCTTCCAGCCGTAAGAGGGCATGTATCACACCATCTGTCGCTGTGGCCTTAGATAGAGTAAAGTTAAGTGATATAAAAGCCACATATCCGTTAGCTGCAACTGATGAGGGTCTTGGCCACAAAGTAGATGATCTTAATATTAACAGGACTTCTATTCCGAGATATCGAGAAAAAACACGTGCAGAACTTGCAAAGAATTTAAAGGAAGCCTTCCGGACAAAGTCATCCCTTGTTGTTCACTGGGATGGTAAACTTCTTCCAGACCTGACTGGGAATGAAAAGGTAGATCGACTACCAGTGATTGTGTCTGGTGTAGGAGTAAATCAGATGCTTGACGTACCAAAGTTGCAGTCAGGTACTGGAGAAGCGCAGGCTGGAGCAGTGGCTACTTTGCTTGAAGAGTGGGGACT
Source organism: Lepisma saccharinum (assembly GCF_977018435.1). NCBI lineage: Eukaryota > Metazoa > Arthropoda > Insecta > Zygentoma > Lepismatidae > Lepisma > Lepisma saccharinum. The sequence goes on along the minus strand of NC_139231.1, from coordinate 91,607,271 downwards.
GGTTCACCAAGTAAGCGCAATGTGCTTTGACACTACTGCCAGCAACACAGGTCACAGAAATGGAGCTTACATACTTTTGGAACAGAAGTTGCAAAAGGACCTTCTCTACCTAGCATGTCGTCACCACGTATTAGAACTCATTCTTGCAAGTGTGTTCAACGAGGCAATGCTATGTACATCATCTGGTCCCGATATAGCCATATTTAAACGTTTTAAATAGTCCTGGAATAAGATCAATCAGCTTACGAAAGTGCAACCAATAATGAAACACTTGCAAGATTTTTGGCAGAATTGGGAGATGACATGGACACAGTGATTCAATTCGCAGTTAACGAGCTTGAGGCAACACAAGTCAGAGATGATTACAGAGAATTTCTAGAGCTTGCAATTATCTTCTTGGGAGGTGTTCCTCCACGTGGGATACACTTTATATCCCCTCGGGCCTTCCATCATGCTAGATGGATGGGAAAGACATTGTACTCTTTTAAAATATGGATGTTTCGTCGTCAATTCAAACTCTCTATGTTGGAAGATAATGGATTGTGAAACATCTGCATTTTTCTTGTGTGCATTTATCTGAGAGCTTGGTTTACAGCTCATCTTCCTATTTCAGCACCCTCTAATGACTTGATACTATTGCAAAAACTAAGTGCTTATGAGAAGATTAATTCTGGTATCTCTAAAGTTGCCAGCAAGAAACTTGAAGGTCATGTGCGGTATTTAAGTGAGAAGCTTGTGGGTTTGGCCTTTTTGGATAAAACTGTGTCCACAAGTTCCAGAAAAGCTATGCTTTATTCCTTAAAGAAAGGGATGGGGTCGACGAACCTCTTAAGGGTATCCAGCTGAGTGGCAAGAGTTCCTGTGATATGAAGATTGAAGATTTTGTGACAAAAAAAAACATGAATTTCTTTCTTAGTATCCCAAGAGATTACTTAGATTTTGATCTTGAAAAATGGCATCTCAGAGATGACTATAAACAAGGTAGGGCAACAGTTAAACATTTAAGAGTTGTTAATGACAATAAGGGGTGTGGCACTTATGCAAGAGTATAATGCCCTTATAACTAAGAATGAAGACCAGAAACAATATTTATTACAGGTTATGGAACAACATAGGCATCTTTATCAAGACAACAGGAAAACAAAACTTAATCCAATATATATAAAGCCCCAATCCCACCACTCACTCACTCACTCACTGACATAAATGTTCTCCATGAACGAAGCCCCGGAGGCGAAATACGCCCGATTACAACCCCCCATGAAATCGTCCCAAAAGGCCGAGAAAATTCAAAAATCTCTCAATCGGCCCTTCCTTAAGGGTGAAAATGCCCTTTTCTTACGTCCTTAGCAACCGTTGCCACGGGCATTTCTTTTGCACACATTGTTTCCTTCAATTCTTAATTGTCTAGCTACATTATATTTGTCACAGATCACACGCAGATGAATCAACACCTGGTTCAAAAAGGTGCCTTAAACAAGGGTGACATCTACATAAGGAGTTTCAGCCCAGAATCAATTACTTACGTATATATTGGTAAACTCAATGCGAAAATGTTATCTACATCGTGGTTCTTTTAACTAAATGTTTAGAGGTATAATATCAAACAATTATTTAGAGTTTTTGCCGTGCTAGTTGTTGTCCATGGAAACGGACGTTGCTAGGGAACTTAAAGAACGTTTATTTTCACCCCAAGAACTACTGTAAGGGAATTATGCAAGACTTTTCGAATTTCAAAATGCGAGAGTCAGAATTTATTACAGAGGCAAGGTAGGAATTCGAGGAGAATGGCAGAAAGATTGCATTTCCAATTTAGTGTCGCTATTGAATTCGTTTATGCAAAACATCCAACTAATTATCTTGAAACTGTTATTACTTACTCAGTTTATTATTAGGAAAATAGACAATAATATTTTGAATATTTGTACCTTATTAGAGCCCATACAGACATAACGTTACTTTCTAAACTTTTTAAATTAGCGAACTTATACACTTGCTTGGCTTCATCCAATAAAACATGCAGACATTTTACTCCATCTATAACATGATTACGCCCACAACGTGTCCGAAGATCACGCATGCGAGCGTACAAGACGTGGCCAAAGGCCACGTCGAAAGTACGCGAGTCCAATATATATATGGCCCCAATCCCACCACTCACTCACTCACTCACTGACATAAATGTTCTCCATGAAGGAAGCCCCGGAGGCGAAAAACGCCCGATTACGACCCCCCATGAAATCGTCCAAAAAGGCCGAGAAAATTCAAAAATCTCTCAATCGGCCCTTCCTTAAGGGTGAAAATGCCCTTTTCTCACGTCCTTAGCAACCGTTGCCACGGGCATTTCTTTTGCACACGTTGTTTCCTTCAATTCTTAATTGTCGAGATGCATTATATTTCTCACAGATCTACAACACACAGATTAATCAACTCCTGACTTTGAAAAGGTGGCTCAAACAAGGGCGACATCTACATAATAAGGAGTTTCAGCCCAGATACAATTATGTATATATTGGTAAACTCAATGCGAAATTATTATCTACATAGTGGTTGTTTTAACTAAATGTTTAGAGGTATAATAACAAACACTTATTTAGAGAGTTTGCCATGCTTGTTGTTCACCATGGAAACGGACGTTTCTAGGGAACTTAAAGACAGTTTATTTTCACCCCAAAAACTACTGTAAGTGAATTATACTAGACATTTCGTATTTCAAAATACGAGCGTCAGAATTTATTACAGACGCAAGGTAGGAATTTCGGGGGAATTGCGGAAAACAGTTATTATCCAATTACGTTCAAAAATGTGGAAATGACAAAAGACGTAAATATTGCATTTTCAATTTAGTGTCGCTATTGAATTCGTTTATGCGAAAACACCCAACTAATTATCTTGAAACGGTTATTACTTACTCAGTTTATTATTAAGAAATTAGACAATACTCTTTTGAATATTTGTACCTTATTAGAGCTCATACGCACATAAAGTAACTTTCGAAACTTTTCAAATTAGCGAACTTATACACTTGTCCCCCCTCATCCAATACAACATGCAGACATTTTACCCCATCTAAAATATGATTACGCCCACAACGTGGCCGAAGGTCACGCATGCGAGCGTACAGGACGTGGCCAAAGGCCACGTCGACAGTACGCGAGTCCAATATATATATAGCCCCAATTCCACCACTCATTCACTGACTCACTGACATAAATGTTCTCCATGAAGGAAGCCCCGGAGGCGAAAAACGCCCGATTACGACCCCCCATGAAATCGTCCCAAAAGGCCGAGAAAATTAAGAAATCGCTCACTTTGCCCTTCCTTAAGGGTGAAAATGCGCTTTTTTCACGTCCTTAGCAACCGTTGCCACAGGCATTTCTTTCGCACACATTGTTTCCTTCAATTCTTAATTGTCGAGATACATTATATTTCTCACAGATCAATAGCACACAGATGAATCAACTCCTGGCTTTGAAAAGGTGCCTGAAACAAGGGTGACATCTACATAATGAGGAGTTTCAGCCCAGATACAATTACGTATATATTGGTAAACTCAATGCGTAAATATCTGCATCGTGCTTGTTTCAACTAAATGTTTAGGGGGTATAATGACATGCAATTTCTTAGAGCTTGCCGTGCTTGTTGTTCACCATGGAAACGGACGTTGCTAGGGAACTTATTTTCACCCCGAATGCTACTGTAAGGGAATTATGCTAGAGTTTTCGATTGATTGATTTGTTGTTTTAAGTCCACTTTGTGCACAGTATTAGAGTTTTCGAATTTTAAAATGTGAGCATCAGAATTCATTGCAGAGGAGAGATAGAAATTTGCGAAGAATGAAGGAAAACATTTGCATTACGACCCCCCATGAAATCGTCCCAAAAGGCCGAGAAAATTCAAAAATCTTTCAATCGGCCCTTCCTTAAGGGTGAAAATGCCCTTTTCTCACGTCCTTAGCAACCGTTGCCACGGGCATTTCTTTTGCCACATTGTTTCCTTCAATTCTTAATTGTCCAGCTACATTATATTTCTCACAGATAAGTAACACACAGATGAATCAACTCCTGGTTTTGAAAAGGTGCCTGAAACAAGGGTGACATCTACATAATAAGGAGTTTCAGCCCAGATACAATTACGTATATATTGTTATACTCAATGCGTAAATATCTGCATCGTGCTTGTTTCAACTAAATGTTTAGGGGGTATAATGACATGCAATTCCTTAGAGCTTGCCGTGCTTGTTGTTCACCATGGAAACGGACGTTGCTAGGGAACTTAAAGAAAGTGTATTTTCACCCCGAATGCTACTGTAAGGGAATTATGCTAGAGTTTTCGATTGATTTATTGATTTGGTGTTTTAAGTCCACTTTGTGCACAGTATTAGAGTTTTCGAATTTTAAAATGTGAGCATCAGAATTCATTGCAGAGGAGAGATAGAAATTTGCGAAGAATGAAGGAAAACATTTCTTTATTTCAATTATGTTTAAAAATGTAAAACTGACTACAGAAGTAAAATGTTACTTTTCCAATTTAGTGTCGCTATTGAATTCGTTTACATAAAACATCTAACTAACTATAGCCCCAATCCCACCACTCACTCACTGACTCACTGACATAAATGTTCTCCATGAAGGAAGCCCCGGAGGCGAAAAATGCCCGATTACGACCCCCCATCAAATCGTCCCAAAAGACCGAGAAAATTCAGAAATCGCTCAATTAGCCCTTTTTAAGGGTGAAAATGCCCTTTATTCACGTCCCTAGCAACCGTTTCCAGGGGCATTTTTTTGCAGCACACATTGTCTCCTTCAATTTTTAATTGTCGAGATACATTATATTTCTCACAGATCAATAAGAGATGAATCAACTCCTGGTTAGAAAAGGTATTTCAAACAAGGGTGACCTCTACTGCATAAGGAGTTTCAGCCGGATACAATTACGCATAGGTATATTAGTAAACTCAATGCGAAAATATTTACATCGTCCTTGTTTTAATTAAATGTTTAGAGGTATAATATCAAACAATTATTTAGAGTGGCCAAAGGCCACGTCGAAAGTACGCGAGTCTCCCATGAATACAGTCACAAGAAACTCTGATTATGGTACTTTCAGTAGTAACAATGCATATTATTTCAAGTGGCAACAATGTTCTGTTATCTGTTAGAGACCTAATTGACGTTGATAAGAATTTACGTGCGGAATTTAACAAAATAATTAATACAGCAATATTCCTGCACAAATTGTTTAATGTAAAACTTTGAAGGTATTGAGCTACCTCTAAATGTTAATTAAAAAGATTAAAATTTTACACACATTATTTTGTTACATCGAAGAACAATTTTGAGGGGTTAGAGTATATAAATTGTTGAAATTGTTTTTTCTTACCATTATAAGGCCCACCCTAGGCTGCAAGTCAATATCAACCATCCATATTTTGTATTATCGCAGGAAACTATCAAGCACAAATATTCCGAAAGTAATAAAAAGGAACAATCGTTCCTCTGTCTGCATACTTTTGACAATTTATTAGAAATTTTAAATATCAGTTCATGTTTTCTAAACCTAACACATGAGTTTTCAAATCCAGAATCCATTTTTTCCAACTTCGCACCTTATGCAGGTAAAACTGTAAGACTTAGCAAGTTAGGTCAAGTGAGTAGCAATCATAGTAATTAGCTCCTGGATAGTGAGGCAGTCTTCTAGATCGTTCTTTCCATCCGACTATTGGTTATCAATGTCTTGTTATTCGTTGGGAGTTTTCGTGTGCGATTTTTAGTATATGTTGACTAAAACTCTTGATACTGGTAACATCTCAGTAATGATAATTGCAGACATTATGGCAGGTGGTGAATGCAAATATTTTAGTTCGTTTTAACCATCTTTTTGTTAAATGCGATGATTATTGAAAAGACACTGGTGTAACATATGTCTGGCTTCGAATACTTCCCAGCACATTGTAAAAGTTGCACTTTCTTCTAGATCAAATAATCCACCGTGTATGTCTCCGTACATACGTACACTTTGCAGTCAAAATATTTTCTCGCACTAACGATAAAAAAGATCTACTAGAACTATATCCTCCGAATAATGTTACAAATATCACTAAACACACTTCGTTATTATGCGTACGTACAGTAAGCTTTAACGCAGTCCCTTCGCATTCTCCACCTCATGTGCTGGAAAAACTCCTCTCCTTCCACTCAGCGCTCCTGGTTCTTTTACGCATGCGCATAAGGCAACTAAATGTGTTACTGCGCATCCAACCTTTCAGTAGACTTCCGTATGTCTAAACTCTGTCCCTGAAATCTCTGGAGGAAGCGAACTGAAAGAAGTCCTTTGTGTAAGTAGAACTCGAACAGTTTGATTGATTAATAGATTTGCTTCATTTTAATTCACTTTTTTTGCCACTTTTGGCTAATTTGCGAAGATGGGGATGAGTGATGATGTGATGAAATTGATGAATGGCAAACATATATGCCCAGGCCAGGATTCGAACCCGGGACACCTGGCGTCGTAGCGCGATGTGATAACCACTCCGCCACGGGGGTCGGTAAGAACTCGAAAGGGATCGACCAATTAACGCGCGAGAAAAGTGAGTGCATGGAGGAGAAAACGTGGCTGCAGCCGCCAAGCGTTTCCAGCATTGCTCCGCCCACTCGCATTCTACCCTTGTCTACCGCTATGCGCAGACTGACTCCACGGGTTGCCGACACATGTTATGTATGCAACCTTGAGTGAAAGTAATCCAAGCATTATGCGTGTGTTTCACAACAAGATCTCAACAGCTAAGATAAACATTTTTTGATTCAACGTGCCTGTGCGAAACTCGAAGGAACAAGAGTCCATTATTGCTTCGGAAGAAACATTTTCCTCTCTGAACCGGTAGGTTTCCACAGTGGGGGCAGAGAACCTGAATAGAATCCGCAGAAGGATACATCCCGAAGCTCACCGAAGAGCATCACGCAAGACGTCTCATTAACCATTCTTTATGAGAAGAGGGCCTTTGTCCCCCGCTGCACCGATGTTGCATTTCTCATCCTCCCGTGCCGGAGGTGAATTCAGAAGAGCGAGACTTTGTTTAAACAAAGAACTCTATGGTTGTTCATGCGAGCATATTCCATGCAGCTCTTCCATGTTTATATATCTGCTTTCTTACCCTTTCTTTTTGCGCGTGTGTGTGTTACCCCCTCTTTTTCCTTTTTCGCTTCTGGCAAATTCCTTCCTGGTTTGGAGTTTTGAAATGAAAAGGATGGCGCCACGGCTCTTCGTTTCTAGGCTTGGAGCCAAGTGGTACTCAATGCTCTCTCAAAAGGGCGAAAGGCGAAGGAGGGAGTTCTTTCCATTTCTGTGCCCAGAATACGTAATAATTAGCAGTAAGAATGTTCCATTCATATGCAAATGGGGCCTTGCAAGCTTGGAGAACGATCTCGGTCTGGAAATAGGAGGAAAGCCTACGCGGCAATTGTACTTGGCATGAAACGCCCAGAGGCCCATTGTTGTCGTCCCCCGAAGACGCTTAAGACAGCTGTTGAAGTTGTCAACTGCGCCAGATCGAACTGTAATTCTTAGCCAAAGTGCAAGACGTTGAGGCAAGTTTTTTTGGAGAAAAGATGGGGATCTATAGACCCCCGCTTCTGAATCCTTCTTATGTGATTGCTTCATGGGAAGGCTGGAACGAAATTCTAGCCCCGAGAGACAGTGTCTGTACGTTCATACATTGCATTTTGAAGAAGTCGTATATTCTGGCTTTGAGAGATCCAATTGCGGTACAGTTGATTCAAGTTACTAATGACTCAACATGCAAATAGCGTCTCAGATCCTTCACCACTGGAAGAAATCTGCCGTATACGCTAGTGCGCATACGCTGACTGGACGAGTCCAGTGGCAAAATAGGGGTGGAACGGATAAGTGAAACAGGTTCCGTGCTGTTAAAACAACATTGAAGCTTCATATACAAAATACGTTAAGAAGGCAGTTAAGGAGTTGTAAAAGCCGTCACACACACAATAAAATGAACGATAAAAAAAAAACAGAATGCATGCAAACAAATCACTGATCTGATAACTGCATCATTGTGTTGCGTATGTTTCCACCTACTTCCCCTTTCACTTGTGGATTCGTCCCAGTGAACTAGTAGCGCCTTCCGCTGTCAGACAGTATCACGACATACCAGAGGTTGGAGCGTGCTGCAGATAACATTACCTCTACCATAGTCGAGATCGAGAATATGTGTGGCTCTACCTTCACACTCACTCTCTATGTGCTTTCACGGCCGGGGCAATGCACAGCGGGTAGCTTATTGATACAGTTTTAAGATGCATTAACATGTTAAGTTTTCCGGTCTCATTGTATTGTACCATGAAGGCTTTAAGAGAGGATATGGAAGAAGGGCCCAGCACATTAACGATTATTGTAGAGGTGAGGTGATCAGAATCACTCTCCGGCAGCGGGGTACCCATTTATTACATTCTGAATGGACTGTAGAGCATCTTAATGCAGGGACAAGATCGGAAAAATCGCCACGGTAGTTCGACTACCTCGGGATTTGAACCAGGGTCTCCCGCGTGGCAATCAGATTCCCAACCGCCTGCACCATAGTGGCTTCCATAATGTATCTTCATTATATTAGAACCTTCATAGCTCGAATACATCTCTAGAAGAGAACAGATGTGTTGCACAATTTATTAGTATAGGACTCCCCTACAAGGTCACTAACATTCCGATACTGTTAAACCGTCTGTGCGCGATCGTTGTCATTGAACGAGAACATTCATGACTCAACAAAATCAACAATTCAAATTCATTGAACAGCGTTCTTATTGGAAATCTTGAAAAATCTGAAATTGCACCAGTACACAATCAATGAAAAATTTGAGAAGTTCAAATTTTGCCAAAAGATGGCTGTGTATACGGTCCAAAAATAAATAGACTAGCGATTAGCCGTAACAAAGATAATTACTCTCTTTCGAAACGAAGATATAGGGTATATAAGAACTGGAAAGAAGTGTGGTGTATTTTCTCGGTATTATAGTCTTAATATAATCTGAGACACCAGAAAAAAGTGAACACAATGACAAATGCACGCAAAGTTGTTACTTTACTAATTCTTGTCTTTACAAGTTCATAGAGATCGGTTAGTTCATCAAACTATCCAGCCTAACTATTGACTATTTTGGGGGAGCAGGAAAAGGTTTATAGTATCCTTGACTCATCTCACCAAAAAGGTCGTTAGGTGCCGAGGCTTGCCTCGAGTTGATAGCTTCCTGGAGATGAGGCCTGCTCGAAATGGTTTATACGTAGTATAGTTGTTTATTTACTATATAGTTAGGAGCTCATCCGCAAGATATTATTTACAAGTAAATCTGCATTCGAAGGGGAGATCTTTTTTCTCAGTCTGTAATTGTTTTTTTTATAATAATGTCAACACAAAATATTACATTTTACGGTTTGTTATCTAATATATTTTAATGTAGAAATGTACTTTGTACATCATTCTTTGTTGCATAAATAAATAGAGACGAGTATGTTCCACCGCTCCTCCTATCCTTTCTTGCAACTCAGAACACGTGCTTTCACTTTCCACGTCGCTTTATCTTCACCAGAGAATAGAAATAGCATTCTCTACCTCGATGCATCTTTTCGATAATCAATTTTAAAACAAGTGCTCTGATAGGTCGACAATCGGTCAGGAAAGGCTTTAGTTAGAGCAACCCCTATTAGGAAATTCTTGGATAGTAACTACGAAACATGACGCGTGCTCTGACGTCACTTCCCCTACGCAAGACATTCAAGGACTTGTCCGTGTACAGATAGCTTCAGAGTTCCTAAAGACAAGTAGGGAGTTTTGCCTCCCTCTGCAATTTTTGAAATCACAAAGGGGAGAAGACTGCCCCACCGTCAGTCAAAATATTTGTATAACTTTTATTGAAATGTTTCCATCTATATGTTTCTTATTTCCGCTTGAGCAGTCCATCCCCGATATCCCCTTCTTTTTCCTCTCAAGATCTTCTTCTTATGCGGAACTGTCCCGAAAGGAAAGAGGGTAAAAAAGAAAACCACAGAACAAGCCTTTTGCCTTTCCCCCTTGATAACCCTCTTCTGTTTCTTTCTTTGTTGTTCGCCTCTTCCCTGTCCGTTATCGTTCCTGCATGCCGTCGAATCTGCATTCCCTCTTCTTCCCTTATTTTTTTCCTTCTTCGCCCCCCCCCCCCCGTCTCTTCTTTCTGGACAAGATAGGGAAACCTGTAAACGTTGCCACTGCTCTCCCCTTTTATCTAATCACTCACGCCGATTTGCTCAAAGAGACACGGCGTTTCTTTGATGTTAGCCGGTTGGTTTGCTGGCGAGGAGGGTTCCCGAAAGAAGCTTTTTTCCTCCTTTCGAGAATGGAAGAAGAGACGGACGTTGATCTCGTTTCGTGAAAAGCCACTGGCGTGTAGGATGGTAGGTCAGGGTTACGAACTTGCCCGTGTAAAAGAGAGCCAGAGAAGGCATCGCAATACATTTTTTTCCCTTTGTACTTATTCTTACGCGAAGGTGGCAACACTGCAAAACGATCCTCAGCATGACTCCACGTTCTGACTTGAACGGAAGCAGACCTTCAATACAATATTGTTTCTCATCGGATTCCAGGAATGTCTTCACCTGTCAAGTAATGCCAGGAGATGGTGCTGCTGCCGAGACAACACTTTCGATCTTTTAAGAGGGCTTGGCCCCCATATGAGCAAGTTTCTGGAACGGTATAAATAACAACTGTTTACAGCATGCATACTGACAGAGCCGTAGCTAGGAACGGAGGTCTGTTGCCCTAGGCGCCAAGATAAAGAGGATGACTAATGAGAAAAAAGCAAAAATTTAGAAATAGTTAAAGCTGTGAAACTATGGACGACCTATCACAAAAGCTTATTCAGTTTGGAAAGTAATACATCTATAATATCACTTGCACTGCAAATTTTATGTAAAACAGCCACATTAAATTTTTACTTGGTGCTTAAGAACAATCATGTATAAGATACGTTTTTAGCATTTCATGATTTCTTCATTTCCAAATTCCATGTGTTTTATTTAGTATTGTAAAGGTGCTTATTTTGGCTAAATTTAATCTGGAATATCTATTTTTAATTGGAACACACTTTCACTATATTGTAATATAATGTTGAGTCTCAAGAAGTTCCGCTGGGGTGAAATATCATCCTTTTTTCCTGTCTCTAATTTGGGCTGCAGAGAGTCAAAGTTGGATTGTTTCAAAACTTTCGAGATTATAGAAAATTAATATGTTTCACGATTTGCGAACTTACTTTGCACCGCACAGTAAATGTAAGAAATATGATTAAATAGTTTACCCCTTGATGGGTATTTTATGTCCCAAAGATGAGATATTATGAAATAATATCTATCAGATTGATATATAGCATAGAAACTACTAATCTAAAAACAAATATGGTCAAAGACAAAACAGAAAAGCTTTTATTTCTGAAGAAAACTGTTTTTGAATCTTTGTATTTATACAGAACAGAAGCTACAGGAATTTTCACAAATGTTTGAAAACGTTGAAATCACCGCACGCAAGTTATTAGAAAAGGTCGTCCGATATAAATGCAAGCTTTTAAAAAAACAATGTCGATTTTGAACATCTGAAGGATAAGGACGTAAGTGGTTAATTATTAATATTTTTAAATATGGTGAGGTAACAAATTATTTAAAAATTGGTCGACATGTAAGAAGAACATTTTAGGTCAAGAATTGAAATGTAGGTTTTTGCGGAAGTTTGACGGATGCTTACTGGTAGAGACAAGTTGTGCTTTAAAATGCTACATTATTATAAAATAAGTTACACAAAGCTATGTTTGCTTCAAAACGGTAAAGAAACGAACCAATGTGCTTGAATCCACAACTAAATTCCCCACATTGCGCTAGCAGTGTTATAAACGTTGTTTTGTGGAAATGTCGAAAACAATATGCTCCTACCATTTAGGGGGGGGATTAACATTGTTCACTAATCGCAAGTGTGTGTTTACTAACAACGAAATATTTACGGATAATTCAAGTGGAACTTTGGGTTGAAAGACGAAGGAAAGTTGCCGGTTTTGTTGATCTGATTAAAGAGGAGGATAGCGGAATTTTAGAAAGAATTAAGTCAATTTTATGCTCGAATAGGCTTGTCGAGACCAAGCCCAGAGTTTAAAGTGAGATCCGAATCACTGTGCATTCACCAGGAATACAACTCACGACCCTATATATTACAAAACAACAGCTTTACCACAATACGATATACCCTTTAAATCCTTAACTGATCAATTTGATGTTTCCAGGAATTTTCGAAAGAATTGGAGGTGCTGAGTTTCAGAGTTTCTGAATATATGGATCTTTCGTAGTCAGTAGGTCTTCCAACTCAGCGTCTAGTGCTTATTGACGTACAGAGGCTAGATGTTACTTCAGAGAAGCTGCTGGTATTCTGCCTACAAAGCGCGGATGAGTTATCAGGGGAGGCTGATAGCCCGAATGGCTCCCTTTCGGAAGACAAGACGAGACACCCAACTTCCTCAGGCTGAAGGGTTCATAACATCTTCCCATTCTAAGAGCCTCGAGTCCATCGCGGTTGAATAGCTAAACCTGAATCGATTACGGGAATTCCGGGATCCAATCCAGGCTCCATCCCTTTCAGAAACTTAGCGTCGCATCACTGGTCCAGATCTCAAACGTTCAACAGATGAGTTTCGGATGTATCTTCTCGTTTGAGCCACTTCGTGTTCATCCCTTGAACTTCGACGCTACAAAAAGTGACAAAAATACTGTATCGTGCCTACAGTTATTTAGTGGAGTCGTTGGTTGTTTGTTTTAATTATCCTCGATCATCTCCACGCGTTGACCTACGCTTGAGAGTGGGCGAGAGAAAGGTTTATACTTTTGTTAAGTTCTGGATACATAGTACAGGATATCACAAATGAAATAGAAACACATTCACCGCACAGAACAGTAATTGCAAGAACAACAAAAGACTGTTGTCTGCTCCGAATTTAGAGGCCGTAGGCTCGAATCCTGAATGAGGCACGGAAGTATTATTCTGTTTGCCCCATTCATCCATTTCAACTAATCATTCATCCCCCTAGTCGCGATTAACCTACAGCTGAAAAAAGCAACGATATTTAACCAGAAAGTACTATGCATCTTGGCTTCGGCAAACTTACCTAATGCATTATGCAAAAGTTTCCGACTTATGAACAAATTTTCGGTCGACCTCCGTGGCAGAGTGGTCATCGCAGCGGGCTACGATGCCAGGTGTGCCGGTTTCGAATCCCGGCCTGGGCATGGGTGTTTCTTGTGAGTGTTCTTTAATCAATTGCACCACTCATCCTTACCTTCGGGATTAGCCAAAGTGGAAGAACAGCGAAGTAAAATAAACCAAATCAATCAATCAATCAATCATGAAAAAATTATCCGTGTCCCAATTGTTGAAGCTTCAGTGCAATTGAAGCTGGGGCATTTGTACGTGGTTAGTTCTATTTATTTTCCATGTTTCACATGGGTGATGAAGATGAGTGATGGATGAATGAGGAATAGGTACATCCATGATAACGCCTGGACCTAAAGTCCATACCCGAAGAGATCAAGAGTCAACAATCTCGGTCAACCAGGGGGCTGGTTTTCTGTGTGTTCCTGTCACAAGCTACAGATTCTGATTCTTAATCATGGAAAATAAAATTTTCTCCTGCTATGCAAATGAATAGAAATTGTCAACACCAACGTAAAATAAAACGAAGGAAACTAATTCTCACATTCAGTCACAGAAGGGAAACTTGCCTTCTCCTCCGTTTATGAATACAAAGTTTCAACACAAACATGAAATATCTCAAATGCAACTGATTCCGACTTTCAATCAGGGTAAAGTACACTTGCCTATTGTTCTACAAATGAATGTACTTTTTCAACGCCAACGAAATCCAAATAAAACTAGTTCAGACTTCCTATCAGGAAGAGGACACGAAGGAATACAATTTTTCAACACCAAAAAATAATCCAAATGCTAATGATTCATACTTCCAGTCGTGGAAAAGAAACTTGTCTACTGCACCGTAAATATATACAAAGCTTCAACACAAACGTGAAATATCTTGAGTGCAACTAATTCCGATTTTCAATCATGGAAATGTAAGTTGTCTCTTGTTCCAAACGTGAATGTAATTTTTCAACAGAAACGTAAGAGAAACAAAAAAAACTAATTCTGACTTCCTATCAAGATGGCAACAGGAAGGAATGCAATTTCTCAGCACAAAAAATAACCCAAATGCAACTGCTTGTGACTTTCCGCCAAGAAAACAAAAACTTTCCTCTTGTCCTGGAAATGAATACAATATTTCAGTGTCAACGTGAATTGTCTCAAATATATCTGATTCTGACTTTCCATCAGGGATATATACAACTTGTATCTTGTTACACAAATGAATACGATCTTTCAGTAGTGACGTAAAACGTAGTGGGTGTCGGAGAAATCGAAGGCCCTCCAACCAAAGCGATCCGTGACAGAGCGTAAAAACAAAAGTTCAATGGCGCATTGATACGCCCCACATGGTCACCCACCCAATTACAATAGCGCAGGTCAAGTGAGACTTCCTTAACAGCTGAGCCCCGTGCTAACTCAAGCCTGGCCTGGAAACCTTCGCTCCGGCCCTTTTGTTCCGAGGACCCCCTAATCCATTTCTCCCGGAAGTTTTACGAGGACTAAATCTCATTCAACACATGCGTGCTCCAAGCATTAGTTTGCCCGCTGCTCCTTCTGCCGGGCTTCTTCCCGTTCCGAACATTCTCCACCAACGGATACTGCGGGCGACGAGATAAATTGGGTGCGTTGGTTCCCTGCGAAGCTTAACCCCTTTTTTCCCCTCGACGGCATTCTTACGTTCAGAGCGTGAGCTGTAGGGGTTGCATCTGAGAAAAATTACCATTCATTTGCAACTGCTGCACTAGAGCTTCTAGTTTCTAGAATTTCGATTTCAAGACTTCCGGTGTCAACTGAAAACCTTAATTCGTTTTTGACATTTTTTTATTGCGGGTCTTTACATGTAAGTTGTACCAGTTAACCATTTTTTTTCAATAAACGAGGGGCGAACAAAAGGTTGAGGTGAATGGAATGATAGTTTTACACTTTATTCTAAAAGTAATTGAAAGTGTTTACGTCCAATTTCATATTGATTACTCTTTTTACTCCTTCAAATTGGCAGCATTGTGAAGAATGTTACCCCATATTCCAAAAATAGAGCAAAACGAAATCCGAGCCGTAATCAAATATATGTGTTTGACCGAAGACTCTCGTATGGATTTAAGTGAGATATTAGGAGAGCATGCCCCCAGGTTATTCCAGAGTTGCCAAGTATGCAGAATAATTCTGCTATAAAAGAAGCTCCTGTGAAGATGACCCCCGCTCAGACCGTCCATCAACATCAATCACTGAGGAATTTGTTATCAAATTGGAACAACTTGAGATGACAGACAGAGGAGCGTTCATGAGGCATGTAGCAGGGTCTTTTGGTATTTCATTTGGTAGCACACCAGTAATATTGACGGAAAACACCCAACATGAAAAGTCTTTGTCAGATGGGTGCCAAGGATGTCAACACAGGAACGAAGGCAGATGTGATGATTTTAGATTGTCTTACTCCGCTTGTCTGTCACTTTTGGCTAATAGCGAAATGAGGATAAGTGATGACATGATGAAATTGATGAAGAGATACTCGTAAATAACACCCATGCTCAGGCTGGAATTCGAACCCTGAACCGCTGACCACTGCGCTACAGAAGCCGGCGAGGAAGAAGAAACGACGTAAAGAAAAGACCCAAAATAAGTCTAAGAAAGAAGGGAAAAGTTAAAATGAAAAAAGGCAGGCAGACACATACACACAAACACGCAGAGGGAGAGAGAAGAGGAGAATAAAAGAAGTAAAACAGAACGAATGGAAATATTAAAATTGAGATAGAGCAAGTGTCAGAGAAGATTGAGTGAAATTAAAGTGGACGTGTATTCAGTAACACCGAGATAGAGATGGGGGATAGACATAAAATATGCAGCAAAATAAAATAGATAGTAAAAGAAATAATCAACAAGGAAAGGCACATTCAAGAAAAAGTAAAGAACTACGATGGTACAGAAATATAAAAAGCTGAAGTTACAAGAAAAGCTCAATGGATAATATAGAGATGGATGTAAAAGAGGGAAATCGGATATAAATAAGCAAATTCCTTTATACAAGAGAGGTCAAGTGACCCGCCCCTGACCCTCCTTGGGAAATACCAGGAGTCCTACAACATCATCCTGAGCAAGACACGACTGTATCATCGCATCTGTCAAATGAGCTGTTTCATCAGTTCATCATTGGTGCTCATCTCCGCGATTATCCAAAGTTGTGCAAGAGCGACGTGAAATTACCAGGACGGTGAAATCTGGAAATATATTGTGGTTCGCCAGCCACCCTCCTTTGCTGGTTTTTGGAACACCTCATCTTTCAACATCCAAACGAAGACCGTAGTTTATGTCGACACAGTATAATGCCCTTCTTCCTTATCTAGATTAAGTTTTCGTATTTCTTCTTCCGCTTAAAGCGGAACGTATAAAAGGCTCTAAGGAAGAAGGAAAGGGTAGTAGAAGAACACAGAATGGTAACTTTTTCTTGGACTACTTCGAACGTCGTTACGATTCAAATTATTCAGCATCCCCCATGACTATTTCAGCATTGCTGCGTGATCTACGATGCTCTGGCTGGGAAAACCGTCCACAATTAACTTCTTGAGATCTTTCGGGAAAGTCAGATCTTCCTCCAAGCAGCAATTGTCCTTTTCTTCTCCTCTTCTTTCCTCTAATGGGGAGAAGAGCTTGTTTTTTATATACGGAATATATCTACGTTCCCGCTATTGTATTGCCGTGGTCATCCATATGGATGATTTTTCGGTTTATTTTTACCTTTTTTCCACATCGTCTTCTTCCTCAATGTTCGTTGTGATTGAGAGACACGTGGACGTCATCCATTTCTTACTTGCAGTTTCCTTTGTGCCAAATTGCTACAAGAAATGACAATCGTCTTTCCTCTTTGGAAGGTCTCCCTCACAAAATTGTCATTAATAGAGTTCATTGACTCAAGGTTGAATCTTAGGAAGATTCCAAAAATAACGGGACTGTTTATTTAAAAAGCATCGTAAAATCCTAATCCATTTTTATTTCACGTCTCAACTTGAAATGTTTTCTAGCAGGCAGCATCCAACTTTCCGCCACATATGAAAGTATCGATGCCTAATTATGGACAGCCATATCTGGCGAATAAGGTGGATGTCGTATGATTTGTTACGAGATGAAAACAATAACTTTCGGGAATTTACTGCGATGATGATTTTTTACAAATTAATGAACGCGTTTCAATAAGGAACCAAGGAACTTACCCATGATTATTACACATGAAACCTTGCAGCAGTTCAAGCACTTTTCTATTTGTTGACTGAATGAATTGTTGTTTTCAGTCCACTTTATGCACAGATAGGCTAATCGGGACTGGACCTACAGTTTAAAGTGCGATCCGAAACACTGTGTCTTGTGCTTCCACCTCTTGATTTCAAGGCGATCTAATTGTTGATTCCATACCATGAGGACAAAGTACATCGCACAAAGCAGTCAATATGAAACTAATTACCCAATGGATGTTGCATGTAACACAATAACAGTGCAATTCTTTAGTGCTATACAATAATTATTATTTCGAAAGTTTGTCGATTGATAATAAAACTTCGCGTTCGTCACAGAAATTTATTCAATAATTAGTTATCACTGTGTATATGTGAGGCCAACGTTAGGTTTAGCTAAGAAATAGTTTTTGAAATTGATGAATTATTAGTATAATATTAACATGCCTTATTTGCTTCTTTGAAACTGAATATTTCGGCTTCTAAACCCGGTCTGGGCAAAGTTACTTTTCTATTAGTGCCCTTCAATTTCATCACTAACTTCTATCTTAATGATTACCCAAAAGTGGCATAAAATACAATACATAGCCTTCAATGCAAAAACTTATTTAACCAGTGATTAATATATAAGGTTGGCAACTCTGCTAATAGAGGTTCGTTAATTCATAAAATACATTCATTTTTCTGGATGGATATGAGCAAAGTTATGATGTAACAGTTCGCATCCCAGTGTTCAGTGTGATAATTAGGAACAGTTTATCATACATAGGCTTCTGAAGTGTTTAAGGTTCTAATTAGTTACTTGTCCATGCAGGAAATGCACATTGGCATGGCTTTTGTACAATAATTATTGTGTAAAATATTTGGTATTTTTCTCTAAACAACATGTAAAGAGAAGTTGTGTGCAGAGGCAACCATAGAGTTTCGGACAAATCTCGTAACCTGTTACACCTCATCCGAATCCAACGACGAAGCCTTTGACAAAATTAATGAATGACGTCCGCATTAATCAAATGAAACGGGTCCCGATGCAGCCTGGGAGACGTTTGACGGACACTATCCAACTATGTCGTCCTTACTTTGACATCCATTCATTGATTCCATCCCAATTTACAAGAGTAGCGAAACAACGCTGCTTTAAAGGCGAGAGCACCATACAATTCAAGCGTTTAGGTTTTGCACAGACTTTGAAAACTTCATTGTTTTAAACTCTTACAAGTTACAGGAAAATTTACAGCATTCTACTGTTAAAAATTTAATAGTTTGCCAGTTACTTTAATAAAATGGGACAGGGGCCTCCCCATGGCGCAGTGGTAGCGTCATTGCCTTGTAATCAAGGGGTCCCGGGTTCGATACCCGGTGGAGGCACAAGTGGTTCGGATCCCACTTTAAACTGTAGGTCCAGTCCCGATTAGCCTTACTGCGCATAAAGTGGACTTAAAACACCAAATCAAACCAAACTAAAATGGGACGAATTTCTTTTTCTTGAGCGAAGGATCATTCATGAAATCACTTACTTTTTCTGTGGCTAGATTGAGGAACAAACATGACGTCGGTAAACGCTTGGAATATTAATCGCAGACTCACACTCATACATGATGAAGTAGCAGTAACGTCGTCGTTTTGTAATCAAGGGGCTGCGGGTTCGATATCCGATGTAGGCGCATAGTGTTTCTTGTCCCCCAAATCAAATGGCGCATCCCCCCAAAAATCATATCATTCGCGCCCTCAAACCATATCGTAATCCCCACTAACTATTTAATTACAACAGCGGTCTACGGAAAGTAACTTTTTCTTAGCTTTACTGAACACTATACTTGATCTGCCCTCCTCCCTAAATCGTTCATCATAATCCTTCCAAAATAGTTTGGATAAGTACGTAATAATTTATGTATATTTGAATGAAATACCATGTTAAACTGCCCATATTTTTTTTAATTGTTCGATTTTCGAAACCTAACTTAAAGCTAGCACATTGATTGGTTAAATGCAGTAAATTGAATATGCATATAAATAGTGATTGTGATAAAGATAGAAAAGTCAACCTTTTCAAACCAAATAACATGCTCCAGCCGTATGACCGATTCAATTATTGTCCCACGAAACATTACAGAACCCTACAGCTAGTAATTCTTAAGCACAGGGCGATAATATAATATGGTTCCTCTTTCAAAGAACTCACCCCTTCCCACCACCCACATCAGTTTTCTTGAGGTAAATATAATTATTTTAGTAACCCATGACAATAATTACGTGTGTTTTATGTTAAGTACAAATTTAACTTGCTAAAGTTTTTCTGTGACTAAAAGTTAAAAATGCGGATCGATGTAGTTTTGTTCCAAATGATGCACCTGCTTTAAATTAACCAGTATACCAACACTAAGGATTACATTTTAAGAAGTGATGTTCTTAATGAATGTTGAGAATATTGCTTATGTCTTGTAATGCAGCTATACTATAAAACTTCACATTGACCTCAGTAAAGCTGGAAACACGCAGTCTCGCAACACGTACTTGCGAGCGAAGCGAGCAAGAACATTTTACATCCATTTCTTTGCAGACTTTCAAGAACATTAATTTAATAGGGTATCAATACTTTTTTAGTATCCAGAGATATCTTTTCCAGCTTCTCTTTTGGAACGTTCTGGGTTGAAAACGTGTGAATACCATATCGCTAAATACAGCCTCCAAAATTTTGCTTCGAACTCTCTCTCTCTTTCTACTATAGAAATATTTTGACAATATAACATTTAACACTTTATCAAGAGCTTTCTATCTCCCCTTTTAAATTTAAAACTAAATCCTAACACCAAAAATTTCCATGCCAATTTATGACTTACTGTTAATATTGAAGAGTTGATATTGCCTCCTCCAAAAAATTAATTCTCAGTCTCCACACCAGAATTTCCGCAACAGTCTAAGACAATAGTAATACATAAGAATTGGATTCCCCCATCAATTTAATGCTCAATCCCGTGTAATTAAAATATCCGCCATAAACAAAGACCTAAAGTTGGATACTCCCCTCCAACGTTTAATTCAGAATCCTCCCCCCCCCCAGAACCCACGTGTCAAATAAGGCCTAATATGTAAGAGTTGGAAATTTCCACCCCCCCCTTTCAACAATACCCTAAAACACTTTCTTTTCTTAATATAATGGATTAAATATGGTGCATTTAAGGTGTACAATTTTTACATATATTTTGGAAAAATATATAAATGTTGAATTTTACATTATTTGATGGGGAAAATCCAACCCAAAAATCTCGATGGCCCAACCTGCGCCATAATCCACCTTGTGGGCACCCCTGGACCCAATAAGCTTATCTGAACCTAAAACAAGGAACAAACTCTTTCTCTATCTCTCGTACATACATACATATGTGCATTAAATGTACATATCAAACATGCATACGTTGTACAGTCACCGGCAATAATAATAAGACACCTGCATCCTGAAATACTATTAGCTTCCCGGCAAGGTGTTATGTGTGTTGCTTAACACTACGGCGAGAAGTGAATTTTAATGCCATATTTTCTTTTTCACATAAAGATATTATAGCAAACTGTAACTGTATGCACAGTAAGTATATATATATATATATTTATTATATATATATATATATATATATATATATATATATATATATTTAAAATCATGTCTCGTTAATAATACCTTGTAAATGGTTGTAGTCATTTTTACGGTACTTGGGTCGCAGCCTAAACTGACGCTCGTGTAACGTCATTTCTTCTGTCCATTTCTTCTGTACAGTATTACTACATTATCTAAGTAATATCTGAACCCTCTACGAGTTTAGTTCCACAGACTCCAAAAATATAACTGTTAGAGCGTCCTGAAAATGTCAAAAATAGGCAATGGTTAAAAAAACAACATGATTCTGTCAGGATGATCCCTACCACTTTTCTTGTGTTAACATGATCGAGAATCAAGTCAACTGTAGTAAGAAACATTCGCGGATAAAAGCAACATAATGTTTCAAGTTACGTTAGAATTGAGCACATCAAGTGTTTCTCCTGAAATTCTAGATCATTGTGATATGTCACATGACCATCTTTTTGTTTAAGAGAATGAAATTGACTCCAGGATGGCGGAATTTAAGATGGCCGCCATTTTGGTAGCGTACGCCTTTCATATATCAAGGCGTTTCATTCGTGTTCCCATTCAATATATGTTTTAAACGAACCTATGGACCAACCAACCTAGCGTTGCATGAGAGACATCCCTTGACGTGCGAAATCCTTCCCACCCACCTGTTCGCGAAATGACGTCACTGTCAAACTCTCTCTCCTCCATCCATAAACTTGATGCGTTAATGTGGTATTGAATATTCATTCACCGAAAATATCCATAAATTTAGATTTTTACAGAGACCATGAAACTCAAGCTCTACACCCTATATCGAGACACTGTGGACCAAGGCAGCGCATAACTGTATGAAAGGGTATAAAGCGAGTGGGCGGAGTGTGCGCTGATGCAAACGACTGGTAGCTGCAGCCGCGTTTTCACTTCCATGCACTCACTTCTCTCACCGCGTTTATTGGTCGAGTTCCAGGCCGTAGCGAGGAGTGGGCTAGAGGGGGATTAAGCTCAGGGCGCTCTGTATAGAGGGACATATTGATAGCTTTCTCTATAATAAAATAAAATAAAAAGTTTACATTGGCAGAGGTACGAGGAGAAGGAAAGCATACAAGATGTTACTCGACCTTTGATCCCATTGAAGATTTTCAAGTGGCGAAGTTTTTGTATTATTATTATTTCGATTTGCTTTATTTTACTTCGCTTTTTGTGCCACTTTTGCCAAATTTGCGAAGATGGGAGATGAGTGATGACATGATGAAATCGATTAGTGGACACTCACAAACATCCACGCCCAGGCTGGGATTCGAACCCGGGACCCCTAGCGTCGTAGCGCTATGTGCTAACCACTCCGCCACGGGGCCGGCTCAAGTGGCGAAGTGACTCTTAGATACTTCCTTTGGGGGGGTCGCCACGTGAAAATAATTAAGTTGTCACAATTCAACTCGGTACTTAACGCTCCCTGTTCAAGCTAAAAGTATTTTTTAAGAAAAAAATACCCGATAACGTCAATGGGTCACGAGTGGTTAAAGAATGTCTCAAAATTGTCAACTGAAAAACAAATTGCAAAAATGCTCAATTTTTATAGGATAATTGAAGATATTGCTTCATTGATAGAAACAGAAGTTAAATTCTAATTATTTTCTTTCTGAAATATTGGTCGGACATAACCTATACTATTTATAATGGTATTTCCTTTATTTCCAAATTTGTAGGACTCTGGAGGTCGTTTTGTAAATAACACACTGATGACGCATGTGAATTTGTGTACAACCTGTCCGATAATTTCTGTCCGACTTCTAACATTTTCATTTTGTTCATCGTCCTATAACCTTAATGCCATTGGCCAGACCAGAAAGTAGGCTACACTGAAGAACTAGTAGAGGATGGAATCCTGCGCTTCCGGCCACAGTTAAATCGCTCGGAGTTTAGACGAATTCCAGCAATCGAAAAGACTTGCAAACCTCTCTTGTTTCTCCATCCGGAAGGCACAACACAACTGCGCGGGGAACAGGGGGATTGCTCTGCGTATGATTTCCATTCTGAAGAGGGTTTTAAATTGTTAATTGACCGCGGGCAGCCAGGGAAACGCGCAAAGTGGGAGATGGTTTATCAGCGGGACGGAGAAGGAAGCAAATTGCTCCCTGGAATTTCGGACGGCGAATGGAGAGAAAAAAAATAATCCAATAATGTTTCAGTGGGAAAAAGGTTACGGGTGAAAAGGAATGAAGTGTGTAAAAAAAATGGTAAAGGATTTGGGTCCGGACGTTTATCTCTTTGCACCACCATAAAGTTTGTTTGGTGCAAATTCTTCTCCGGCGGTCCAAAGGAAAGGAACGTCTATTGAAACTGTACAGGGGTTCGATTCTCGCCACAGCGTTCACTAAATGATGAGCCATTCCACAGAAAGTGAGCACTATACTCTGTCTCGGGTATCTCTGGAGAAAGCAAACGAAAATAAGTATCTGCGCAACTTGTGACGCGAGACGGCTCCACCAATGAACACGTGAGAGAGAATGAGATTGCGTGGAGGGGGGAAAGCGACTACAGTTACCAGCCTTCGCATCAGCGTGTACTGCTTTACTCTGCCCACTAAACTTTCCCTTGTTCTCTGTTGCTATGTGCGGCCTTGCTCCAGAGTAGAGATGGCTAAACGGATCCGGATCCGAAAAATCCGGATGCGTTCGGATCCGGATCTCGATCCGAAAATTCCGGATCCGGATCCGGGTCCGAAAGTTTCGGATCTGGATCCGGATCCGAAAATCCCGATCCGGATCCGAGAGTTTCGTATCTCAATCCTATTATAGTATTACCACACCTTAAAAAACACACATAAATGTGAGACATTCCATTCCAGGATGAAACCTTTAACACATATAGCAAGATAGAATTGTTATACAAAAATTATACAATTGTTCTACAGTTACAGTTTTACAAATTAAAACATTATAATATATGCAGTGTTATATAATTACAAAGTGTAAGACTAACAAAGGAGGTTATCTAAGTGTCCCCCTCCATTTACATGAAACTTGGCAGGTGTATAGTGGGGCCCAATGGAAGAAATACGGTTTTTTTTTGTTCAGCTAAAAAACGGTTTTAGTGGGCAAAACCCCCTCAAATGTCAAGATAAGGACAAAAGTGAGGATCTGACCCCTGTGTCCCCTCTGATTTCCATGATACTTGGCAGGTGTGTGTAAAAACGGGCCCAAAGGAAGAAGTACTTGTTTTTTGTTTCGGCTAAAAAACTGTTTTGGG